>NC_137604.1:30501416-30508916 GCF_963280865.1 Gymnoscopelus braueri | reverse complement strand
CCCTTCAAGGATGGATACAAAGCCCTCCGACGCCCACCGCTAGGAAGCTCTGACCACGACGCCATCCAGCTGCTACCTGCCTACAAACAGAGGCTAAAAAGGGAGCCGGTCGTTGAGAAGGAAATCCGAATCTGGTCTGAGGACACAGACGCTATGCTACAATCCTGCTTCTACCAGACTGCCTGGGGGATGTTTAAGAACGCCGCTGGGAATAACATCAACGAACTCTCAGACTCAGTCACTGGCTTTATCAGTAAGTGCATAGATGACATAGTCCCAAAAAAGACAGTTCGGATCTATCCCAATCAGAAACCATGGATGGACAGCGGAGTACGTGCACATCTGCATGAACGGGATGCTGGTTTCAAATCTGGCGACGTGGAAACGCGCAACACGACGCGCGCGGCCCTAAACAGCGCCATCAGGAAGGCGAAAAAGGCCTACACAAAAAAGATGCAAGACAAACTCAGCAATGGCGACATCAGGAGCACATGGCAGGCGGTACACACCTTGACAGACTGCAAAACAAGAACCAGAAGCGAGGTGAACCCGCCTGCCTGCCTCCCCAACGAACTGAACACTTTCTACGGCCGGTTTGAGATCAGCTCCAACCGCGGCAGCCAAGCGGGGCCATCAGCAGCACCAGCAGAGGACAACCCTCTAACCATCTCGGAGAGAGAAGTGCGTACAGCCTTCACACGGGTCAACATCCACAAGGCAGCCGGACCTGATGGGATTCCAGGCCGGGTCCTTAAGACATGTGCAGACCAGCTGGCGGGTGTCTTCGCTGACATCTTTAACCTCTCCCTCTCCCTGGCTGTGGTCCCTGCAGGGTTCAAAATGTCAACCATTGTGCCCATTCCCAAAAAGGCCAAAGTGACATGCATGAACGACTGGAGACCTGTTGCTCTCACCCCGATCGTCAGCAAGTGTTTCGAGAAACTGGTGAGGGAATACATCAGCTCCACGCTACCTGCCTCGCTGGATCCGTGGCAGTATGCATACCGCAAAAACAGATCCACCGACGACGCTATTGCCATGGCTCTCCACACCGTCCTCTCGCACATGGACAACAAGCTGCTGAAGGACAAATATGTACGTATGCTGTTCGTGGACTACAGCTCAGCATTCAACACCATTGTCCCAGCAATACTTGACAAAAAGCTCAGAGACCTAGGGCTACACCCAAGCATGTGCGACTGGATACAGGACTTCTTGTCCAACCGACATCAGGTGGTGAGAATGGGCAGCATCACATCCGACCCCCTGACCCTCAACACCGGAGCACCCCAGGGATGCGTGCTGAGCCCCCTCCTCTACTCCCTGTACACGTATGACTGCATAGCCACACATGTCTCCAACACCATCATAAAGTACGCGGACGACACGACAGTGATAGGCCGAATCGTCAACAACGACGAGTCTGACTACAGAGAGGAGATCAAATCTCTAGCACGCTGGTGCCGGGAGAACAACCTCTCTCTTAACGTCGACAAGACCAAAGAACTGATCGTGGACTTCAGGAGGCCGCGGAGAGACCATGCGCCCATCCTCATCGACGGTGCTGCAGTGGAAAGGGTCAGCGAGTTCAAGTTCCTCGGAGTACACATCGAGGAGGACCTCAAATGGGAGACGCACTCCACACACGTGAGGAAAAAGGCTCAGCAGCGACTGTACTGGCTCCGCCGCCTGAAGAAGCTCGGAGTAGGACGTCGCATCCTCAGGCTGTACTACAACAGTTCTGTCGAAGGCATCCTAACAGGCTGTGTCACGGCCTGGTACGGGAACTGCACTGCCCGAGAAAAGATCAGCCTACAACGAGTAGTGCGATCGGCAGAGCGGATAATGGGAATCGAGCTCCCAGCGCTCCAGGAACTGTACAAAAAGCGGTGCGTGCTCAAAGCCAAGCGCATCATCAAGGACAAGCACCACCCAAGTCACAGACTGTTCAACCCCCTACAACGACCGCGACCGGGCAAGGGGCTCTACCGCAGTATCAAGAGTTCCACCACCAGATACTGGTGTAGTTTCAATCCGGCTGCTGTCAGAATGCTGAATGGGGAATAAGCCTGAATGAGGCATAGGCCTTGTTCAGCAGCCTGACAACAGGCAGCGCAGACTTTTTTTTCTGGCTCTTCCTGAACACACCTGTGGATTATACCAGGGACAATGACTTGGACTTTAGCCCCCCCTCGGACACACCTGTGGACTACACCAGGTACAAATGACTTTTTGTTGCACTCTCTCATGGAGCTACTTGCGGATTATACTAGGGTCAGTCCACTCTAGGTGGACACGCACTGACCTTTTGCACCTTAATCCCTTGTATAACGCACTGACTTTTTTTTTTGGTCTTTTTTTATTGTGCTCCTTTTCCTCTAAGCACCTTAACGTCCATAAGAAATGTCTATCATGCACAGTATAAGTATAACATGCACAGTATACAATACATTGCTGCTATGCTCAGGCACCTTAGTTTAGTTTTGTTTAGTTTTTTTTTGTTTTTATTATCTCAGGTAATTTGTAAATATGTAGATAACTTGTCTGGCCTTCTGTTGCTCTCTTGTTTTGATCTCCTTCCCACTTACCCCCCACCCTCTTCTTCTCCCCCCCCCCTCTTCTTTCTATGGAAACTAACGTTGCGATGGGAACGATGTACAAAAAAGAATTTCACCCACTTTTTTACCTTGTAAACCTGTGATGTGACAATAAAAACTGATTCTGATTCTGATTCTAGTGTTGTTGTTAGTGGGGATAAACTAAAGGGGAAGAGACAAACTAAGTTCCTGTTTCTACACAAAAAGGGTAACCGAAAGGGTTCCCAGATTGATGATGTTGTGGTCATGAATGTCGTTAGCAACAAATGAAGAAATTGCACACCTGTGTTTAGGACATGCCTGCCATGGGAAGTCATTATTATCAAAACTTAAACAGGACTAAAAGCCCCACTAGCAGGCCCTAGAGGCCATGCTGCTCATTACAAAAATAAATAAAATAGACCTTATATAGACTGTTCTGCCCTCACTATGAACATAGACATTTGTTTTTTATCTCTCTTACCTTTACCTATCCTGTGTTTCATGTTTACTGCTGTTGCGACACCTGAATATCCCCAATAAAGGTCTACCAACCCATCCACCCACCCACATGAAAATGTTGGCTAAAGGGTACCGCTAGAAAGGTCATGGGGTCACTGACCGTCACTCAAATGGTTTCCTCCTCCAGGGAGCATGAATGTGCTCAGCAAGTTTCATGGCAATCAATCAATGCCCGTTGGAACTTGTGTTCAAGTTGAAAGTCTGGCAATGTAGCCAGTCAAATCAGTTTAATCTTTGCCCACAGTTTCATGGTATGGCAATCTGCATATTCAAACAATATGTATTGTGTGTGCAACTGGACATTTAGGCCTAATGACGCCATAGAATGCCACTGAGTCACCAGAATTAGGAGGAGTGATCCTCTAAGGCAGGGGTCTTCAGAATTGTTAATTCCAGACATTGTTACTGAAATTTGCAGGCAGCTCTGCACAGCTTTGGAGAAGCAAAAGCTGCTGAATAGACATGCATAACTTCAACATGTTTGACAACACTGTTCCGTGTGAAAGCCATCAAACCTCATAATGGTTTCGATTCAGCACTAATTTATTTCACAAAAAGTGCCACACTTATTTATTATTTCACACATGTATTTGCACACAAAGCAGCCAACCAATGCTCGAGCACCTTTCTGTTTGCCTTCATTCTTTATGCCTACATAATTTCAATATTTAAATATCTGTCTTGCTGAACTATAGTTGCTCTCCACCCCACTCTCATTCAATACAAAGTCTGCTGGCTAGGTCGTTTTGTTTTCTCATCCTGATGGTTTTAACAAGAAACAAGGAAACTGCCCCGCTGAAAGGGCAAATTAAGTTGTCAGCAACACTTTACCCAGCAGCAGAAGGAAACAGACATATTTCTCAGAAATATGAGGGTGAAGTCTGGTTTACAGTATAGGACATGTTACATGCAAGTCACACTCAAAAGAGTGAACTTAATACAGTATAGGTTCTTACACTTTTCCGTGACTGGGTTGGGTCTGTATTGGGTCCTCTGTTTTCTAAATTTGCTGGGGGTGGTTGGGTAGTCTTTTTTTTTAACAATTTATCTGCTAATATGCTTGATTCATATTAATGCGTATTTTCAGGCAGAACTTTCCCATTTAAAAATAATTGGGCGGGCCCCCTGCAGTGACTCTGAGGACCCCCTATAGGGGTCACAGACCCCTTGTGGAATACCCATGCTCTAGGGATACTCTAGACCAGGCACAGTAAATTCCAAGCAATTTAGAAATGTGTTGCAATGTGTGGGTATGTCAGATGGACGGACTGAATAACCCTCTATTCCCATGCTAGTTAAACATTTCAGCAACATCTTCATGTCCAGTGTGAGCACAAAATGTGTGCTTTGGCTCATTATGTATATAATCAAATGACAGTAAGCTGTGCTATGAACTTGTAGATCTGCTATTTTTGAGCTGAGTGTTGCAGGTAAATATTCAGACAAAACAGTGTGGTAGACCCTGGCCCTGGCCCCATGGCCCTGCCATGTCTGTACAAGGCATTAAATAAAATAAGGTCTCTCTCTCTGAGATATGGGAGAGAGAGATTGAATGAGAGAGAGAGAGCCTGTGCATTTGCAATGAGTGTGTTCGTATTAGCCACCAGTCAGCAATTTTAGGGGGTTGAAATTGCACATATATTCCTCAGGACATAATTAATTACCTTAAAGCACACACACGCACGCACGCAGGCAGGCACGCAGGCATGCACGTGCACGTGCACACACAAATACATGCTTGCATTACTATACTTATACTATATATTATATATTATATACTATACTGTGAGAACAGCACCATTTTAGGATGGCAATATTTAACCCCAGCCCTGAAGCCGAAAATAGCCAATCTACGAGCTCACCAAGGCATCACAGTGCATGTGTTGTGAGCTTGTAGATCTGGCCCAAACCCTAAACCCTAACTTCTAAATAGCAAAGTCTAATCCTAACCCTAACCTCGACCTGGCGGATCTCCCGCCTCCTGGAATCTTTCCCCAATTGTAAGCCTAAATGCCCAAATCTTTTATTATTTTTTTTACATAAAACAACCATTTCTCTTGTGAAGACCAGGAAATGTGTCCTCACAACGTCTATTTCTCAAATCCTGCTATATTTGTGGGGACATTTGGCCCTCCCTCAGGCCCTCCTCACGCACGCACACACCCATGCACGCACGCACGCACCCACGCACGCACGCACGCATGCACACACACACACACACACACACACACACACACACACACACACACACACACACACACACACACACACACACACACACACACACACACACACACACACACACACACACACACACACACACACACACACAGCACTGTCTCTCTCTCTCTCTCTCTCTCTCTCTCTCTCTCTCTGGCACACACAGAAACACATTCTTTGCACACACATGCACACAGGCTCCCCCGCTGGCTGGCAGACCCCCATGGCTCACACCTCACGACTGCTCATCAGATTGTCCCTCTCCCCCCTCTCCAACAGAAGAGAGTGTGCACACTGCACAGTGGAAAACCCTGGGTGAGGATTCAACCCAGAGAGTGCGAAAATGGAACCGAACGGACCCCGCGAGGGCTCCATTCTCACACTCTCTGGGTTAAATTTACGCTGAGGAATTTACTGTGTGTCTGTGACAGAATGGCAGCTGTCATGTCAACTGCGCGGCTAAAGAGGTGTCTCCAATAGCAACGGCGTGTGCGTGCGCACGTGTGCGTGCGTATGTGTGTGTGTGTGTGTGTGTGTGTGTGTGTGTGTGTGTGTGTGTGTGTGTGTGTGTGTGTGTGTGTGTGTGTGTGTGTGTGTGTGTGTGTGTGTGTGTGTGTGTGTGTGTGTCTGTGTGTGTGTCTGTGTGTGTGTGTGTGTGTGTGTGTGTGTGTGCGTGCGTGCATGCGCGCACACCTGTGCATTTGTCTGTTTGTGTGGGTATGTCTGCATGTGGGGTGTGTGCGTGAGATTTGTGTGTGTGTGTGTGTGTGTGTGTGTGTGTGTGTGTGTGTGTGTGTGTGTGTGTGTGTGTGTGTGCGCTCGCGCGCGTGTGTGTGTGTACAAAATCAGGTTGCAATCTATTGCTCGCAGATCTATAGTGGTGGTGCAGAGTGGGGGGGGGGGGGATGAACACGTTAGTGTCAGTTGTAGGCAGGGGAGAGGAGCGGAGGAGAGAGTGATGTGACTGCTATCGATCCTGCCTGGTAATTACAGCACGATTTATTACCACAGAGCAAGAGAGAGAGAGACAGGGTGAGAGAGAGAGTGAGAGAGAGAGAGAGAGAGAGAGAGAGAGAGAGAGAGAGAGAGAGAGAGTAAGAGAGGGGGGGGAGGAGGGCAGAAGGAAGGTATCATATTTAGTTTGGGGTTGTAAGTCAGGTTTTTGGCGAGAGGGAACAAGGTCAGAGAGAGACAGAGAGAGATCACTTTACCCCCCTTCCCGCCCCCCCCCCCCCCCCCTCGGGTGCAGTGAGATGTGATCACTGTTCTGTTCTGCATGCTGACAGCCCTTCTACCCCTCCTCCCCTCCCTCTCTTCTCCCCCTCCACCCATTTCTATTTTTTTATCCCGTGTTTTCTTTTCTATGTTGCTGCATGACCCTTTCTGTCCAAGTGAAGCCGACAGCTTCACAGCCAAATCCACCACGTTCATCACCAGTAGAGGGGTTTGTTAGAGCCTGATTTATACTTTGTTGTATACGATGGAACATCAACCACTTAAACACTTACTTAGTTTTGCCAGGGTCTGCCAGGGCTCTGTACTAGGACTAGTTCATTTTTTTCTCTCCACGCTCTCACCGAAAAGATCTGATCTACAAGCTTGCAACGCGTCCCAGGCATAAGGCACATACAAAACGGGTGAAATGCAACTTGCAAGAATCAGAATCCGTTTTATTGGCACATCACAGGTTTACAGGCGTAAAGAAGTATGGTTATAATTGTTTTTGTGCAAAGCTCCATCAACTGCACGCAGACAATTTGCAATTAAACAAATGAATGCATGCATGCTTCCCCTGCTGTCAAAGAGATGAAATGTTGACATGGTAAGAAGTGATGGTGCACTGTTTTACACCCCGTGTTAGCTATGTGGTTTTGGCAGAGTATTAACGTGTGGGAGTGCAGCGTTGTTTACAAAGGTATGTGGGCGGAAAGCGTGTTTTTGTGGGCAGGGATACGTGCATTCATATGTGCATTGTGTGTGTGTGTGTGTGTGTGTGTGTGTGGGGCACAATGTTGTTTCTGCATGTGACACGAAGAAAAATATGTTCAGCGCGGTCAACCACATCCTGTCTCACACACACACACACGCGCACTCACGCACGCACACACGCACTCACAAGCGCATGCGCACACACACACACACACACACACACACACACACACACACACACACACACACACAC
>NC_137604.1:30481416-30493916 GCF_963280865.1 Gymnoscopelus braueri | reverse complement strand
CACACACACACACACACTCAGTGGTGAAAAGTAACTAAGTATATTTACTCAAGTACTGTACTTGAGGTATTTTTACTTTACTGGAGTATTTCCAAATTTCAATACTTTTACTTCTACCCCACTACATCTCAGAGGCAAATATTGTACTTTTACGTCATATGAAAACTTTAGTTACTATAGTTACTTTGCAGATATGAATTATGATATTATAAAACATACATTAACCACTTCTACCCTATTTTATATGTAGGCTATTATAAAATAGCCGATCTACAAGCTTGTTGTGAGCTTGTAGATCTGCTATTTTCAAACATTTTAGTACTTTTACTTTTGGTTATATTTTGATGCGAACACTTTCGTACTTTTACTCAAGTAACATTTTGAACACAGGCCTTTTAGACTTGCAACACCATTTTTATGTTGTGGTATTACTTTTACTGAAATAAAATATCTGAGTACTTCTTCCACCACAGCACACACACACACACACACACACACACACACACACACACACACACACACACACACACACACACACACACACACACACACACACCCCAGCATCACCAGCCCCCCCTCCTTCCCAAGTACGTACCCTAGTCTCCACTCCTGTAGGTGCTTTTTTATCAGAAGCACTTACGCGCGGCAGTCAGTCGTTAACGGGCAGCCGTTACAACAAGACAACGGCGTTCACTGTCTGTCTGCCTTTCTGCCGTGGTGGAGCAGCACTTCACGCTATCTGCTGCCTAATCCCCGTTGCATGGGGGGGAGAGAGAAAAAGAAAGCAAGGACCGGAGATAGACAAGAAGAGAGAGAAGTAAAGAATTAAAAAGGCGAGAAATAAAAGGAGAGGAGAGAAAGAATGGTGAATGGGGGGAGGAGAGCGAATCATTCTGCTCTAGTGGTGCTGGGTGGAGAGGATGGCACAGCGCTTTAGCATCAGACCAGACACACTGACTGGACTGGAGACTGATCACACCCCGAGACATCAGCTCCACATCGGCGGCTCTCCGCTGCTCCTCCTTCCCGCACGGCAGCGCCTCCATCCCGGGTAGAGGTAAGTGGGCGAGTCGGGGGAACGCACTGCTGGATGGGTCTGCTGCTCTTTCGTTATGGTGATGAACTCTAGCAGAAAAGCGGGATCGCACAAAACTCTCATCATCCCAGAACTTAGACTATTATTATAACGCACTCTCCTGGCAACATTAGGCAAAAAAAGTAGGAGAGTCTCCTGCTTTTTTTTGCCTATTGTTTTTGTTATTGATACATTGAAAAGCAATAAACGGCGGTCGGTGTTCAATGTTTTTCCATTCCTGATTCCTCTCCTGTTAAAGCAATGCAGCGGCAGCCTAAATATCACGAGCCTCCGGCTGAATATGTATCAGATATATTTTCTGATGAATTTGCAATTTGTTATTATTATTTTTGTTTTAATTATTTTGTTTATAGTACTAAAACTCCATCAGACTGCAGCTGCCCACATGGGTTGGAAGATGTGGCTTTCCTTTGCAAAACAAAACAAAAGTAAATTAGCTCCTTATATGTGTTCTTAATAGGCTATACTTTCATTCAAATGTTTAATTTTTGTGTAGGCTATTTATTAATAGGCATTTTCATCATTTTACAACGATCTTGATATCTACCCTTGTGTATTGTTCACATATTTTATTCTATTATTACATTGTATTCTTACGAATATACGAATTTAGTTTATTAAAATAGCATGTCGGCATCATAACTTTTATCAAAAGAAATAGAATAGCCTACCAGCTTCTCGTGCATATCCACTTGTAGCGCCCTCTTGTGGTACCCCGCAGTGAGACACAAACATACACAAGAAGCAATTAACACACTCTTTATACAAGAGGTGTTGTATTACATTGCATGCACAAAGTGCCTAGGGGCATATTTGTCACTCAGACCCAGACTCATTTTCTTGAAAGTCAATTTCTTTAAATGCTAATCTCTAAGATTTGCTATCTGTTCTGCATGCACATACCAAAATACTTTGACCTGCAATTTAATGTAAAATTATTATTACTATTCTCGTCATAATAGGTACACTGAACATTCTGCAAAAGAAATGACGAACATGCTTTAAAAATAGCCGATCTACAAACTCATCATAACATGTTGCAACGCGATGTGCCGTGAGCTTGAATATTGGCAAAGAGATTTGAGGTAGAGGGAAAAAAGGAGCGTGCAAAGTACAGACCTTGGTCAGTGAAGTAATTAGTGTAGTGGTTAAATTGACATGCAGACTGTCAAACTCTTCTTTCAAAATGTATCAGAATATTAGACCAAGTTATCACCATATTGCTTTGTTATGTGTATATTTTTACACTCTCAGTGTTAAATGACAGTTAGCATTTTACTGTGTGTACAGGTAAAGGGTAGAAGTGAAATTGGAAGTGGCAGAGATTAGAGCTGCTACAGAGAAAGGCTTTTATGTCAGGTGTCTTTGTGATTTGTTTGTTTCTTGCTTTCCTGTTCTTTAATTCATCACCTGGAATCGCATTGGAGGAAATGCTTTGAGCCCCCCCCCTCCTACTCTGTAAAATCCTCAGGGTTAATCTAACTGTACACAGAGTGTACTGTATCAAATGAAACCAAATGGACCCCTTTCACGGATGTGTAACTCTGAGAGTTAGATGAACATGAATGATTTACCACTAGTGTACAGCTTTCTCCGTTCATGCGCTCTAACAGAAAGGTAAGGAGAGAAGGAAAGAGAGCGAAGAGGAAAGACAGCTGATATTTAAGAGAGAGAGACCGAGATGGAGTGAATAAACAGATTCATGGAAAAAGTAAAAGAGAGGGAGTTGCATAGTAGGGGTGGGGGGGGGGGGGGGTTGGGCTGTGATGGGAAAGAGAGGGATAGAGAGAAGAGACAGAAAGATGCTGTGAGATCTTTTCTTCTCCCTGGCTCCCGGCACATACATTAAGATGCTAATCCCGCGCTTTTTTGTCTTTTTCTATAATTCATTGCATTTTCTCGCCTCCCCTCCCCTCGCCTCAGCTTTTCTCTCGCGTCTGTCGCTCCCCGTCTCTCATTCTCCTCCATCCCTTTCGCTCTGGCTTTCCTCCACCACCGCTGTCAGGGTCTCTCTTCAGATTAGTGCCCCTGGCAAAAAGGATTCCAACTCTAATCTTGTGGTAATTCAGCCGATTAGGTTCATCAGGGATGAGGACAGAAGTGCACAGAGTGGGGTACAATTAGAGCACTGCTCTGTAGGGCTCTACAGAGCCGATTAGTCCGGCTCCTATCTACCTCCCCACACCATCGCATTAAACACACACACACGCACACGCACACACACACGCACACACACACACACACACACACACACACACACACACACACACACACACACACACACACACACACACACACACACACACACACACACACAGGGCTGCTGTTTACATCCTACCATTGAATTATTTGGCTCTTCTGTTTGTGTTTCGTGAGGGTGATGTCATTTGGAGTGGTTTGCGTTTGTCCCTGCGTCCCTGTGTTTCATAAGTGTGTGGGTTTGTGTGTATGTATGTGTGTGTGTGTTTATGTGTTCATGTGTGTATGTATGTGTATTTTGGATCAACCCCGAGGCTGCAGGTTGTTTTCAATCAGCTCTGTCATTACCAGCTGTGCCATCACACACTCCCGAGGGTTATACCCCACACACACACACACACACACACGCACACGCACACGCACACACACACGCACGCACGCACGCACGCACGCACACACACACAGAGAGAGAGAGGAGAAACTAGTGTGCCTTATTCAACCTTGCCCAACACAAACTCTGCCTTTCTTCTTGTCTCCTCATCTCCCAGCAGATCTGCAGAAGTGAATCAACAGCTGCTGGTGAATCATCGGTGAGGATTTCATGGAGTGCCTGTAGACTGTGTGGACCCCAACCCGACGGCCGCTGTCTCTCTCCAACGCTCCATCTTTGCACCGCTCCCTCCTCCCCTTGCCATGGTGACATGACATAACCCCCTAAGTGGCTTTGGTCCGTTCTCTCACACACGACGACGCACACACCTCCAGGGCCCCCCAGAAACCCCCCCCCCCCCCCACACACACACACACGCAAACATTTCCTCCCTCTACGCACAGACGCTGTCCTCACTGCCCCGCTGCTTCGTGATGACGGTGGCCGCCCGCATCCGTCGCCACCTGCGCAGGCTCCTCCTCCTGCTGGCCTCCTGCTGCCTCCTCTCGCTCCTCCTCTCCGCCTACTTCCTGCTGAACAACTCCTCCCCTTCCCTGCAGCTCGGCCAATCCCCCGAGCCGGCCTGCTCCCAGCCGCTGCCCTTGTCCCCGTACCGCCCGCTGCCCAACCCGTACCCGCCCAACCCGCCGCACGCGCACGTCCACACGGACCCCGTGGTGCTGGTCCTGGTGGAGTCCCAGTACTCGCAGCTGGGCCAGGACATCGTGGCCGTCCTGGAGTCGGCCCGCTTCCAGTTCCGCATGGAGATCGCCCCGGGGAAGGGCGACCTGCCGCCCCTCACGGAGAAAGGCCGGGGCCGGTACTCCCTCATCGTCTACGAGAACCTGCTGAAGTACGCCCACGCCGACACGTGGAACAGGCAGCTGCTGCACCAGTACTGCACCGAGTACCGCGTGGGCATCGTCGGCTTCTACCGCTCCAACGAGAACTCCCCGGCCGTGCTCAAGCTCCGGGGCCTCCCGCTGGTCCTCAGGACCAACCAGGCGCTGCGGGACTGCTGCGTGGCGTCCAGCTCGCCCCTCCTCCAGATCACCAAGCCCGGCATGGACCCGGGGCCCCTGCCCGGGGAGGACTGGACTTCCTTCTCCACCAACCACTCGTCGTACCAGTCCGTGCTGCAGGCACGGCCCCCCCGGGAGGGGGGCGCGGGCAGCGGGGATAACCCGGCGCCTGGCTTTAGTCCGGGCCTCCAGGCCACGGTGGTGCAGGACATGGGGCTTTACGACGGCGTCAGGAGGGTCCTGTTCGGTCAGGGGCTGGGCTACTGGCTCCACAGGCTGATCCTGGTGGACGCCATCTCCTACTTGACGGATAGGAAGCTAACCCTGGGGCTGGACCGCCACGTCCTGGTGGATGTGGACGACATCTTTGTAGGGAAGGAAGGCACGCGCATGAACGCCAAGGATGTCAAGGTACGTTTGGTGTTAATGTTTGAGAGAGAGAGAGAGAGAGAGAGAGAGAGAGAGAGAGAGAGAGAGAGAGAGAGAGAGAGAGAGAGAGAGAGAGAGAGAGAGAGAGAGAGAGAGAGAGAGAGAGGGAGAGAGAGAGAGAGAGAGGTCATGGAGGGCCAAGGATGCTTGATTTATTATCTTTTTTATTACATTATCATCTTCTTCAGATTCCAGTTCTATCAAATTGTTCAAAATGGCAGAAGAGGATTTTTGCAGCTGTGAAGATAAGGAATGTTTACTTGAACACTAATTCAATTGCTACATTTGGAGTGTGCTGAGTCTTCAGTAAGGATGTGAGCACGAGTGCACTTCAGAGGACTCTGGAGGGAGTGAATGTTGTCGAAAGGGTGTGTGTGTGTGTGTGTGTGTGTGTGTGTGTGTGTGTGTGTGTGTGTGTGTGTGTGTGTGTGTGTGTGTGTGTGTGTGTGTGTGTGTGTGTGTGTGTGTGTGTGTGTGTGCGCGCGTTTGTGTGCGTGTGTGCGTTTGTGTGTGTGTGTGTGTGCGCGTGTGTGAGTGTGTGCGTGTGTGATTGCTTATTGTGTTGTCTGCCGAGTGTTTTGTGTGTGTGTGTGTGTGTGTGTGTGTGTGCTGTTGGGGTACAGCAAGAGGGTATTTAGCTCAAATGGAGTTTTAGCCAGAAGTAAAGAGGCCATTTAAGAGAACAAAGAGCTGGAATGAAAGACAGAAAGAGGAGGGGTGAGAGAGAGAAAGAGAGGGAGTGAATGAGTGGGTGAAAGGATGAATGGCACTTATTCCTCTTTTCCCACGTTCCTCCTCTTAGGAGGAACTAAAGGAGACTAAAGGAGAGTCAGCCATGCAGCCCGCCTCTCAAGACAGCTATTGTCCTAACACACACACACACACACACACACACACACACACACACACACACACACACACACACACACACACACACACACACACACACACACACACACACACACACACACACACACACACACACACACTGCTGGCTGCCTTTACAGGGAGTGCTACTGTTTTGAAGAACAGAAAATAAAATCCTCTCAGATTTCCCAGCATATCTTTCATTCTGCAGAGGGAATTTTGTTTATAGTCAATTTCCTGGCTGCTTCCTTGCACAGGCTGATTCAAGGGAATTAAATTTGGTTTGGTGTGTGTGTGTATGTGTGTGTGTGCAAGCATGGGTGTTTAAGTGAGTGTGTTGTTGTTCAATATACACAACCTGTATGTTTTTTGCGTGTGACAGGTGAGAGTTATGTTGCCGTACGTTGTGTATTTGCCCAATTTACACAGGTGTCGTGCACCAAAATGAGCCAATCTACAAGTTCACCACATGTCGCACTACAATGCGTCGTGAGCTTGTAGATCTGCTATTTTCAGTATAAAAAAGTATAAATCAAGCCGACGAGATTGGACCATGGCCATGGGCATCCGTCTGTTCAACTCGACCCTCGCTGTAACACCAGTTTACATTCTGGTGTGTGTGATTGGTGTATGTGTGTGTGTGTGTGTGTGTGTGTGTGTGTGTGTGTGTGTGTGTGTGTGTGTGTGTGTGTGTGTGTGTGTGTGTGTGTGTGTGTGTGTGTGTGTGTGTGTGTGTGTGTGTGTGTGTGTGTGTGTGTGTGTGTGTGTGTGTGTGTGTTTTCCTCAGTAGTTAAGATTAGAATGTCACTTCCTGTCAGTGGCTGACAGCTATCCCATCATGCATCTGGAAAAGTGAACCAACTATCCACGGAAACAGAGGGCTGGGGGTGGATGGGTGGTGGAGAGGAATTTTGTCCTCTAATATAAAAGACGAATGAAGCTGGAGAGATAACAAATAGTGAAACATATGCACACACATGCACGCGTGCACGTGCACGCACGCAAACAAACACACACACACACACACACACACACACACACACACACACACGCGCACACAGCCATTCACGCGTGAGCACACTCGGATTCAGTAGTTCAGCAGTTGCGGTTTTCAGTTTAAGTCTCCCCGACTTTTCAGCTTTGTAGTATAAATATACATGAGGATGAGACGGAGAGGGACGGCGATGAAGCGAGGCAGAGAGAGAGAGAGAGAAAGAGGGAGATGGAGTGATAGAGAGAGAGGCAGAAAGACAGACAGACGGAGAGGGAGAGACGGAGACGGATGCCATTTAAATCCCAGACACTCCTGCCACTTCCACCTGTGTTTCCTCTGTGCTCACTTATAGCCTCTCCCTCCAGGATGTCTGCACACGGTAAAATCCTCGGTGTTAGCTTAACCCCGAGAGCGTCCATTTGGTTACATCGTGTACACTCTCAGAGTTTCAAAATGGATAAATCAACGCTGGTGATTTTTAATGCGTGGCTCATTGGAGGTGGAGAGCAGTGTACAGTCAAACCCTCAGTGTTAATTCAATCCCTCAAATTGGTCCCGTGAAGGTCCACGGCATTTTGAGGATGTGACTGTGTGGACGTGGATGAGTTGGCAGTGAACTGATGCACCGACAGGAAACCAAACACTTGGAGGGATATAAGGCAACAGAGGAGACAAGGATGAGGGATTTGTTGCATCACTCCCTGTAGAGATGGAGAAACCTCTCGCTAGCACTATCAGATTAGAGATACAAGAGCTGTGTGTGTGCACGTGTGTGTGTGTGTGCGTGCGTGTGTGTGTGTGCGTGTGTGTGTGTGTGTGTGTGTGTGTGTGTGTGTGTGTGTGTGTGTGTGCGTGTGCGTGTGCGTGTGCGTGTGCGTGTGTGTGTGTGTGTGTGTGTGTGTGTGTGTGTGTGTGTGTGTGTGTGTGTGTGAGCATGCGTGCGGACACACATGCACATACATTGGTTTTGCCTACTTTTGGGGACAGTACTTAAATAAAGAAAGTAATCAAATAATGAGACCAGATATAGTCAATCACAATATCATAATCTTCATCATATCACAGTACCACTATCTTATATTAAAATCATATCATTTTATTACCGCTATTCTAAAATCATATAGTACCACAGTGGTACACAGTAGATATGTTAGTACTACTACTTTATTTAAATTATTTAGTATCACTACTCTACTAAAATCATAGTACTACTACTTTGCTGTGTGTAATATCTCGATGAATGGGAGTAATCAATCATTGTACCTATTGAGTCTGAAATGTCTGAACACTGATTCTTCGGAATGCTTCAGAATGTATGGATTTTTTATATTTTTTTATCCCAGGTTTTGTAACCCTTTTTCACCCGGTGCCAATTAGATGGAACTTTGAATGGAACTCTTTCCTTCCCACTTCATCAAGACCAGGGCTGTGCGATATCCCTTTTGCCTCGATTACGGTTAATAAACGATTATGTAAAAAAAAAGTTAACTTTTGGATTGGCTATTTTCAATTTTTTTGCATACCACCATTGTACAGCAAAGTATAATACAGAGCCTTTTGTGTCGGTTTCGTTGATATGAAAAAGAAAAAAACCCTGCTTTTCGATAGTTCGATTAACCTTTTTGAGCAAGATTATTGGTTCTAAAAAAAACATACTTTCGACATATTTTTGGTTAATTGCCCCGTCCTATTCCCACTTCATCAAGACCACTCTGACGTTTTGTCTGTCATAAATACAGGGAAATAATAACCATGTCCCTTTTATGGTGTAAATAAAGCTCAACCTACATGAAAAACCAAATCCCTTCTCGGTCCCAATTCTCAAAATACATCCCATTGTACACACAACACGGCAGCATAACATCAATTAGGGTCTGTTATTTACCACTTAGTAGGACAAGGCATCCGCGGATCTAATATTAGAAATTCTTCCGTATCTCTGTGAAAGCAAACATCTATTCTCCCTGTTCTCCCAGAGAGGAACACGGAGAGGAAATCAGGAGGAGGGGAGGGGGCAGGGTTTGGGGGAAGGGCCAATTAAAATGCCACCCTCCTCCTCACTGCTCCCTTCATTAGTCTCACCCCATGAGTTCATCTGGTGACAAACAATACCTACATCCCCTCCCTGGTCACTCACTCTCTCTCTCTCTCTCTCTCTCTCTCTATCTCTCTCTCTCTCTCTCTCTCTCTCTGTCTCTCTCTCTCTTTCTCTCACACACACACACACAAACACACACTTGCGCGCGCATGCAGAATGCTATGTTTTTTTTCGATTAAAACGATTCACAGGGAGGCACCCTGTGGATGTCGTTTCTCAAAATGAGGGATGATGTCAGTCAAAATCTCCCATGTGTTTGTTAGTGTGTGTATGTGTGTGTCTCTGTGTGGGTGTGCGTGCATGTGTGTGTGTGCGTGCGCTCACTTGTGTGTGTGCCTCTTAGTTCTTTCTTAAACTTCTCCAGTCTCCCTAAAGATCAGGGAGGTGTCAGATTCATGCTATTCGCCTCTGGCATCCGATCAGGGTTCGCTGTTTTGAGAAACTAACCGAGGGACAGAAACCCCCGATTTCTTTTTAATTAAAAGTCATTTTGACATCACTACACCAGAATGCTGTCTAATGAAAGCATTTGCCAACAAGCAGACAATTTTAGTAGCTTGGTTTTTATTCGGTTCAAAAATGCTCCCACTCGGCTCACTTTTTGCTCCAAATTAATTGGCACACAGCCATTCAATTTTCCAGAAAATCAAGCAGCTCTTTTGGTTGCAGTAATCACTGAAGAACTCAAAATCCCTGAGTGGCTGCCAAGTAGCAACTAGCGGTAGTGTAGCTATGCCAAGACCAGGATGGAGAGTTAAATTAACACCCAGAATTTTACTGTGCGCATTTGCGTAAATGCTCTGAAATGCCAGACACTATGTGGATATGAAGCCTGACGTTGAGGGATGCAAGCCAAGACGCCGGGGAAGAAGAAAAAAAAGATAGACCAAAGCAAAAGGAAGAGTGGCATTTGCTGGTAAAGCGTTCTTCCTGCTCATCAAATAGAAATGCCTGACCCACTTAATGCGGCACATCTAGTGCTCACATGACATGCACACAAACATTCACACACACACACACACACACGTACAAGTACACACGCACGGAGGCACACACGCACGCACACAGACACACTCGTTCACAGCCCCAGTGCTACTCACAATTAATCATGTAGACGAACCAAGAACTCTGACCTGCTTTTTTGCAGGAATGAAACACTTTGAAATTTGTTCTCACAGTTAGTTTACACACAAACACAAACACACACATACGGTACACCTTTGACTGTGGATGGAGAGGTGAACTGTAATTCATGCCTGGCTTCCCTATCAGCGTACGTGTGTGAGAAGCTTTGTGCTTTGTTAAATGTTTTTTGTGCATGCATTCACACTCATGAAGGGATCATCATCATGCATTTTTTATTCAGATCTGACTCACAAGCTGATGGCTGTGGAATATTTATGAATTTTGGCCAGAGAGAGAGAGATGACAGCAATGGAAATGGTTGAGAAAGACAGAATGGGAATATGGTGGAGCTGCTGTGGTAGCCGAGTAAAAGGGTTTGTGAACGACAGTGAATGCCAGCTGTCCAGATGCCTGTCTCCACTGAGTTGCAGCCCACCATCTCTATAGCTGGCACCTGTTCTGACTGTTCTGATGCACACACGCACACATGCACACACACATGCACATGCACACAGCATGCACACACACACATGTGGGCACACACGCACGCACGCACGCACACACGCTCATGCACGCTCACGCACGCACACACTGGCAGTGCTTCTGACACCACTAGTGTTAGCCAGCTGTGGGATTGGCAGAGAAAGTAGGGCTATCGCTAACCGCTAATCCCAACAGTGTGTGTGTTTACCTTCATGACCGGGCTTCTCAGCCTCTCACAGATGCTACATGGTCCCCATCTCCCGCTTATCCAAAATCCCTCCTCCCTCTTTCAGAGTGTTTGAACCGGTCCCCGGCTCTAAGCTCGGTTCCCAGTGGACAGATTGGCACCATATCGCTTAAACCCCTCAGTTCTCTCAGATCTGCTTGAGGTGGCAGTGGAGAAGCAGTGGGAGAGTTGACAGCATTGCTCGAGAGACACAGAATTTGGGATTGTGTCAGAAACTCTTGTCCACAACATGTGCCCTCCTTTTTCTGACTGCTCATGAAACATTGAAAGTATATTCAAACTGAATTCTGTAAGATTCAAGCCCTACCTGGCATACCTAGATTTCCCACACAATCACTGAAATGTCTCAGCTATAATGAGTGAGCCTGTATGGGAAGGCAAGATATTTCCCTTTGAGTTTCATGCGATACCTCTTGTAAACCAAGTAGTGGAAGACCGACCGACTTCAAACGGATAGGCGGCTGTCCGGAACCGTTGATCCGGCCGCTATGCAACCCGATTGACTTCAAGCCCATGGCGGGCGTGATGCGCCGAGTGGGAAGTCGGTCGGATCAGCGGATCTCCGTCAAGTGATAAAACTGCAAATCCCCATATAGTATGCTAGGTTTGCGGCCCTCTCACTTACGTCGCACCGCCGATCCGACCGATATGTCTGAGTCATAGAGTCAGGGTCTTTGTCAGAGTACCCGTTGTATGTGTCCCTTTTGTGCCCATATATGGAGATCTCTGTATCTGTCAGTCCTTGTCCCTTTAATGCCCATATATGGAGATCCCTGATGTCATCAGTATATGGCCATATATTGGCATGCCCATATATGGGCATATCGGTTGGATTGGCGCAGAGCCAAGGAGAATCGGGCCTGTCTTCTACAGAGCTTTCTATTGGAGAATAGTGACAAAGCCCTGAACCAGAGGTTTACGGAATGCATTGGAGTAACTTTTGTCACTATTTCGAGTTCACATGAACCAAGTGACCGGTGCTGTTTTCAGCCCCCGAGGTGACACAATTCTCTAATACAAGGCTCTGGATCGGCGGTTCTGGACAACTGGACATCCTTGGTGTCATCAATATGAAGTCATAGTTCTGGCCTGGACTCCATATTTGAGAATGCCTGACACGGAACTCCATATCTCTGCTGTCGGGCAGAAAACAGCTAACTCCAAAATGTTCATTTGTCAGGAAAAAAAAAAAAAAAGTGGAGTTAGGAGGTTTTGTTCATCATTGATAAGAACAGCTGAATGGACCTCCAAGCTCACAATGAGGTTGGAGGTCAAAAGGGGGTGGAGCCTGGAGTCAGCAAAACCAGCTGACTCCACCCCCTTCGGTGGAGTTAGCTGGTTCAGCAGACAGATTGAGGATCCAATGGAGTTAGCTGGTTTTGTCAGAAGCGCTTTTTAATACTTTTCATGGTGTTGGGTGTTCAATTGCACTGATTTATGGGGAAAAAAGCAACGTCAAAATGGATTTAGCTGGTTTCTTCCGACAGCAACGATATATGGGTATAAAAGG
>NC_137604.1:30471416-30476416 GCF_963280865.1 Gymnoscopelus braueri | reverse complement strand
AGTTCAAATGTACGCCTTATTAACTACTTAAACCCTATATACGTCATTGTATGTCAAATAGCAAAAATAGCCAATCTACAAGCTCACAACACATGGCAACGTGATGTGATGTGATGTTGTATATCAGCTATTTCTGCAGAATGTTCGTCTGAGGTCGCTGAATGTTTTGTTTCATTTTTATTTTGACATGCCCAAAATAGGAATAGTAGAGTTCATGTGATTAAGCATGCAATGATGGTAAGATTTAATGACTTAATGATGTAATGAATTAAATGAAATGCTAAATATAAATAAATAAAGCCAGTGATGTTTATAAACAGTGAAGCAGTCTATATTTATAAACGATATAGGCCGACAATGACATGTATGGAGCTGGTATGGCCCTTTAAGCATTATTATGCCTTATATTTGATCTGTGGTCCCACTCCCTCATTACAATTTCTTCCATTCAATGTTTTATACATTTTCCATTTGGGGTTTGGGAAGGCTTTAATATTGCTCTGAAACAACCTCGATCCGATCTCTAGACTGCGAGCTACTGGGCTCTACGTACAAGGCTAGGTTTGAGAGGCAGTGGAATGATTTAGCTTTCATAAGCTCTGTTGTGGTCGCGCTGATGGATTGCATTGACTTTCTGGTCTCAGAAATAATTGTTTAAGTCTGTAACATATCAGAGGTTGAAAGCAATAAACAAGACGGAGAAAATACAGATAATCATCACCGTGCCGTGCTGTCATCTATCGCCATGACTTTCATCACCATGGTCACAGACATGCAGCGAGTTTTAACTTAATTATTTGTATGTGTGTGTGCGTGTGTGTGTGTGTGCGTGTGTGTGTGTGTGCGTGTGCGTGCGTGCGTGTGTGTGTGTGTGTGGGTGTGTGTGTGTGCGTCTGTGTCTGTGTGTAGGCACAGAGGAGGAGGACGAGGGTGACGATGTACTGCTGAAGTACGTGGACGACTTCTGGTGGTTCCCGCACATGTGGAGCCACATGCAGCCCCATCTCTTCCACAACGAGTCCTCTCTCCTGGAACAGATGGTCCTCAACAAGGAGTTCGCTCTGGTGAGATGCATGTGCACACGCACACTCACACTCTCACACACACGCGCATGCACACGCACACGCACACGCGCACACGCACACACACACACACACACACACACACACACACACACACACACACACACACACACACACACACACACACACACACACACACACACACTAATGCACAAGCTCACACAGATGCATATTCATGCACAGAAGTGCATTTTATCATACCATATACAGGTATACACCGTATCTGTCTCTTTCTTGCTTCCCGTCTTTCCTATACCGAGTTGTACGCTCTTTCTCTTTGCTTTTCTTTCTCTCTTTTGCTCTGCATAATATTACTCCGTCCCCAACCCTCATTATGTTCCTCCGAGGCTGTGGCTTGTTATTAATCATCATTTCATTTATGGCAGATTACATCCATCCTGATCCCCCAGCCACAGCATCAAGGTTGCTATTAACCCTTTAAGACCGGGAACGCGTCTGTGTGACCACGTTAACCATTATTTTATACTTTGGGCTATTCAAAAATAGCAGATATACAAGCTCATGGAGTGCCGCACTATGAGCTTTTAGATCTGCTATTTTTGAAAAATCGTGAAAATCTTTCAATTTATATATTTTTTAAAGTGAAAATCTCTTACTCAAATCTTTGCTTCATGGGGGTCCCTGGAACAACATATTTTTAGATGGGGGTCCGTGGCCAAATACATATAATTTTGGGGGTCCTTGACATGAAACAGTTTGAGAACCACTGATATAGCAACATACGTTTTTTCAAAAAACTGTTAGGATTTAGAAGACATTTGTAGAATCCCCAGAAGCAAAGATTTGAGTTACAAATGTTCACTTAAAAAATATATATGTATTGAAAGATTTTTCAAAAATAGCAGATCTACAAGCTCATAGCGCGGCACTCGGTGCTGCGCTATGAGCTTGTAGATCTGCTATTTTTGAATTGCCAAAGTATAAGATAACTGTTAAAGTGGTTAACATCTAAAATGACGGATGCTTTCCCGTTCTTAATGGGTTAATGACAGAGACTGAAGGTCTCAGGGGGAAATAAATAAGCAATCAGATATACTAATGGTTGGTGGTAATATTAGGAGGGACTCTTTCACATCGCTTCTAATAAACCTTTTATCATCTTTATGTCAGCGACAGCCACAGCCCGGTAGCATTATGTTTTCAGGTCGTCCGTATGTCCTGTTCTCGTGAATGCGTTATCTCAGGAACGCCTTGGGGGGGGGGGGGGGGGGGGGGGGATTTCTTGACATTTGGCACAATTAACGTGTACTCGGTACCTTAAGGATGGTGGTCGAACATCAAAGGTCAAGGTCACTGTGACCTCACAAAGTACCGTCGTTAAATGTCTTTAAAGTCTTACTGTATGTGTCATCCAGTACGACTGCCATGCAGGATTTATAGTTCTATTCGTTTTGCTAACTGAGTTTGTGTGTGTGTGCGTGCGTGCGTCCATGCATGCGTGCATGCGCGTGCGCGTGCGTGCGCGTGTGCGTGTGTGTGTGTGTGTGTGTGTGTGTGTGTGTGTGTGTGTGTGTGTGCGTGTGCGTGTGTGTGTGGTGATTAATTGTATGGGCTCTTGTAGTGTAGCATCACATAGCCCCCATGGTTGAAGGTGAATGCAATCATAAAGTGTGATGCCCCACCTCCATCTCTTAAAAAAAAGAAAAAAACACATGTACGCGCACAGGCACGCACACACACACACACACACACGCACGCACGCACACACGCACATACGCACACAAACACTCACACACTCACTCACCCCCTTAACTCTCCCACCCCACCCATTGACTGTTGATGCTTACATGTGACAGTGTGTGTGTAGGAGTGTGTCAGGGCGAAGGACAACACCATCAGTCTACTAGTGGTGCATCCAGCAGCCATCCCTCCACCCTCTCTCTCTCTCTCTCTCTCTCTCTCTCTCTCTCTCTCTCTCTCTCTCTCTCTCTCTCTCTCTCTCTCTCTCTCTCTCTCTCTTTCTCGTTTGCTCTCTCTGTCTCTCTATTTCTCTCTCTGTCTGTCTGCCCCCCCCCCCACACACACACACACACACACAAACAAGTTCTTCTTTTATTATTTCCAAGCCCAAGGCCAGGATCATAACATAAACCCACCAAGCCCCGTCCAACAAGGTCAGGTTGTGTGTGTGTGTGTGTGTGTATGTGTGTGCGCGTGCGGGTACGCGCGCGCGCTCGTGTGTGTGTATGCGTGTGTACAAACACTTTTCTGACCCTGTCATCTTTTCATCCGTGTGGTTTATGTGCTCATAGCCGATGACCTCCGTGTTTATGTATGTATTTTTGTGTGACTGTGTGTCCTGTGCCTCCAGGAGCATGGCATCCCGGTGGACATGGGCTATGCCGTGGCGCCCCACCACTCTGGCGTCTACCCGGTCCACCTGCAACTGTACGAGGCCTGGAGGCGTGTCTGGGACATTCGGGTCACCAGCACCGAAGAGTACCCGCACCTCAAGCCAGCCCGCTATCGCAAAGGCTTCATGCACAACAGTATCATGGTGAGAAGACGTCAAATTGTAGAAAATTGCAAAAAAGTGTTACCCATTTGTAACTCAGAGAGTTAGATGTACATGGACCATTATGAGGCCATTTGGATAGATTTGTACACTCTTTTACAATCAGCTAACAAGTATCCTTATCCTTAATCCTTATTTAAAATTTGGCCAAAATGTTGTGTCCACATAATTGTTTTGGCCATTTACTTGTGGTTTTCAAATGTTTTTTTTTGTGTTTGTTTTTGTTTCGTTTTTTCTCTGTTTGAAGGTTAATTTGACCTGTTAATGTTTGATGATGATCTGTGGTGTGCCTGTGATTATCTCTATGATCATGTACGTAATGTTCTCCCTTCTACAAACAGTGAGTGTGTTTGGTCTGGCAGGAAACACAAAATGTTACAAAATGCTTCCTGCTTAATCAAAGACACTTTGTTGTCCCAGTGCAGTGTAGTGACTGTTGCGGAACTCTTGAGGAAATTAGCACTTGAAGCCAAAATTCTGCAGGAATTATCTATTTATTAGCACAGATAATCTACAACATGAGTTCTAAGTCTAATCTTCTCGAAACAGCGATTTTACTGAAGTCTAGTTGCGTAAACCTTCTACAGGAAAAGCTTTCTGCAGAAATGTGAGACATCTCTGTTGCCTATTTCAAATTGACATTCAACATTTCCAGCACACCAAAGCATTAGCCCTGACTTAAAGCACAAGAGCAAGAAATGTATTTGTTTATGTATCCAAATTAATAGCCTGTTATTCCATTTTTGGAATTAACCACTTGGAGCGTACGGCATGGGCGCGCCGGTGTGGATGATCAATCTAAACAGTTACGTTTTGAAAAGTAGGCACTGGGCAGGCTATTTGAATTTGACTTCTTGAAAGAATGTTGTAAGCATATTGGGAGGTAAATCTTGAATGAATTGTGGTGACTGTGTGCCCCTGGCAATGTGCTTATTCAGCACCACGGAGAGAGGCGTGAAAACATACACATTCAGAGTAGCCTATACCTAGGAAAGACACTTTTTTTGCTGAAATGTGCTGGCAAAAGTTGAATCAAAATGAATCAGCTATTAATAAGGAACATCTCTCTCTCTCTCTCTCTCTCTCTCTCTCTCTCTCTCTCTCTCTCTCACACTCTCTTTCTGCCGATTGAGAGAAAAATAGACTCTGCAAGAGCAAAATAGGTGGAAAGTCTGAAGAAGTTTATTCCGTTAATTTGATTGACCCTAACTGTAAAAACATTATGACCCTGAACAGTAAAAAATATTCCGGTATCTATTTATTGGCCTGTATTCGTAGCATTTTTAGCAAGCATTCCTCAAATTTGTCTCGATCAAAGAGTTGTGGCAAAGAAGCTGGCTGTGGCAAGCTGTTGTGTAAAGAATGACGCTGGTCAGTGTTAT
>NC_137604.1:30461416-30466416 GCF_963280865.1 Gymnoscopelus braueri | reverse complement strand
GTGTGTGTGTGTGTGTGTGTGTGTGTGTGTGTGTGTGTGTGTGTGTGTGTGTGCGTGCGTGCGTGCGTGTGTGTGTGTGTGTGTGTGTGTGTACGTGTGTACGTGTGTGCGTGTGCGTGCGTGTGTGCGCAGGTTGTTGCCTCGTCAGACGTGCGGCCTGTTCACCCACACCATCTACTATAAGGAGTACCCCGGAGGGCCTAAGGGAGCTGGACAAAAGCATCCGCGGAGGGGAGCTGTTCCTCACCGTGCTGCTCAACCCGGTGAGTCACGGCCACGTCAACACGTACACACATACATGCACGCACGCACACATACATGAACACCCACGCGTATACTTAAATAAATCCTGTATCCTTTCGCACATGCATGCTTACACACACACACACACACACACACACACACACACACACACACACACACACACACACACACACACACACACACACACACACACACACACACACACACACACACACACACACACACACACACAGCAACACCAGCCAGTTAAGGGTCTTGCTCTGTCTGTAGAGCTAAGTTCCTATCACTTTCTCTCTCTCTCTCTCTCTCTCTCTCTCTCTCTCTTTCTCTCTCTCTCTCTCTAGTCTCTCTCTCTCTCTCTCTCTCTCTGTGTGTCAAGGCTGCCTCTCACAGCGAAACCGTGTTCATCTCCCCACTTTAAATTAGGTCTCACCACAGGGGGGCTGCCACACCAACACGCACGCACGCACGCACGCACGCACGCACGCACGCACGCACGCACGCGCACGCACGCAGCGCACGCACGCACGGCACGCACGCACGCACGCACACACACACACACACACACACACACACACACACACACACACACACACACACACTGAAAGAGGGAGAGCTGAGACCATATGTGCTCGTGCACATGCAGTAGCCTGCACCAGCACGCACGCATACACGCATGCACGCACACACACACACGCGTACACACGTGTACACAAACACACACTCTGCTTCCCACTCACCCCCTGCTGTGCATGTCAGCTTGACTTGACGCTGCTGTTGAATTAAGAAATAGAATTACATGTGACTGGCAGCTCTCTTACACACACACACACACACGCACGCACACACACACACACACACACACACACACACACACACGCACACGCACACGCACACGCACACACACACACACACACACACACACACACACACACACAGGCATACAAAATCTATAGGTCCAATCATAGCATCTTTTAATCTCCACCAGGAGACCATGCATTTGCCCCTGTCTGTCTTTCTATTAGGCCTGGTCAGTGGCATGTTGCTGTGCATGCTGCCAGCAGGCCAGGGACCTCATATATCTTTTCAAATCACTCAATGACAACTGTGTTATTTTTTTTGGTGTTTTAATAATCACGGAGCAGTCATCCTTCCAGGCTATGGGATATGTCATACCAGCCGGACACTGTCCGATGTACATGTCACCATAGATATAGAAACCTAGATACCTCATTGGCCTCTGCAGTTCATTGGAGCAACCTGTATAGCAATACCCTTGTATTGCTTCCGCCCTCAGTCGTGTGCGTCACAGAAGGGGGCGTTCGGTAGGCCGTCTGATTGGCCTACGCGACGGAAGCCGGGTGCGCGCCGCGAGATACAGACGCCTCAGAGCCGGAGGAGGCGTCTACCTTTATATGTCTATGCATGTCACTGACAGAGTGCTCGCTGTATCCATGGCATATTGTCTGTGCTATGTCTGGTTAGAGACACGCCTACTGTAAAACAGCCCACTTGTTGCCTTGTGTTTGTTGCCTAACTTCCCCTCGTGAAGGAATCACAAAGTGAATGTGGGCCAGCGAAAACCTGACACTTACAGTTCAAATCGCAACCTCTGATTGACTGGTGAATGGTGATACAAACATAACTGAGAGTGAGACAAGGAATTACCAATCACACTTTGTGGATTAAGGAGAAAATGTCAATGACAGAAATCTGCGAGAAAGATGGAGGAAGTTAGACAATGAATGTGTTTCAGAGAGAGATGGCAGAAGACAGTAGGGACGATAGTAATGTCACTGCATACATTGCTATAATTGACCCTTTGTCAAGTCACCCCCCTCTTCGTGACCATTGGTTGCTGTTGCTTGGTTGGACAAAAATCCTCTCTTTCCCACCATATATATATATCTTTTTTTACTGGATATTTTCTTTCATCATGTTTAGCAAAACTCAACATAAACAACTGCTGGATGGATCAAATATTAGGAATATGCACAATGACTATATTCACATTTAAACTATGTTTTTAAACAGTCGTCATGACTAGTCTAAAACTTGACTAGTCTAAAATTAAGTCTAAAATAAAAAAATGCCAAAATTGGCACAATGTCAAACTTCATTGGAAATAGTTTTTGTCAGTATATAAATGCCATTTCAAACGCAACAAATGGAGTGAGAGCAAGAAATTAACACCTAAGCTCCGCTTTGTTACGTTTCACTTTCAAATGCAAAAAGAAGAGTCGACGCAACTAAACTACCTTCCCCAATTATTAATTAGCTAATTAGTAGCAGGCTGAGTTGAGCTCTCTTGAACTCAGACATACACAAGCAGACTGTCTGCCTGAACACAAACGCCTTGCACACAGAGTGACTAGCGACACAGAGAGAGAGAGAGAGAGAGAGAGAGGAGAGAGAGAGAGAGAGAGAGAGAGAGAGAAATACAGAGAGAGAGAGAGAGAGAGAGAGAGAGAGAGAGAGAGAAGACAGAGAGAGAGAGAGAGAGAGAGAGAGAGAGAGGAGAGAGAGAGAGAGAGAGAGAGAGAGAGAGAGAGAGAGAGAGAAATACAGAGAGAGAGGGGGGGGGGTTTACAACATGACAAGTAATTTGGGTGCAAATTATCTGAATGTGTCTAAATACAAATGTTACAAATACAAAACATCTATATTAAAATAAAACGTTTAATTGACTAGTTTTCTGTGCCAATTAGCCGAGAGCAGCACTGTTTAATAGACTAGTCGAATATCCACGTACATCCCTAATTATCACTATGACATGCCTCCCGGTGGAGATTGCTGTTCCTTTCTATTTCTCTATTGTCTCACCCACCCTCCCTCCCCCCTCTGTCTCTCTCTCTCTCTCTCTCTCTCTGTTGCGCACGCACAGCACGCAGACACAAACGCAGACACAAACGCACACACACACACACACACACACACACACACACACACACACACACACACACACACACACACACACACACACACACACACACACACACACACACACACACACACAGCAGCAGCAGTATCAGGGTCCATTGAAGTGTCAGGTGTGGGAGAGCTACACTACAGGGGCTGTCAGAACCTAGAGAACATCACAGCGTCAGCTGCAGCTGTGCTCTCTCTTCTCCTCTTGTACCTCTTTTGTTTTCAATGTTCCCTTTCATTTTCACTGCCTGCCTGCATATCTATCTATCTATCTATCATGTCTATCTCTGTATCTATCTTAGGGTGACCACCCCGTCCCGAAATTCGCGGGACAGTCCCGAAATTGGACCCTCTGTCCCGCGTCCCGCACAAGCAGGGCAATGTCCCGAAAATCAAAGTTATGGAAAAAAAAAAAAAAAAAAAAGATTTTATTTTATAAAAAAAAAAAAAAAATTCATTAAATTTTTAAGTTAACTTGCAAATACCCCTCTTATATCTAATCCTAACCCTAAAACCAAAGTAAAGAAACCAAAAACTGGAAAAAAAAACGAACCCAATCCGCCCAGAACCGCGAAAAAAACGAACCCAATCCGCCCACCACTCCCGCGGCCGCAGCGGGAGTGGTCCGCATGCACGCGCTCGCTGCTGCGCGCTGCGTGCATGCGTCCCGCGATGTCCCGCGAAACGGGTTAATCTGTCCCTCAATGGACCTGTCTGGAGGTGGTCACCCTAATCTATCTATCTATCTATCTATCTGTCTGTCTGTCTGTCTGTCTGTCTGTCTGTCTGTCTGTCTGTCTGTCTGTCTGTCTGTCTGTCTGTCTGTCTGTCTGTCTGTCTGTCTGTCTGTCTGTCTGTCTGTCTGTCTGTCTGTCTGTCTGTCTGTCTGTCTGTCTGTCTGTCTGTCTGTCTGTCTGTCTGTCTGTCTGTCTGTCTGTCTGTCTGTCTATCTGTCTGTTGATCGATCAAGCAATCATCGATCAATTATTTTCCATGTGTTTTATTTTGACTTTATTTAGATTTTTATTTTTAAATGGAAACAACTTCTAAACCAATCAACTGCCAGTAGACTCTTGAGCAGTTAGGGCTGGTAAATATATTCATATTATTGATATCGTGATGAGACTAGATGTCATCTGGGATTGTGGACCTCATAGTATTGTGATATAGCAAAGTGTTCCTGGACTTTTGCTGTTCTAAAAAGGTGCCTTTACCCTCTAGGTATTATATAGCTATAACTGCTGATTATTTATCAGAAATCTGTGTAAATATTTTGTTACAGCACCAATAGTCACCCCCCACACTATTGTCACAATATTTATATTGAAGTATTATGTCAAACATAATATTGCAATATTTGGCCTAGCCCTACTAACGATGTTCTCTTCATTTCTAGTCATCGTCATTGGAAAATCACACCTTCTGTATTCTGATCAAAACGCCTCAAGTGATTTGCAGTTGTGTTCTAGGACGTCTTTACAGTTGTGGTGTTCTGACATTGCTTGTGGTGTGTTTACGATGTGATGATAGGTGCCAGATTGCATTTGCAGACAGTGGAACGGTGCGTGTGTGTGTGTGTGTGTGTGTGTGTGTGCGCGTGCGCGCGCGCGTGTGAGAGAGAGAGAGAGAGAGAGAGAGAAGCGATTTTAGCTGTTTTCTGTAAGGGAGAGTTCTTAACTTAAGTTCTTAATGTGAGTTTCTTAATGCGGCTAATTGTCTTTTTCCCCCTCAGTTAACCCAATTGTTGTCCCCCTTCTCTCTTCCTTTCTTAATCAGTGTAATCAGAGTTGATGCTGTGTTCTTGTGAT
>NC_137604.1:30406416-30458916 GCF_963280865.1 Gymnoscopelus braueri | reverse complement strand
GTTTTGTTCCAGGGACCCCCGGATTTGAGTTAAAAATGTTCGCTTAAAAAATATCTATATATCTATATATCTATCTCTCTCTCTCTCTCTCTCTCTCTCTCTCTCTCTCTCTCTCTCTCTCTCTCTCTCTCTCTCTCTCTCTCTCTCTCTATATATATATATATATATATATATATATATATATATATATATATATATATTCAAAGATTTGCAAAAAAATCAAGATTTAAAAAAATAGCAGATGTACAAGCTCATAGCGCAGCACTCGGTGCCGCACTATGAGCTTGTATATCTGCTATTTTTGAATAGCCAAAGTATAAAATGTTGGTTTAAAGGAGTAGTTCACCAGTAGTTCAAATGACTTATTTTCTATCAATTACACACCCCATGAAGCATTGAATTCATGGATATTCTTTTAGTTTTTATCGCATTCCTTGGCCAATAATTTGATAACCGGCCTCCTTTGTGTCTCCTACCGGGTACATTAGCATCTTTATTATTATCATCAAATCATTGGCTCAGGAATGTGACAAAAACAAAAGAATCTCCATGAATTCAATGCTTCATGGGGTGTGTAATTGATAGAAAATATGTTATTTCTTGGGTGAACTACTCCTTTAAGTGGTTGCACTCTATGCGTTCCTGGTTTTAAGACATTTAATACACAAATTCAGGTGACTGTGTTATTGTGGTTTAATTAACTGTAAAGAGTTCAAATCGGTTCTCTTTGACGATGTGGAGACAGTGGGCGCGACAGCCTCTCTATATAGACTGTGAGCGTCTCATGTGGACTGTCTGTAGGTCAGACTGATTTGATGTTTTTTTCCTTTTCTTTTTCTTTTTTGTACTTTTATTAGATATGGACCTTGAGTCTGAATTCATTAAAGATTGAATTGAACTGGATATTAGTTCCACTCCTTTCATTTACATCAGCACGCCGTGCACACGTGTGTGTGTGTGTGTGTGTGTGTGTGTGTGTGTGTGTGTGTGTGTGTGTGTGTGTGTGTGTGTGTGTGTGTGTGTGTGTCTCTACACTCACCCCTATTCTTTATTTCCACTGCCTCATTCCATCTCTCTGAACTCCTGCTGATTTGTAATGAAGGCTTTGGCAGCTCATCAACACATGCCGAAACACACACACACACACACACACACACACACACACACACACACACACACACACACACACACACACACACACACACACACACACACACACAGAGAGAGAGAGAGAGAGGAGAGAGAGAGAGAGAGAGGAGAGAGAGAGAGAGAGAGAGAGAGAGAGAGAGAGAGGAGAGAGAGAGAGAGAGAGAGAGAGAGAGAGAGAGAGAGGCAAACCAACCCATACTCCAAAAGGGGGGCAAATTAGAGAGGAGGAAAGCAATGAAACACAGCGGAATGGAAGAGAGGAGGGGGATGCAGTAGACGTTGACTAGAGCAGGCAGAACAAATTGAACTGACATCATTTGCTGTATTGATGTTCAGCTTTCAATTATCCACCCGAGAGAGAGAGAGAGGGAGAGAGAGAGAGAGAGAGAGAGGAGAGAGAGAGGAGAGAGAGAGAGAGAGAGAGAGAGAGGAAGAGGGAGCCTTACCATTTTGAGCGAGTGAGAGGGGGACCGTGGAGGGGAGAGTGGGGGCTAGGCTTATGTTTAGTACCAATAACAATTCAATCACAGAGAAATATATGTGGAACTAAGTGGTCTGTGATGGGAAACGGGCCACCTCTGATACACTCCTCATGGAGAGAGACAGAAATTAGGACTGGAGGCAGGGGAGACACGCATGGGGTTTATAGAAGGAATAAATCATAGAGACAGACAGATAGATAGATAAATAGATAGATAGACAGACAGACAGACAGACAGACAGACAGACAGACAGAAATATAATTAGCATAATGGAGAGAACCATCACATCACGACTAACAGTCGATGTGTAAAAATGCAAAAAGCAGACGCAGTGCTACATAGACCGACGGAGCAACAGCACAGGTTGTGAGATCTCTCTTTTAAGCTGTCATGTTGGAGTTGTGTCAGAGGAGCTCAGAACATGTAGCCAAGTAGAGAACACCACAACTATCCTATTAATCCTTCTGCAAGTGCTGTGCGCGTGTATCTATGCGCATGCATTAATGTGTGTGTGTGCGCGTGTGTGTGTGTGTGTGTGTGTGTGTGTGTGTGCGCGTGCGTGCGTGTCTGTAGCATTTGGAAGACATTGCCTCATGTTGGAGCGACATGCTTCATCAGAGCATCTAGGTCAATGTTAGATTGGAGAGGAAGAAAATTAACTGACATTTTGGTGCAGCAGAGAGAGAGAGAGAGAGAGAGAGAGAGGAGAGAGAGGAGAGAGAGAGAGAGAGAGAGAGAGAGAGAGAGAGAGAGAGAGAGAGAGAGAGAGAGAGAGAGAGAGAGAGAGAGAGAGAGAGAGAGAGACGGGGCGATTTATGGGGCAGAGAAACGGAACGGCGATAAAACTAATAAATAAATGAAATAATAAATAAAGAAGTAGGAGGTGTTTACTCATTGGTCTGATATTTATTATTCTCTTTCACAGTCCAGTGCTAGCAAAGAAACTGTTCTTCACTGAAGAATCCAGACACCCGGGAAATAGATCATGTGTGGTTCTTTATTTGGTAACCAGTTAATTGATGCCTTAGCAACTATGATCTCTTCCTCGCTGTCTGCATCGCGAGGGAAAGCTGAGGTCTAGAGAGTGTGTGCGACTGCACTGTATTCCTCAGTTAGCACTGAGTCCATGTGCACATTAATCTGCCAAAATGGCCTTGCTGGAAGAAAACAACTAAGATTGAGGTGTGGATGGAGGTGAATGAGTTCCCCCCCCTCTCTCTTTCTCCTCTCTCCCCTCTCCTCCTCCCTCTCCTTACATATATACATTCATAGATCAGTTACAAATGAATCTGACCTTTCCACTTCTTAGGCGCTACACATAATGACTGCCCCCACCTCCTCTATTATAACACTGAAACTCGCGTCTCGCTCTCTCACACACATGCACGCACACGCTCATGCATGCACGCCTGCACGCACAAGCATACACACACACAAACACGCACGCACACACGCACACGTACACCTGCAAAGCGACCTGCAAAGCGACCCCCTCCCTAAAAAGTGTTTTTGATTTCAGTATGACTCAGGCGTCATAGGGTATTGAGTGCTTTGAAGGGTACATAAATCACTTTGTGATCACCCTGCCTGCTTTCCTCTTCCTTTTCAAAGCACTTGAAAAACACAGAGGAAACACAGAGGTTTTCTGGTTTTGCAGTGTCGCTTTTCAATTGTCCTCCCCCTATAATGAGAATAATAATACTACTAATAATATATATATATATATATTTATTTTTTACAGTATAGCACATCAAAACAAAGTGCTTTACAAGAGAAGAAAGGGGAGAAGAAATCATATACAGCGCGAGAGAAACACCGGACAGTATTTCATTGTTTGCACTGTGCTTCTTTTCCCCTTTGGCAGTATGTCATGAGGAATATCTCATAACATAAATACTACACTTACCGTACATTAAATGTGTGGTATCAGCAAAACACTGTACCACCTACCTTACATTATTACTCATTAATTGTCAAGTAGTATTTCCACTTCTATTCTTGTTCTGCGAGATGGTTTTCATTTTCTATATTGCTTTTCTCCCCCCCATACAATATCAAGTCAGATACTGATCAAGCATGACGTCTAGTTTATTTGTGTTTGTGTTGTGCTTCGTTCAGTGCTCGGTAATGCTTCGACGGTGGTTCCACGTTGTAGCTTTGACATCAACTAGATTGATATGAGCCTGGCGAGAGTGAGCAGAGCACTGCTGGTTCCAAAGACTGAGCACACGATGAGATAGGAGTGGCAGACGCACACAATGACACATACACGTACGTACAGGCACACGCGCCGCCAACACAATTACGCACACACACACACACGTACATGCTCTACAGGCACACGCACAAACACAATTACACAGGCGCGAACATGCAATGCACACCCTGAACCCTCTCCCCACTCAGTCTCTCGCACTACCTCACATGCACACTCAAGTCCGAGTTATACTTGGCTAAGCATGGCGCCACTTGGCTTGCAGCTTGTAGATCGGCTATTTTCAGCGCGCAACATCATGCGCAACTATGTATAAATCAGGCTCACGCACAAATACACACATACGGCTCTGTTCCTATTTCTCCCTCTCTCTCTCGTTTTCTTGCGTACTCTATTCCACGCACATGCACACGCGCTTGCGTGGGCGCGCGCACACACACACACACACACACACATGCGCGCGCGCACACAAACACACACATGCTCCCTATCAGTATACAGAGATGATCAGTATGCCGGGGGGCTTTCTGGGTCGGCCGGACGCTGATCCATCAAACTCCGACACCGTGTCGCTTCGTATCTGCGGCAACCTTCAGCGTTAAACAGGAGCACCAACAGCGCTGTGTCACGGGGAGGTGTGAGCGTGCGTTTGTGAGCGCACGTGCACGCGCGCGCGTGTGTAGCTCGTGCATGTGTCAGACAGAGAATATACAGTGCATACACAGGGTTGCACATGCGTTCATGCACACACACACACACACACACACACACACACACACACACACACACACACACACACACACACACACACACACACACACACCAAATAATTCATATCTTAATGGCTGATGTTAACATTTCATCCAGACTCTCCCAAGTTCCCAAGCTCCCTCCAGTTGTAGAAGAAACGTGTGTGTGTGTGTGTGTGTGTGTGTGTGTGTGTGTGTGTGTGTGTGTGTGTGTGTGTGTGTGTGTGTGTGTGTGTGTGTGTGTGTGTGTGTGTGTGTGTGTGTGTGCGTGCGTGTGTACGCGCCTGTGCGTGTGCGCGTGTGTGTGTGCGTGTGCGTGTGTGTGTGTGTGTGTGTAGCAGCTATCTTAGCTTGTCTCTTTGATCAGCCTATAAAAGCACTGAGGCATGGTGAGATAGCCTAGACTAACACACTCTATCACTCCTTCTCACCCTCATTTCTCTCTCTTCCACGCACTCGTGCACTCCCTTGGACATGATACACACACACACACACACACACACACACACACACACACACACACACACACACACACACACACACACACACACGCGCACACACACACACACACACACACACACACACACACACACACACACACACACACACACACACACACACACACACACACACACACACACACACACACACACACACACACACACACACCATTCAGAACACATTCACACCTGTACTTCTGTGTGTAGCTGCATCTCTCCTGTCACCTAGTGGATATGGAGAGCATTACATTGTTGCTGTTAAATGAGCCTTGGAAATAATGACTGCATCTGTTCCAGCTGTGGCGTTTTCATGATGCAATTTGTTCTTTAGAATGTGCAACTCTAAGACACCTTTATGCATGAGACCAAATGAAAGTGAATAGGTCAATTGTCACAAAGAGTGTACACAAAAATGGACATTTATCACCATTCACCACTGAAGACATCTCAGCATCTTTACATCCTCATTTCTCACTTGATTAAAAATGCATTGCTTTCCAGTGTAATCATAGAAACAGCTATTTATTTCACAATCCAATATCCAGAGACACTTGGTAACAAAAACAAACTGGTGAGAGAGATTTGTCTGTTTAGTCTAATTTATAGTATTGTATGACTGTGCCACTCTGTGAAAATGTTTATTGTTTATTAGGATCCCCATTAGCTTTTGCCATGAGAAAAGCTAGTTTTCCTGGTATCCGACAGAGAAAAAAACATTACAACAAAAAACATTCATTGCATTAACTGTACAATCATTCTATAACAAAATACAAATACGATTGGACAATTTGCATAATAGCATGCCACTATTCCTGTAATCACCTAGCACCATAATGGCCTTTGTTGCATATTGTGTTATGGAATCCCCAAGACTGCACCAACTCGCGCTCTGTCACATGGAAGTGTGTGTGTGTGTGTGTGTGTGTGTCTGTGTGTGTGTGTGCGTGCGTGCGTGGGTGCATGCGTGCGTGCGTGCGTGCGTGCAATTGCGTACAAGTCTAAGTGCTGTGTGCTGTGTTTGTGGCTTGTGTATGTGTCAGACAGAAAACGCGCATGCATAATGTACTTGCACGTACGTACGCACACACATACAAACGTTCGCCCTAGAATAGGGATGCAGGGGTTCACGTGAATTAATCTTCTCTCTATACTTTATTTTTTCCTTTCCACTCTAGATCAGTATTTTTATGACGCACCTGTCAAACTATGGGAATGATCGCCTGGGTCTCTACACATTCGTCCACCTAGCCTCATTTCTGCGCACGTGGACCAACCTAAACCTCCACACGCTCCCGCCACTCCAGCTGGCTCACAAGTACTTCCAGCTCTTTCCTGAACAGAGGCATCCACTATGGCAGGTATGTCTGTAGTGTAAGTTGCGCTCAGTGCTTGGGCTAATGCATTACATAAGTAACACATTATGGAACAATATGACTTTGATGAGTAACAAAGTTATGCAATGCCTCATTGGCATTTTAAGCATATTTTGATTATCATGATTATGTCGTTAATTGCAATTATTTTGGCCACAATAATCGCGACATGTAATTTTCATATCGTCCCCTATTACACATAGTCATATATTGTATTGTATATATTGAAAGTAATAAGTAACATGTTCAACTTACTAACTTTCTTAATAATGTTTATACCTAACCAATTGTTTATCCCTCTGGCTGTAGAATCCATGTGATGACAAAAGGCATAAAGACATCTGGTCTAAAGAGAAGACATGTGACAGATTGCCCAAATTCATGGTCATAGGCCCACAGAAAACAGGTAGGTTACACATATTCACACAGCAGCCATTTTGCCATCATACTCAGGCTGTGTGTGCGTGTGCGTGCGTGTGTGTGTGTGTGTGTGTGTGTGTGTGTGTGTGTGTGTGTGGGGGGGGGGGGGGGGTACGGTACACACAGACATGCACACAGACACAGACATTCAACATGTACACTTAAATTTGACAATGCATGTGAAAATTCTCTCCGATCTAGAGATGGATCAGATGAAAGCAAATATTGAATTCCTCCCTCTCCCCTCTCTCTCTCTCTTTACTTCATCCTCTTTCGAGGCTGTGGCACTGCCCCGACCGTGAGCAAACATTAGACAGGGATACTCTCAATTACCTCAAGATAGCATCAAGTGTGGCCCGCTCGGCCCTTGTAATTGCTACTGGTCTGTTGTGGGTTTAAGAGGTGTGGAGATCTTTGTCACGCCGTTGTTTAATTTTCCAGGCTGATTGTTACCCAGTCATTCTAGCAAGGATAGCAGCCCAAGAACAACCATATTCAAGTTACAGTATGTTTGTTTTAACCAAAGACTCTAGGCTCCTTAGATCCGAGATGATAGATAAGATAGACAGTGTAAAAGGCTATGAGAGAGCAAAGGCTGTGGGAATCGTTTGGAAAGAGAGTTACAAAGTCTAAGAGTGCAGGCAAGCAGGGACTCTCAGAGATGACTGGTGTCACATTTGTAGTGAAGCCCTGGGGCTATGACACACACACACACACAGACAGGCACATGCACATGCACACACACACGCATTCGCGTGCACACGCACGCACGCACGCGCACGCACGCGCACGCACGCGCACACACTGGGTACAGATGCTGTCGTCAGATTGCTGGTAGACCTGGCACGAACATGGTCCAGTGTGGATTAGAAGATTAGCGTGCACACAGACACAGTTCTCCGCTGACCCAAATCAACTTACTGGAATGACTAATGTCTTTTCTTCTTTCAAGGAACAACTGCACTTTATCTCTTCCTGCTCATGCATCCGGCCGTCTCCAGTAACTTCCCCAGTCCCAAGACCTACGAGGAGGTGCAGTTCTTCAACACCAACAACTACCACAAAGGAATCGACTGGTATGAAGATCCTCATTGTCGATGACAAACACATACGCATGCTGTAGACCAGTGCTTCTCAAAGTGGGGTCCGTCCGGGGACCCTCAGGGGTCCTTCAGGGGCTTCCAGGGGGTCAGCGTAGCATCAAAATCAGTTCATCCACTCTAACCCTAGCCAAATACATATTAATGTTTGGGTCCTTAACATGAAAAAAGTTTGAGACCCATGCTGTAGATGGCCTTCATACAGAGCCATGAAAAGACCCCCCCCCCTAAAATATAGTGTGGCCGAGTGGGCCACACTATATCCATCCAGGGTGATATTGATAATCGATAGTGAGATTCAAAGATATTGCTGTAAGGCAAAAGGAACACCAAGTCAGCAAACACTTACCCTATTCTAATTTAGGTGGGAATACTAGAGACTGTTATCTGGTTTATATGAATGAAAAGGTGTTTAACAGAGTTCAGACTTGAACAAGATTTAAGTAAACCTGTGAATAAAAACAGCGAAACATGTACTGCATGCTGAATTGTGTCTGAGTTGCTTAGCTTGCTTGTACTGTGCATTCACTTACTGTACCGCCACAGCTTAATGGTTCAAAGTGCTGCTTGCAAGGTTTGTGACTGCAGCATAATTGTGAAGAACAGCATTACTTACAGTAGCAAAAAGGAAGATTTGTGTATTTGGTGATTGTGTTTGCAGCTGCTGTGTGTGTGTGTGTGTGTGTGTGTGTGTGTGTGTGTGTGTGTGTGTGTGTGTGCGTGTGTGCGTGTGCGTGCGTGCGTGCGTGCGTGCGTGCGTGCGTGCGTGCGTGCGTGCGTGTGTGTGTTGTTTGTATTCATCCATACGATTCCATGGTGCTTCCATGGGATACTTAGGATGGGTTAAATGCAGAGAACACATTTCCCCCTACAGTATATGCAAATATACAGTGACAATTACCGCAAAGTGTGCGGACCAAATAATCATTATTATTATTTATTATTATTTGTTATTATTATTATTATTATTACATGTGTGTGTGTGTGCGTGTGTGTGTCTTCAGGTATATGGAGTTTTTCCCAGTGCCCTCTAATGTGACAACAGACTTCCTGTTTGAGAAGAGTGCAAACTACTTCCCCTCAGAGGAGGCTCCTCGGCGCGCTGCCGCCCTACTGGCCAAAGCCAAGATCATCACCCTGCTTATCAACCCCTCCGACAGGGCCTACAGCTGGTACCAGGTACACACACGCACACACATACACACAGCATTACTATACTTCTGAGGGCATCAACATTCTAGATCTTTGCAACTAAGTATAAATCACAACTCTAGCCACAACCTCTAAACCTAACCTCTATACAATCATCCTGCCTGGAGCAGAACAAGAAAGATACCATCAATAATTAATAAAAGGTATACAGGCGTATACACCCTATACAATCATCCTGCCTGATCATGCAGAACAAGAAGAGAGTAACAAGGTTATAGCCTAGTTATGATGAGGTCAGCGCAAACCATAGGTAACATTACAGATGACCAGTGTTGGAACGCATTGTAAAGTAAGTAGCAAAAGTAGTTGCGTTACAGTAACGCGGTACTTGGTAAAAGTTACCTTTTCCCAGTGCAGTAACACGTGACTGACATTTTAATGCCCGCGTTTTTCGTTACTTTATATGAAAAGAGCCGACAACTTCAGGGGATTAAAGGTTCATTATGATCCGACTTCTACTCTCACGCTAGCCGTGTCTGTGACTTCCCCCTCCGCTCGCCACATCTGCGGGCGGCGGGGCCACTCACTCAGTGTTCAAACTGTTGTTAAGAAGGGACAATCGGCACAATCAATTCTTACCTTTTTCTGTATTGTATCAAAAAAGAAAAGATAATCCAGATGCCTGTAGTAACTGACCTTAAGTTATCGATGGGTTAAAACAACCTTTTAAACCAGGTTTTTAGCCAGCCTGCCACACTCCATGTTGAACATAGACGTGCGTTGACCGGGAACGTGCATGCATGCACTGCACGTTCGTCAACATAGAAGCGCGTTCAAGATCACAATGAGCCGTCTGCTCCAGTCTAGAGCCAGGCTGATCTAAAATGACATGATTTTGTTGTTGTTGAAGACATTGTTCCTATATCTACTGTTTTCATCACAGTGATGAAACAATAGATGAAAGTTGAGATTTGTCATCTTGTGCTTCAACAACATGTAGGCTATACATACATTTCGAAGCAAAATTAATAAATAACGTAAAAGTAACTAAAGTACAGTAACTAGTTACTTTTACAATACAGTAAGTAATAAGTTACTTTTTGAGAGCGGTAACTAGTAACTATAACTAGTATTTTTTTTAAGTAACGTTCCCAACACTGTGGATGACAACAGACACTACAAACACATACACGCACACACACACACACACACACAAACAAACAAACAAACACATACACACTACAAGCTAAGCTAGTGACATACATACCTACACACAAACATTACATACATACTTAAACGTACAAATTAGTGATGACAGTTCCGTTCAACCATGCTTTACTTCACGATCACAGCGCCCACAGCTTATTATTGCAGCATTGAATACATCATCCAATTCTGTATATTGTTCAGCCAGCTACAGTGGAGTGGAAATTAATGGGCCTCATTTATCAATATGTCTCTATGTAGAAAGGTACAGAAATCCTGGACCAAATTATGCCGATTAAATTAAATATGTATTATACCAGTGGCAAGGCACTGTCTAATGTGCAGCTTAAATGTTTTGATAAATGTTTAATATTTACCTCAGTGTAAATTTGCCAGCAAATTTGCCAATGTTGTGATAAATGAGGGCCATTATACAAGTAAGTATGCCCGCTGTGAATTAACCACTTAAAAGCCCTCTATACCATAACAGACCTGAGACTTGCAACTGTACTTGGTACGCTCTTTTTTCACTCTACACCAAATCTCTTCGCCAATGATAGCTGATCTACAAGCTCACAACGTGGCGCAACGCGACGTGTTGTGAACTTGTAGAACTGCGATTTCTGTCTACTTGTTAAATCTACTAAGTTGTTAAATCCCGGGGGCCTCCTATCTCTCACAGCATCAGAGGGCCCATGAGGACCATGCCGCCCTTCGCTTCACCTTCTATGATGTCATCAGTGCGAGACGAGGAGCGCCAGCTGAGCTGCGCTCCCTGCAGAACCGCTGTCTCATCCCTGGACTGTACTCAACACACATAGAGAGATGGCTCTCTCAATACCCTGCTAACCAGGTACGTACAGTACAGTACATGTACACGCACACACACACACACACACACACACACACACACACACACACACACACACACACACACACACGCGCGCGCAATATTTTGTTACACAAACTTTGCCGCACTGTGTAAATACAAACGTCCATAAATAGAACCAACAGTAACCCTTACGGGTTCATTTTTAATATAACACACTATAATCTGATAATGTTGTGTGTGTGTGTGTGTGTGTGTGTGTGTGTGTGTGTGTGTGTGTGTGTGTGTGTGTGTGTGTGTGTGTGTGTGTGTGTGTGTGTGTGTGTGTGTGTGTGTGTGTGTGTGTGTGTGTGTGTGTGTGTAGCTGCTGATCATAGATGGCCAGCAGCTGAGAAGTGACCCTGCTGCAGTGATGGATGAAGTGCAGAAGTTCCTGGGAGTCACTCCTCATTTCAACTACTCCCAGGCCCTCACGTGAGTTATTATCTCTCTCTCTCTCTCTCTCTCTCTCTCTCTCTCTCTCTCTCTCTCTCTCTCTCTCTCTCTCTCTCTCTCTCTCTCTACACACCTCTCTTTTTCTCTCTCTAGACCTCCCTCTATTCCCTAGGGTCTTTACACAAGGTCACCTTCTACCTGGTGTGCAAAGCACAAGAGAAAGGAAAAGGAGATGAGAAATTCTAACAGATTTCAACAGAGAATGGTGGCAGACTGGTAACAGTCTTAAATGGCAATATCTTAAACTATGTAATGTTTCATGAAGCCTATTAATCCACTGATAAAAGTGATTAATTTATGTTTACTGTATAGTGTGTTTAGTTGGGTTATCATACCCTAACCCTTATCACAAGGGTATCACAATAACTGCATATCCAGGTACATAACTACTAGCAAATCTGAATACATCTTCCCAACAACTCCATCTAACAGTCAGTGACGACAATTTCTGGTGGAAATAGGCAACCAAAACCGAGTTCAAACTAAACTGAATGAGCTGAATTAGCTTCAGGCACCACAACTCATTCACAGAGAAATAGATGGATGTGTGATAAACAGTCTTTTCTCAAGTGCCACATCTGAGCACAATCTACAGTACATTTAAGGTGTGATATCTCAAGGCAGTCAACTTCAGAAGTACAGAGCAGTACACAATGTCATGTTGTGTGGCTCAGACCTGCATCTCACAGTCACACATGCATATAAATATTTTAGCTAGAAACGTATTTATGATAGAACAATTACTGTTTGTGTGTATTTTGAAAAAGAGAGTGTGTGTGTGTGTGTGTGTGTGTGTGTGTGTGTGTGTGTGTGTGTGTGTGTGTGTGTGTGTGTGTGTGTGTGTGTGTGTGTGTGTGTGTGTGTGTGTGTGTGTGTGTGTCTGTGTGTGCATGTGCGTGTGCGTGTGCATGCGCGTGCGTGTGCGTGTGTGTGTGTGCGCTCACGCGTGAGAATGGCAGCACGGAGTTGTGGCGCTGGTGAATGCCAATGTTGTTTTTATAAACATCTCAGCAACCGCACACGTTGTACCTACCACCGTTAATGTAGTAGGTGCAGATTTAAGATGCATTCGCAACTTCTGTGGACTGTGTGCTTCATCACGATCACGATCGCAAGCTTGCCTACAAGAAGGCGCTGCTCACCGACGGAGTATACCGACAGCCGAGTCCCGCGAGCAGCTACCGGGAAGAGAGGCGGTGGATCCGGCCTTCTAGCTGTTGTGGCCGTCCGCTGTCGGAACAGAAATGGGTGGACTTTTGGGCCCATGGGAGCAGCTACGGAGAGCGCTTTGACACCGGGCGGCAGTGCGGGAGTGGACTGGGAACTTTGTTTTCTCTGGTGGTCCTGGGACATGCCCGCGGACTGGTTGTTAGAAGGGGTTTCGACAACTTGGGATGCCCAGAAACGAGGCAGGAGGGCTGGCAGAGTGCTATATCTGCTGTGATTAGCAGCCGCCAAGTATGCCGGAGGCGCTGCTACTTGTGCACATGGAGTGCTGGGTGACATGACATGCTTGTGGATGGATGTAACCTTGCTGCACCTGTATTATTTGTGTCCTTGTACGCAATTTCCTTTGTGTGGACATAAATAATCGTTAAAATGTGTGTGTGTGTGTATGTGTGTGTGTGTGTGTGTGTGTGTGTGTGTGTGTGTGTGTGTGTGTGTGTGTGTGTGTGTGTGTGTGTGTGTGTGTGTGTGTGTGCGTGCGTGCGTGCGTGCGTGCGTGCGTGCGTGCGTGCGTGCGTGCGTGCGTGCGTGCGTGCGTGCGTGCGTGCGTGCGTGCGTGCGTGCGTGCGTGCGTGCGTGCGTGCGTGCGTGCGTGCGTGCGTGCGTGTGCGTGCAGTGCTTACACCCATCATTGTGGGTTATGCAGAAAAGATTGACTTACACAGAAGTGTAACCTTACCGTAATCTTACCACAGAGCTCCTCTTCTGTCTGACATGACAGCCTCCTGACAGTTCCTGCACATCATTTATTTCAGGCCCGTCCCTTCTGGGAAACATGTTCGGGTGGAGCTCTCAACTCTTTTGTCTCTTTTAATTCATGCAGACAAAGAATGCAGATAATTGTGTTTGCCCGTCTGAAACAATAAGCCTGAATTAAACTTCAATTAAGGCTCATACACTGTCATCCCCCGACAAGTATTATTGCTGAATGGTAGCTAACAGTGAATAGAGATTTGTCTTTTTTTGTTCACTCTTCCGTCTCTGTAACTCTCTCAGGTTTGACCCTCAGAAGGGCTTCTGGTGTCAGCTGCTTGATGGAGGGAGGACAAAGTGTTTGGGGAAGAGCAAAGGGAGGAAGTACCCACCGATGGAGCCAGAGGTACACAAATGCTTCAGCACGCACGCACACACGGACACACGCGCACACACACACCCTCTCTCTCTCTCGCTCTCTCATTTGTAAGGAAGCTTCCTATTATAACATTTACCGTTGGTTAAAGTCCCATCAATTTGTGAGCTAGAGTCCCATATGTTGTACAACCAGTGTGGTTTCAAGTCACATTTGCTGTACAACCATTTCCATGGTGTTCAGGTTGTTGGTGGTGTGGAGTGGGTTTAAGATTGCGTGGGTTCAAGTCCCTTATGGCTTACAGTCCCATTTGTTGTACGACCAGTTCCATGCGTTTACCTGGTTTGGTATCTTTTCATGAAATTAGAGGCACCACTGCTGGGAAGAAACAAGGAACAACTTGATTTTTTTTTTGACAATTCATAGCTAGGGAGCTTCTTTGGTAATGCACACATGCAGAAATACTTATGCAGGTATGTCAACCTTTGGCCGTACTTACATATTGTACTGTACATACTTTACATTCTGTACATACTGTATCTTAACCTACCTGCAGCAATGGGGAATTAGACTGAAAGAACGAGCCCAATCGATGCTCTTGAAGGGCGGATCCAAACCCAGGCGCCCGGATTCCTGCACCGCTTCCTATTGCTTCACCAATCTATGTCCCCGCCTCCCCTTCCCCCAGCCTTTTTTCTTTTGTAACAAAAAAAATCACACCCAGTGTGAAGTGAGCGGTGCTATTTATGAGTTATTTCATCATGCATCTCGGTAGCGAATCACAGCACGTCCTGCGAAGTGACGTGCTTACATTTTTTACATTATTATTAATTTCATCATGCGTCTCGCTAGCCAATCACAGCGCGTCTGCGAAGTTTGAAGTTAATTTCATCATGTGTCTCGCTAGCCAATCACGGCACGTCCTGCAGAGCTTAGCCTATGGGCGTGTTTTCCACAGCATGGCGTCACAGCGAAAGACACATTTTCACGATGGAAAGAAAAACTTTCGCCACGGATGGGTCCTAAACCCTCTTATAGGAGCGGTTACACCGCTCAAAAAAGGCATGGGTTTCCGAGGCTAATGGGGAATTGGAGAGAGTGTGTGGGTGTGGGTGTGGGTGTGTGTGCGTGTGCGTGTGCGTGTGCGTGTGCGTGTGCGTGTGCGTGTGCGTGTGTGTGTGTGTGCGTGCATGCTTGGTGGGAATGACTAGTAGGTTGGCTGAAGAAATTATTCAGAATCAACTTTATTGTCACAACACAGGTTTACATGTGTAAAACTTGGGTGAAATTGTTTTTTGTGCATGCTCCATCGTTTTTGTTATTTCCATACAAAAAGAAAGAGAAGAAGAAGAAGGGGGAAGAGAGATCAATCAATAAAAAACAAACAAATGATCTACACATTATTATGTCGAAAAGGTCAAAGGTTAGTGATGGGAAAGAGCAAAATGTGACAAGGAATAATGATCATAATAAAAACTACCACCTGGCTGACTATTGTATTATGGGGGAAACAGCCAGTGACATCCAGAGTTCCCTCTGTCACAGTGGCAAAATGTCCCACAGGACTTTGCAGCAGGTTGGAAACTGTCAGCCAATGTGATGCAGCCAGGATCTTACAACGTAATTATGAGGATTCAATAGTGAAACAACGCCCCCTGAGAGAGGAGGGAGGAGGGATGGAGGAAGGGCACAGAGCGACAGAATCTAATATATAAATCTTTGTCTTGGCCACTAATTCCATGGAGGAGAGACCCACAGACAATGAATTACACATTTACTCTCACGTGAACACACACATGCACGTCGTGGACACACACACGCACGCACGCACGCACGCACGCACGCACGCACGCACGCACGCACGCACGCACGCACGCACGCACGCACGCACGCACGCACGCACACACACACACACACACACACACACACACACACACACACACACACACACACACACACACACACACACACACACACACTTACATATATTCTACCAGTGGCTTTGCCTGTGTCATGTGTAATTAAAATGTATTGGAGCTTCCAGCAGGGGGAATAGAAAGAGAAGACAAATGAAGGGGAAGGGGAAGGGAGCAACAGTAAAGATATGTGGGTTCACACAGCAGCTGCGATCATCTTATGCATGTTTCATGTACTTTTTTTCCCCTTAGCTTCATGGCACTGGTCTCCCAGTGGCCCACAGGTCCTATTGAAGAGACATAAACTAATCTTAGGATGGTGACACGTGCTTCATCTCTCCATTTCTCATTCTGTCCCTCTTCCTCCCTCTTTCCCACCACACTTTTTCTTTTATCTTCTCACCATCCCCCTTCTGTCCCCCTCTCCATTCCCTGTTTCCTTCCATCTCTGCTTTTCCCCGTGTTTCCAGGCGCGGGCTTATCTCTCCAGGTACTACAGGGAACATAACATAGAGCTATCCAAGCTGCTCCATCGTTTGGGCCAGCCCCTCCCCTCCTGGCTACGAGAGGAACTGCAGAAGGTCAGCAGACGAAACGAAAATGTAAAACAAATTATGTATGAAACAAGAACAAATTACATAAATGTCAATAGTGACTTATTCGCGCCCAGGCCGGCCGGGGAGTGACGGACAGACTCAGGCCTCGCCAGCCTGGATCCAACAAGCCGCCCCCTGTCCCGGTACGACCCACAGTTCGGCGCTATCGCCGGTTTAAGCCGAAAATCGTAGCCCTTCAAGCACCGGCCAGCGAAAGCTGCCTGCCTGCCCCTCTAAGGAGCGCTGTGGCCGGCCACTGTGGCCAGAATAGCTCTATATCCATTATTTTATCATTTATCCAGATTATTTGGTAGCACACTAGCATTGCATCACTTGATAACGTATCTATGCTAAAGCTATACAAGCACACATATCTGAGATATACAACGTTTTTGAAGGCCTGCTGACGATCTTCCGACATCTCATGATATCATTGCTGTTATTATCCTGTTCAGTGAAATGTGCAATTTCTAACTAAACACTCTGTCCAGAAATACAGGATATTGGAATATTGTGGTAATCCACATCGTAGCGTAGCGTCCCTATTCTGGGTATGTCAAAGTAGGTCAACATTCAGCGAAAATAAGTGAACATTCCGCGATTTTTTTTTTGTTATTTGTTAGTCACCTGACAAAAATGAAAGTGCAGGTAAAGCTCATATAGTGTCCCACTGTCCCTCTACAAATAGCTTTGTATGCTACTGTAAATAGTGGTCAACAATGGATTAACGTTTATCCTTTTCTCTCACTCCTTTTCCCCTCTATCTGTTTCTTTCAATCTCTGTCTCTGTCTCTGTCCGCCTCTCTTCCTTAAGGTCAGATAACCTTTGAATCCAGGAGCAAGGGTCTGAGGTCAAGGGTCAAAGAGCGGGAAGAGGACGAGGGCCTGACCTTCAGATGAACTTTTCTGTGTCCCATGTGATGAACTCTGAGGTGAAGGACGGGAGTGCAGCACTAACACTGCTGCATCCTTCACTGGGAACCACATGACACACTGGAAGCAATAAGACTGAACCCTGGAGGAGATGGACCGGTGGACGGACGAGTGGATTTTTGGACGGTTCCAGAAAACCCAACAGTTTCAGAAATGCAATCAAGAAAATGTCTCTAGAAAACAAGAGGGTCCAGGGTGTGCCAGGGTCCTGCTGTTGGACCCTGCAGTGTCTATGCTATGGTTTCTATGATTTTTGTTTTGTTGTGTTTTCACATTTTAATTTATGGTGCCAGAACAGCGCTGGTCAGCTGTGCTCGGATCCCATAGAAATAACATTGCACTATGTTCCCGTTCCATGTGTTTCCCCCAAGACATGCAAGCACACTGAGTGATTTTAGTTTGGTTTGGTATGTACTGTACATTAACAAACGCTGGTTTATCATGAAGAAAGCGCATGGACTCAGGGTTGGTGACGAGCTGTTATTTTCTATTATAGGTTTTTAATCTTTATTGTTTTTGGCTGTTTGTTTTTTAAGTGGAGCTAGTTTTAGCCTTTTTTCCCCCTCAGTATTCTAACCTGACAGCCTTGTCCACCCATAGCGAGGTCAATGGAGGCTTTCATGGGAAGGTCGAGAGTCACCATTGAAGCACTGAAGCAAGATGTCTTGTCAGCACACTGTTGTCCTGTGATAGGCGCTGCAGAGAAGAGCTAACGTGTCCAGTTAACGTACAGTATGATAATGATTATTTCAGCACTAAGGACTGAGAACATCAGTTTGTGAAATGAACCTTGTGGTCTCCGCTTATAGACAGACTGTTTGCTAACACAGTTTTCCAATGCTTTCGCCATACAGTCTGTACAACAGAAGTGCTGAAAAGGTTCGCCTCCTCTCCACTTCCGTTTCGTCTTTGCAGTCGTGTACATTTGTCCTACTGTAAATCAAATTAGCTGAAGCATATCTAGGTTGCTGCTAAGCAGAAATGGAATTTCAACTTCCTTTGCATCGCTTTCAGGGGGCGTATTACAGACTGTGAAGCATTGGAAGATTGTGGAATAGTTGTCTGGCTTGAGAGACAAGTCTCCAGTCAACTCCTAGACTGTGTCCTACTCCTTACCATTGTAAGATTTAACTCCCAATAGTAGCTATACTGTAAAAACTGCCAGTTTAGTTTTCCATTTGCTTTGGCAGTGTTTCATGTAAGCCTCAATTTACTTTTTCCTTTCGTTCCTTTTTTTATTTTTTTTACCAGTGGCCTATGTTGATTAGCTTCAGTTTGAATGCAAAACAGGTAAAAAATAAATAAACAAAAAACTGTAAATGTCCGACACAAAAACCAAAATAAAAGAGAGGGTTATGATTACCAGCACAGAAATGTTTTTGATTCAGTTAAGCACAGTCACACACGCACGCACACACTGAGATACACATGATCTACTAGGCCCAAGTAAAGTTTATTTATTTAAAACAACAGGAGCTGACCAAGTGTTGTACACACAAATTATGCAAATTTACATGGAATAAAACATTGACACAACAAGCAGAACAGGCCATCAAGACATTCTTTATATAGACCAGACATGCAATATTAAATTCACACTGGACTCTTAAGGCTGCCTTGAAAAGACACCTATTCTCTCAGGCTTATGGCAAATAGTTGTTTGTTGTTTTGTTTGGTTGTTTGTTTGTTCATTGTTTTTATGTAAAGCGTCCTTGGGTTCATGAAAGGTGCTATATAAATTTAAGCTATTATTATTATTATTTTACTGTGTAGCTTTTTCAATTCAAAAAGGTTTCAGTGGTTTATTTTAACAATAACAATTTCACATACATGGGAATGACTATTTAGTTATACATACACTATTTTAATATACGTCTGGCATTTTGCTTTAAAATACAAAATTACTATCCTTTTTGTACACCGGTGCCATATGAGACGGTGCTAGTCTCTTATAGCATAAAAAACATATAAACACAACATCCTTGTTTTAAAAACCCAGAATGGGTCCTTCTCTCTGCACTGTCCTACCTCATTCTGTACTTGAAATTGAAAAGTTATTTTCTTATACTTTATTGCAGGTTATTGCATGTGATCCATTTCATCCATAATATCTTTGGAGTTTTTATTCACTTGTTTTATTATATAGAAGTATATAGATAGCTTTCCTGTCATACTCCTAAATTTACTTTTACACTTCATATATTTCTGAGTCCCATTCACTGCATTCTTTAGAAGCCCCTCAATGTATGACTCATATTTGGGGCAGATAGGATACTGCGATAAGTATTGCATGTGTTGCAAAACAGACCCCTCCGGCAACCCTTCAGAGCCAATCATAGCCAACTGAATGGAATCTAAAAAATCTGACTGATACTGTACATATTGATCATTCCAGAGATAATGTGGGTGATGATCACATCGATTTCTGTTTGAGTGATTGATTGATTGATTGAATTGACTGATGTACTTTATTTAGTAAGACATGAGAAACATTACATGGAAGTATAATTCACAATACAAGGTCTACTAAACTGGATAACTCATAAAAGCACCAAGCTTGTTTAAAATGAGTTCCCACGCATACAAATCATGATGACATACAAGAGACAGACAGATATACAATACTATACAGAACGTCATACGATCAGCTTACAGGTTACTGGTATGAAACATAAGAAATATGTACAAGAAAAGAGTTGGGGGGGGGGGGGGGGGGGCGGTGGACAGAAATGTGCAAGGCCTATTATGGGGAGTTGTGTCATGATCAAAGCAATCCCGGGAACAATTGTTTTGATTGTATGACCATTGGTTCTACAGTTATAGGCCAGAATGTTACTTGACCTGTTGCAGAGCCACCATGAGGCCGATTTGAACAATTTGGGGTTATCAGTGGAAACAAGCAATAGAGGCTTAATTTTTTACACGTAAAAACTTTTCCCAAACAAATTGGTCCAAAGTTTGTGCGTAGAAAGTTGCATGCAGATTGCAAAAAAATCCCAGGAAGAGTTTGAATTTATACAATACAAAAGGGTGCCTTAGCACTGTGCTTGGCCCCCTAATAACAACTAGATAATAATACTGGATGTAACAAAAATAGAACTATGGTGCTGTACATAGTAAAGAAATACACAAATGATCTTACCTTCAGCCTGTAGTGTGCCCTTTTGACCACAGAGTGGTGCTCTAATGTCAAATTAGATTGTACTAGATATCTATCTGCACTGTCTCTGAATGAATTTATCATTATGTACATCGCTTATATGAATGCACATATGTACAGAATATCAACAGTGATTATGATAATTAATACTGTGTCAACAGGCCCTCAACAGTAACTGGATGAATATACTGCATATACAGTCTATCAACAGTGAATATATTAATACATATATGTACAGTTTATCAACAGTGAATATATATGAATACATGTATGTACTGTATATCAACAGTCTATCAACAGTGTATAGGCCTACATAATGAATATTAAATCACTCAACAGTTATCCCTAACAGGCATCTATCAAGGTCCTGTAGTACAGTATATGGGTACATCCTAGTAGTCCATGTGCAAGTGTGCCAGAGTCAAATCCGGTGTCAGTAATAAAAAAGAACAGACAGTGTCTATAGTTAAAGCAGGAGTCCGTAATCCCCCCCTCCAAAAAAACTGAACAGATAGACAGTGCAGGTCTATCATATGGGGGGGGGGGGGGTCAAGCTTAGTTAAGCAGCCTGATGGCTACTGGCACAAAGGACTGTCCAAGTGGCTTTGTGGTGTAGGCTACCAAGGAGGGTTGAGTCTGTGGCTGAATGTGCTCTTCCCCGTTGTCATCTGGGATGCTGCTGACAATTTACATTGGAGAATTTATGTAGGCGGCGCGTGCTCGAGTTGAAGCGTATATCAGGTGTGGAGGGTGAACAGGAAAGATAACAGCACGGTTCATCGGGGAGCGCAGTGGTTCTCAACGTTTTTAGGCTGCGACCCCCCCAATAATAATTTGAACTGGGGACCCCTCACCCTGACAAGCACTTGTAATTGTAGGCATTACATTTTGTGAAAATAGCAGCTTGTAGATCGGCTATTTTCACAATTTTTTTGGGTCAATGTTTCACCAATTTTTATTGGTTTGTTTAGTGCAGTAATGCTCTTTCTGTCCTTCTTTTTTTAGGTATTAAAAAGGTCTTAAAAGTACCACTGGTTTAATGGCCACTGGCCTACTATGGTCAGATGGTGGTAATCCAGGCAGTGGTATTATAATCTTGATACGTATTATATTGTGAATATTCCTTTTTGTACAAAGGTTCCTCTCAGTTTTTTACTGTCTGTTAGGTCAATAGGAGCTGTTTCTCTAGCAAACAAAGACTACACAGAAAATGGTTGTCATTCCTGTGAACATTGTTTGACATGCCATCGCTAAGCACTGTGTGTGTGTGCGTGTGTTTGTTAGAGAAAGACAGGAGGATACACACACACACACACACACACACACACACACACACACACAGGGACCACAGAGAGCGATAGGTGTGTGTGTGTGTGTGTGTGTGTGTGTGTGTGTGTGTGTGTGTGTGTGTGTGTGTGTGTGTACACACGTGTGTGTTTCTTTTTAAATTGTCTGACAAGTTAGTGCTCACTTTCTCACTCGTCAGACAGAATAGAGCTCAAAGAGTTCCGTTGTACAGACTAATGGTACCTCCAGGAACAGTGGGAGGGACCAGAGACCACTCACACACAACATCTTTAACAAAATCTTGGTTTATGAAACAATGGCACATTTCAGGTCATATCTGTAAGCACCAAATCAGAAGGTAGTTAAGAGTCTATTATATTCAAGTGTATTAAATTCGATATCGATATCGATATCAAAGTCAAAATCACAATACTGGAATTACATTACTATAGGACATACAATACATTATGGCAAACTATTAACACAGCTACAGACACAGTGCCTTGCTCAAGCGTGATTTATAATTAGTTGCACACTGAAAATAGCATATCTACAAGTTCACAAGCACGCAATGTGCCATGCTGCCATGCATTGTGAGCTTGTAGATCTGCTCTTTTCGGTGCACCACACCTGCATGTAACAACTCAGGCTTAACTCTAACTGCAGGGCTTTAAGCACTATTGTGGCAATGACAAAGATTGAATACTTGTTTTTGTAAAGAAATACATCACAGTATTATACAACACAACCAGGCAGTTCCTAACAAAAAGAAAATGGACAAAGGCAACATAGAGAACATTTCTGGCGTTTTAACTCTTAACTGCAGGACTTTAAGCACTATTGTGGCAAAGACAAACATTGAATACATGTTTTTGTAAATTGCCGGTCGTAACTCAGAGACAGATCATTCACAAAGAACAAAAACATTCTAAAGAAACAACTCTGCTGCCTGCTCCCACCTTTCAATAGAATGCTCAACACAAAGCACCAAATATAATGCATTAAGTACCTTAATATGGGCTAAGTGCATGTCTGACAGTTCACAACATGCAATCACTTTTAACATGATAAGTGTATGTGCTGCATGTACAGTACACAGTGTGTGTGTGTGTGTGTGTGTGTGTGTGTGTGTGTGTGTGTGTGTGTGTGTGTGTGTGTGTGTGTGTGTGTGTGTGTGTGTGTGTGTGTGTGTGTGTGTGTGTGTGTGTGTGTGTGTGTGTGTGTGCGTGTGTGTCTATGGGCACAGGTGTACACTTTAATGCATTTGTGCATTATTAAGTTTGTATTTACAGATATCTTGGTCCCTCTTCAACACGTTTCAATAACTCTTTCCTGTACCTTGAAGTCTGTTCATGTGAGTGTAAAAAGAAAAAAAAAGAAATAAATCACAGTGATATACAACACAACCAGTTCCTAACAAAAAGAAAATGGACAAAGTCAACAAAGAGAACATTTCTGGCTATAATTTAGATTTAAAAATGATGTTGTTTTAACGTAATGCACTATCACGTCAAAGAAACAGACATACACAAACACAGAGATAAGATTCAGTATAAACTCACTGTTCAACAGAGTCAAGTAAGTGCTAATAAGTTAGAGAGATGAAAGAAAGGTGCTGGAATCGGTTCCGTACCACTCTAGTCCCTTCTCTCCCTTTAAAATACAAGTTACAAGTTTCCCAAAGCAATTAAAGAACAATACTGAACCGGTCAATCCCTTCCAAAGTCCAGTCATAATGTCTTCACCCTGAAGTCAGTTATTCATACTGCAGACCACACGGTTTCAACCCAGTCAGGCGTGAGACTCATTCCACTTATAGAGTTAACCCATTCAATCTGGGAATGCGTCTGTGTCATTTTAGATGTCTTTGGCTATTCAAAAATAGCACAACAAAACATTTTGAGATGGGGGTCCGCGGCCAAATACATAATCTAAAAATGTTTTCTAAGTCCTAACAGTATGTTGCTATATCAGTGGTGCTCCAACTTTTTCATGTCAAGGACCCCCAAAATGATTATGTATTTGGCCGCGGACCCCCATCTCAAAATATGTTGTTCCAGGGACCCCCAGAAGATCGTAGTAAAAAATGTTTGCTTTAAAACATATATATATATTCAAAGATTTGCAAAACATGTCCACGATTGAAGAAAAAAATGCAGATCTACAAGTTCATAGCGCGGCACTCTGAACTTGTAGATCTGCTATTTTTGAATATCCAAAGAAATCTTAAAATGACACAGATGCGTTCCCGGTCATAATGGATTAAACAGTCACCGTTCGCACAAGCAGCTTTAATTCTTCTCATTCACCCCCAAATCTCTCGCCATGACTTTGTGTATCCAGGGGATGAAGGCGGAGACTTTGGTGTACACGCCGGGGGAGTGCTGGGTCCTGCAGGCCTGACCCCAGGACGTGACCCCGTACGCCACCCAGCCTCCACCCGGACGCTCACACACCAACGGACCCCCGCTGTCGCCGCGGCAGCTATCCACGCGGCGCTCCGACTGAGCGCTGCCGGCGCAGAGCATGCGGCGCGTGAAGGCACCCTGGTAATGTTGTTGGCAATGGCGACGAGGGAGGAGGGAGACGGGGGCCTGCTGCAGGGTCTTGGAGTATGAACGCCCTGAGAGGAGGAGGGACAACACATTAAAAAAGCAGTGGTGGACAGCAACACAGTACATTTACTTGAGGACATGTTGTGGGCTTGCAGATCTGCTATTTTCACAATTTTTTTATATATTCTTTTCTGGAAACTCTTTGAATTTGTTGGAAAATGTCTTTTTTTTTTTTTTTTTTTTTATCCCGCGATTTTTGTAACCCATTTTTTTCACCCGGTGCCAATTTCCTAAGTGATCCTGGGCACTATACCAGCCCTACGCCAGCACTACACCAGTCCCCCACAGTAGGGAGGCCAGGGCCGAGCTCATGCTTCCTTCAATGCGTGAGAGCCAACTGACCTTCTTGTCACCTGACAGGGGGGAGTTTCCCTGGTTGGACGTAGCGCGTGGAAGGAACACGTTATTCCAACCAGTTCCCTTCCCCTCCGCCCCGGCTGTCATGGGGGAGGCAGTATAGTGACCAGGATTACTACATGTTTTTGTGAGGGTATTAACTACCCTAGGAGACACGGGGAGAACATGCAAACTCCACACAGAGAGGCCCTTTCGCCAACCCCACCTAGGGTATGGGCGCTGATGAAAATGTCAACATTTTAACACAGCAATGCATTGATATTAAAAAGAAAATGAAGTTGTTCTCCAGTACTTTAACTCAAGTACAAATTTGACAGAACACTTTCACTTGAATAATATTTGACCACGAGTATTTATACTTTCGAATACTGAGATTGAGAACTTTGTTCACCATTGATTGAAATATTTTTAAGTGAGAAACACTTTCACAAAAACTATTTCACTTTCACTTCTGCGTGCAACACGGTTTTTATTGTTGGGCTGAGCAGACTCCACAGTACATCCTGTTCACATGTAATGCTACGATGTTATCACATCATCAAGGCAAAACAAACAGCCGTCAAAACTACAGGTGCATTCCCTCTACACAATGGCACTAAGAGGCTTTCATTCCTGGCACGTCATGTGAAAAACAGGACAGGCATGTCTATCAATGTCTTGTCAAAGCACGTATCAGTATCAAGAATAACACTGCGGAGAGTGATGCGTGATGCAAGTGACGTAGAAAAGATATATATATCTACAAAGCCAGGAAATTTTCTATTGTGTGTGTGTCTGTCTGGCTGTGTGTTCCTTTTACGCCCATTATGGAGTTCCTGGTCCCCCAAGTTCTGTAAAACGGTTAGAAATTCACTGCTTAATCAGGTCAGGACCACTACTGGCTGACAAGAGGTATTGCATGAAGCTCAAAGCAAAATCTCTCCCCTTCCCAAACAGGATTTTTCTTCTTAGCTCAGCAGTAGAAAGTTTGAGTAGGAGAACCGAGGTCCTTTATGTATTTATTTGAGAGGGACACTATAGTTTATTTGAACAAGGCATTCAAATCCAGTACAGTATTGTACAGTACAGTGCGGAATGCAGTGTTTAAGTTTAAAGGAGTAAGTAAGCAAGAATGCAAATTTTCATCCTTAGTCCCACAAGGTAGAAACGGAATACAAAACAAGTACCATAAGTTTGAATGTCGGGTAGCTTTAAAAGCCTCTAAGCTCTAGTTTACATGATTATTGCTTTGAGGTGTAGGGCAAATATTAAGGCACTATTTGAAGTAAATCCAACTGATAGTTTAAAAAGTACATGGGATTAAAGAGGGTGTAAGTGATTGTTGTTTTGTTTTGTTTTGTTTGTAAAAGAAAAAAAAGTGTTAAATAGCTCTATCTTCCAAGAACAATCATTGCTATAGTGCAGGGGTCTTCAACGTTTTTCAGGCCAAGGACCCCTTAGCTGAGAGAGAGAGAGAGAGAGAGAGAGAGAGAGAGAGAGAGAGAGAGAGAGAGAGAGAGAGAGAGAGAGAGAGAGAGCGATAGCGAGAGCGAGAGCGAGAGAGAGAGAGAGAGAGAGAGAGAGAGAGATGAAGCAGGGACTATATATAAGATAGTGTTGCATATTCAACTTCTTTGAGATTATCTTGGAAGTAATACACAGATTTTTGTGACTAGGTGACTATGGCTTGTCTCCAAGTGACACTGCAGCTTTGATGGATTCAAAGATGTGTTTGACAGCACTACGACCAGTGATGTAAATTGAATGTTTTTGTTTGTTTGTTTGTAATTAGTTATTAGATTACTATCAGAATATAGAATAGAATATCTTTTCTGCACCAAATATCTTTTTCCGAAAAGAGCCGAGCTGAGCAGCGACATGTTTTGATCTGGCTAATTTTGCAGAATGTTCCCCATTGGTTAACAAAAAAGGTTTTGTTTTAGCCCAAAACAATATCACTATAGCACCTTTAAGTAGTTCTCCAAACAGGTTTTATTCTGCAAAATGTTTTGCCTATGGGGAGAGTCAGTATATATATTGATAAATGTCTTCACATTTTGCAATACAGTATTTGCTGTATAAAATATTTTTGTTTGGCACATGCTGAAAAAAACATGGTGTTTTGTTCTACCTCGGATAGGAAAATCTGAAATATTAAAGCCCTTTTGAGCACTGTACCCCCCCCCCACAACTTTGAAATCAAAATTCTGTCCCTGCATGGTCAACATGAATTGGTTCCCATGACACATCTGTCTTTCTTTTTCTCTCTCTCCTTCACTACGACCTCACTGTCTTAATTCCCTTTCCATGGTGGCTTAGGATGATAATGTACGTATTTGCAATATTTTCTTGTGCGTATGAGTATGTGTTCATACGCACGCACGCACACGCACACGCACACACACACACACACACACACACACACACACACACACACACACACACACACACACACACACACACACACACACACACGCATGCGCGCGGCTCGCGTGTGACATCTGACTGAGAGTCAGCCAAACTAAACAGCTGTACAATGCAGATATCTCACCCTAAGCTACCCTAACACCTCACCTCGATATAACACCCTCTAAATAGCCTATCTTCTCATTGCAAAACGACACACGCTCTTACACAATCTTACGCAAAGAAAAAACACAATCATTAGAAAACACAAGCATGCGTCCCCCCAGCATACAGTGTCTCTCTCACGCTCGGCTCTACAGTCCCACGTGAATGGCTGTTTAAAAGCTGCTGCGACTAATGACATCAGTGACTAATAACATCAGCATTCTGCTCACAGTTCACTCGAGATGCGTGTCTTTCTTTGTACACGTTCGAGTGTTGGCCAAACACAGATGTTACAGAAAGCTGGAGAAGTCAAACAAACACTCACTATGGGAAAAATCCTTCACTGCATCGAGTGTCATTAGCTAATTAATCATTAGCAAACATATTTATTCCTGTACGTTAAAATGTATAGTACTGTGCTAGACTTACTAGGGTACTTCCTTCATAATACGTTTAAACTGAAAACCCCAAACTCCTGCGCCTAAGTTGATAACACAAGTTCAGGAGTTAACCCATTAAGATCTGAGGCCGATTCTACAAATGTCTTCTAAATCATAACAGTTTTATGAAACACTTATGTTTCTATAATATCTGTGGTTCTCAAACTTTTTCATCCCCAAAATTAAATGTATTAGGCCCCCATCTCAAACTATTTAGTTCCAGGGACCCCCAGAAGCAAAGATTTGAGTTACAAATTGTTCACTTAAAGGTAGGGTAAGTGATATCTTTGGGTTAAAACAAAAAGTATTTTTTTTAAAGGTTAAAGCACTATATTCTGATAGTAATCATTGCTATAGAGTGTTTGTTCAGTAACAGGAGTCTCCCCGTCTCTCCAGCTCTTTAATAAACAGAAAATACATTTTCTGGTAGGTGTCAAAATCTCAGCCAATCAGGAGAAAGTACCCATTTTAAGCTTTATTTTTATAGTGTTCCAGTTCTAATTTTGCCTGCTCATTTCTCAGTGTCATCACTTCCAATTTCACTTGTTTAATCTATATCCTGATTGAGTTCTCTATCCTGATTGGATAAAATTGAAAATGAAACTGAAACTGAAACGAAAATGCATTTTCTGTTTTATAAAGAGCTGGAGAGACATGGAGACTCCTTATATGGACAGGACACTCTATAGTAACGAACATAGACCCATTTTGCAATTATTTGAATAATTGCAAATCACTTACCCTACCTTTAAAATATATATATATTCAAAGATTTGCAAACATTTTCATGATTTTTCAAAAATAGCAGATCTACAAGCTCATAGTGCCGCACTCGGTGCTGCGCTATGAGCTTGTATATCTGCTATTTCTGAATAGCCAAAGTATAAAATAATTGTTAAAGTGGTTGCTTTCCCGGTCTTATTGAATTAAGAGCACCCTCTACGTATCCCTGAGGCTCTCATTGACACTCCCCTTGATACTCTCGCTGACACTCACTGACACTCCCCGTTCCCAATCACCACCACATTAAATACACCTGTAATCGCAAGACTCATCTCATTTGTTCTGCTTCCCACGCTCTATGCTATGTGTATATATATTTTTTACTCTTTGACATGGTTATTTTAGATTGTATCACCCTTCCCCTCTCCACCCGCCTCCTGTTTCGTCTTCTACCCTTCTACAAGCTCAAAGTGCATCACTGCTCTACTATGTTCGCCACACGCCACAGTCTTGCGACAGATCAGCTATAAATCAGCTTTAGTATCATCCTTCAGGTGCCCATATCTCACCTGCAGCTGCACCTGCACATTCCATTCAAATGTTATTAAGTCTTTCAACCTTCAGTACAGGTGTGGTCTTTTACCAGTGAAAAGCCATCTACTTGCCTATCCTCATTGTAAAACCAAACCATTGTGCAAACAAATTGCTCCACACTTTGAAGGACTTTCGGTGTATATGGAACACACACACACACACACACACACACACACACACACACACACACACACACACACACACACACACACACACACACGCACACGCACACGCACACGCACACGCACCTGTGTCTCCCCAGCCAGTAATGTGACAGTTGCTGGCCTGTTTGAGCACTCTCTCTTTCCTCAGCGGCAGACAGGCGGGCAGGACATGACGGGTGAACGACACACACACTCCCGGCTGCAGGCCCATGGCCCCCGGTGACAGGCGAACCAGGGCCAGGTCGTAGTCGTTGCTGTGGGCACGGTAGCTAGGATGGAGGACAATGTGATGGACGCCGTACTCCTCTTCGTATTCCTCTGGAACCAGGGAGTGGTAGTCACCCACCCGGACTTTATAGTGCTTCGTGTTGTTCCCATACCTGGATGGATGGATGAAGGACAGAGAGGGGGGGGGGGTTGAGAAAGACATCAAAGACATACTGTACAATATGTACTACATACAAAATGTTCCTCTATGTCCAGTGCTGCTTCTTTATTTTATGTGGGCCAGAAAAGGGACACACTGAGATCACAGTCAAACACTTAACATTATGCTTAGGGCTAAGCACATGATTAAAGCAGCACTATGTAACATTTTCTTTTATGAATAAATTGTCATTTTGTCCAATCTGTATGGTAGATTATGTAATCCTCCAATCCTCCAATAATTCTACAAAGCTCTGTCGATCTGTCTGTCCCCAAATTTATTTTCCGGTTCTCCTCAGTGGCTGGAGCAATTGATCTTCATTTGCACACAGCCATTGACCATCAGCATGTGCACGGAACACCGACGCCCGTTTTTCACTTTACCCAAATTCGAGCCGTTTAATAGCCTTTTTCCGCTCCTCTGTTTTAACTCTACGGCCAGAGTTTTCGCCGTTACTGCGCATGCGTGGCCACGCACGCGTGCATGCACAGCCACATACGTGCGCATGCACGGCCACTGGGTCCCGAGAGTATGTTTTTAGCTGTTAGCTTGCCACATCCGTGACACAAGCGGACCATGACGCGTGCGTGTGTGTTGCAAGTGTTGCAGGTACCAAGTCACTTTCCATCCCTGATGTACTGTCTGTGCACAGCGCATAGCCCACACTGCATATTTTGGGTGCTCATATCCCCCGACGGGTATGGTCTAGTACAATATAACTTGTACAATTGGGGTGGTTGTATTTTGTCTCCCTGCTCTTCTATTGACACACTGTGTCAAGGGTCATGTCTCAACTAGACACAGAATCTGACATGGATTTTGACTTGAAGGTCAATATTCAATTTATCCCCTGAGCAAGCAGGCAGGCTCTATTAGCTCAATGGTAAAAAATGTCAGCACTTGCGCAGGAAACCGGGTTCAAATCCGGGGTAGAAGAGGAAAGTTACATGGTGCAGCTTTAATATAATATTTTCAACTGAAAACGCATCTTTTTTGTCAAGTGACAAGGTCACTCAACTGAAAAAAGTATCAGTTAATTTAGTCAAGTGAAAGAATAGATTAGGCTTTAGTCAGACATGATTCCAAGTAGCTAGGAGGTAATGAATCCGCTACATAGACCAATCTCTCCTCGCCTCCTAATCACCCTTCCTCTCCTCTCTCCTAATCATCCTTCCTCTCCTTCTGTCCTCCATCGTTCTCATCCTCCAGTCTCTCTCTCTCAGCATGTTCTACACCGCAGTATTCTGGCCATTGAAATGAACATTTCATAAATGTGTGGTTGTGTATGTGTCATAAAGATTCATAATAAAACATTTACAACATGCTGATGATGAAAGAAAAATGGGTACAGAGAGTAAGACTGGGTATAACAAGAAGTTAGGGATGACTGGAACACAGACTGTATAGTCAGTGTTTGAGTGTGCTGCTCTGCTATTTAACCCATTAAACGCATCTCTGTCATTTTAGATTTCTTTGACTATTCAGAAATAGCAGATGTACAAGGCAAGCTCATAGGGCCACGCTATGAGCTTGTAGATCTGCTATTTTTGAAAAATCGTGAAAAACTTTGTAAATCTTTGAATACCGTATATCTATTTTTAAAGCGAACATTTGTAACTCAAATCTTTGACTCTGGAGGTCCCTGGAACAAAATATTTTACAAATGTTCGCTTTAAAAAAGGTATATATTTAAAGATTTTCAAAAAAAATCACGATAAAAAAAAAAAGCAGATCTACAAGCTCGTAGCGTGGCACTCCGTGCTGCGCAATGAGCTTCTATATGCTATTTTTGAATAGACAAAGTATAAAATAATGGTTAAAGTGGTTAAAACCTTTCCCATTCTTAATGGGTTAACTGTTAAGCGTTTACTGATGGATGAAGTGAAGGAGAGGAGGAAGGAATAAAGGTACAGAAGGAGGGGGGGATTAAGTATGAGGCAGAGGGAGGTGAAGAGGAGGAGAGAAGTGGAAGCAGGAGGCCTTTAGGCCGAGCCAAGTCCCCGTGTCCTGTTACAACCACAAGGATCTGTCCGGAAAGAGATCCTGAACTGAGAAGGGTAATGACACTTCTGATCGGCAAACAAGGTACACACATGCACACACACACACACACACACACACACACACACACACACACACACACACACACACACACACACACACACACACACACACACACACACACACACACACACACACACACACACACACACACACTGAAGGGTTTAATAAATCAGAACTGTGTGTGTGTGTGTGTGTGTGTGTGTGTGTGTGTGTGTGTATTTGTGTGTGTGTGTGTGTGTGTGTGTGTGTGTGTGTGTGTGTGTGTGTGTGTGTGTGTGTGTGTGTGTGTGTGTGTGTGTGTGTGTGTGTGTGTGTGTGGTGTGTGTGTGTGTGTGTGTGTGTGTGTGGGTGGGTGGGTGGGTGGGTGGGTGTGTGCGCATGCGTGCGTGTGTGTGTGTGCAAGAGAGAGAGAGCATGTTTATCAGTGCTCACATATTTGATCACCCTATTTCAGCTACCCTATGAAAGGTGACACTGCGATCTTGGAAGTGGTGAAGCTAATACCCATGTGTGTTACAGACAGATGACTTTTCAGAGCTTTTAACAGTCGAAGCCAGCAAGTACATCTCTGTGGATTGATTGATATGGAAGCAAAGTAGGGAAAATGCCTTGTAATGTACTATTTCACTCATAATTCTTAATTCCGGTGTCAACGGTAAACTATATGCTCCCTAAATGATTTGTCTGCTGTCTTATATTTTATTTTTATAAAATATATGTATTTTTATATATATATTTTTTTTGTCTAAATCTGCTATTTACTGTAGGTATAATTATTTACCACTTAAATCCTACTATATTGACCAGGGGGCCACCTCCTTTTTTCCCTCTACACCAAATCCCTTCAGCAAAATAGCCAATGTGTGTCGGCTATTTTCACTGGAAGTTCACCTACTGTATTATGATGACATGCTCACAACAGGGACACTAGGGTTCATATGTGTTTAGTGTGAAGTACTACTGTACATACCTAGGAATGTCCCAGGTGTATGATTTCAAAACTCAATAGCAGTCTGACAGCCTAGTATACATACATCCTCACGCTCACATTTCACATCCTTCCATATAAGGGCTTTAGGGCATCAGGAAGTGGTTCATTCCGAAATGGAATAGGGAAGACTTTTGAATTTCTCCTTGTCCCCGATGTGGAATTACTGAGATGGATCACAGGTAGAACCGCGTACGAGAGGGCGAGTTTGTGTGTAATGTGATCCATACACTGGCTGTGAAGGAGCTCTGGTTTTCTAAGCAAAATAAACACCTGGAAATTATAACTGACAGCACAACCGAAAGATATTTATCATAATCAAAACACACCGTCTGACAACAGACATCACAATGAACATTACAGACTTAAATGCCTGTAGGCGACAGCCCTCAATTATTTGTGGTCTTTGCATGCAACCCCCCCGACACACACTCTTTCTGTCTCTCCCTTTCTGTATCTCTCTTTCTTCTTTATTTTTCTAAGTATGCTTTCCCTCTGCCGTTTACACAAGTTGAAAAATGGGACGTTCTTGACGCCATTGTTGAGGCCCCCAGACCAGATGAAGTGGCTGAGATGAGATGAAGTCGGTATGGACGCAATCGCAGATGCCACGCTCACCACTAACACCAGAGCAGTGGTCACTCCATCATGTTGTGGTTAGGCCCATGTCAGAATCTCGAGTATGGTTTCATGAGAGAGAGGTTTAAGACCAGGGGGCTGGGAAGTCTGTTGAAGAAATGTTGGGGCTTCGGGGGAGGAAATGGGTTCATGGAAGCTCTGTGGTGAATTAAAACTTAACACACGAAGTCTTGCGAAACAAAGACAGACACAGACGTGCGTGTACAGACACAGAAGCACACATATACACAGTTTAAAGGGTGTCTGTTTGTTTACAACTCGGAAAAAAAACGAGTACTGTATTGTAATTAACGAACAGTTTTAACTTTTTTTTATTCATTATGAATTATTCTTGACTGGGAGTTCACGTGCAATGACAAACAAATTGAATTGAGATAAACGATTCATGTGTGTGTCCAGCTGTGTGCAGGATGTTACCTCTTGAAGCAGTGTGCAGAAGTGAGGACCCAGCATGTGTCGATAAGTGTGGCTCCACACACCAACCTTCCGTCCCCGCGAGATCCTCGCAAACGGATCGCGGCCTGCCATGGCCAGCCACTCCTTCATGCACACACACACACACACACACACACACACACACACACACACACAGACACGCACGCGCACGCACGCACACGCGCGCGCACACACACACACACACACATATTAACCATTTATTTAAGTCCATACAACAACGACACAAATATTTAGGTGCAGTAAGATTACATTCACAAAATCATGGCATATGTCTTCATGATACATTAAGTATGTCACTCAGTACTCTATCGGTATAATTAACAATGTCTCCGCCATATGTGGCGGCTGCCTATTATAGCAGAGACAGCACAATACTTTGCCAGCCTTTTTGGCACACACACACACACCCCGTAATAAATACATGCAAAGCACAAACATGCAGAATATAAATAGGTACACAATTTAAATAATTGGCCACATTCTCACGGCCTGTGCTCAACTATGAGTCACACTATGTCACACAATTCAAAGCATGCACACAGACTTAATTGCATTTATTGGAGGAATATAAACACTAAGTTTGTTTGTTCACATGACAAGTTACATGTGCATGCTGTACCAAATGCCCATTTACAAATAAAGATATTCACCCACACACATATTTGACCACACACAGGTCATGGCATAGAAATAACACACACAAAATAATATTCACGTTGACAGACGTGGCGTGTGTGTGTGTGTTTCTGTATGCATATTCTCCCCTTGACATCCTGTTTCCAGTAACAGAGGGTGCATATGAATGAGTAGAGACAAAGCAACTCAGCTGGAAGACATTTGAGTAGCTTCCTTAAACGTAGGCTCCATTGAGCATTTTAGTCTATTATTTTATATTGTATTATACTGTATATTATATTCATTATCATTTTATTGTCTTTTGTGTTAATAAACCAGTGTCAGGTGACATTTTGTAATCATCTAAGTAATTCAGTGTTTTTATGGCCTGCTGTGTTGACTAATAATCAACTCTTTCTTTCCTCATACATTCCTCATTCTTCTTCATCCAGTTTAATGAGGCCACTGACTCCATGTGGTGATTTGAAGGTTGGGCATTCATCGATGGTGCGGTTGCAGTCTGTGGTTTTCCGCATTCACAGAGATCCGTGGCAGACACTCCTGATCTCTGTGAATGCGGAGATTTCCTGTACCTGCCCATAACTATTACACCATCATAAATTACAAATGATTAATAAACTATATAATAATTACTTATATCTCATCATTATAACTAACTATTATTTCTAAATGAACTGTATGCTGACATCGACACTGACAATGATATTTGATTTTGAACAAATGATCCATCTTTTGTGCTTGCTTAGAGTATAATACTCAGATTTTGTGTTTTGCTTTGCTTGATTGTCTAGTTGATATTGTGTTTTTTTGTTGTTTTGTTAAATGTTTTTGTATAAGTGTGTTTATATTGTGTTACTGTCTTTAGGACGCCCTGGAAAACATCTCAAGGGGTTATTCCTAAAAAAGAATTTCAAACAACATGAATTCATTCCTCTGTTTGTTTCTCTTCTTCAGACGGTGTTTACCTCTCTCTATCTAGGTCATTTCATCTTACCTCAGAGAGTTCTCTCCTCCAATGATTCGTCGCTGCCGAGTGTGTATGAGCCTCAAACCACAAACGGCATCCACGCTTCCTGATGGAGACATGGGAGAAACATTTTTGGGGTGTCTGAGTATGCGTGCACGGATGGGAGAAGTGATTGAGAAACCATACATTCAGGCTCAAACGGTGCCCTTATTAGATTATTAGACAGATTGCATTTATAAATGAGAGCTCACTTTCATATTACAGTAAAGTCTACAAACTGCTTTTTCAGAGGATGAACTTGACCAGACCACATCCAGGCGTAACACACACTCCTGATGCGTGTGCATGACTTTGGCAGTAGACTGTGGTGTGCTGTTAAGTGTGTGAGCGCACACACGTGTGCATGTGTAATTGAGACAACTGGGCGAGTCTAACATCTGCCCTGCTGTGTGACAGACAGGGTGAAGTAATATTACAGCTCTCTCCACTTTACCATCTGGAGACACACACACACACACGCACACGCACGCACACGCACACGCACACGCACACACACACACACACACACACACACACACACACACACACACACACACACACACACACACACACACTGTCACCCTCTTTACTTGTTTCTCTCACACTTAGAGAACCCTTCACCTCTTGCCTTTTCATTCGTCATTTGTTTCTCATTAGTCACTGAGTGTGAAACAATGGACGTATTTGTTTAACACTCATTCTCAACAGGTTCAAAATCACAGACACTCTTTTTTTATTTAATAGCCTATAGTTAATCTGGAAAGAATGTTTTTTCCAATATGTTAAGATAACTAGTATATCCAGCTTTAATACCTTAATATCCTTTATTAATTTATTATTTTAAATAAGTGTATATTACATTAATGTTTTAACCACTTTTACAGTAAAAAACAGGTTGTGTTATTGTAAATGAAAACGGGTTCTCAATGAATTCATATACACACACTATTGGGAATACGGATATATATGTTGATGTACAGAGGCCAATTAATTAGCATCACTGACCTTTGATCTCTTTGGAGCTGGACTGTGATTGGCCATAGTCACAGATGACGCCTGCATCCTCAGTATGGCGACAATTGTGTGAACCTGGTGCCTGTTTGATACAGTCGACTAGTGAGCGCTCCTCGCCACTGCATTTCACGTTGTCCACATGGATGGGCCCGGTGCCCTCCCCAAAGTACGCCATCACACGTGCCTTCGCCACGCCACTGGGAAGCACAGAGAGAGAAAATCACTTGAGATCAAAGGATCCAAATTGAATGAATGAATGAATGAATGAGTGACTCGGTGCATTGTGAGCTTGTAGATTGGCCATTTTCGATGAAATTTGGTATAGAGGGGAAAAAGGAGAGGACCTCGTACAGTATAGAACCCTGGGGTCAATGTAAGAATATTAATATTTTATATTTTATATATATTAATACTAATTTAAAAGTAGTTTTGTATGGTAATTCAGATATGGTGATTTGTTCTGTCTCGTAAAACCTTTCATTGATGTAATGAAGTAGAGAGGGTTGAAATGTTGGGATCGTTTCCATGTAACAAAAACACACATACTGTAAGTGGTTGAAGTAGACTAGACTAACACCACATACAGTTCAGTATGTCAAAACAACAAATAGTAGTGTCAAATCACAACAAATCCTATTCTTCATCTGTCTCTCCATTAAAGTTTATGAGTGTGTGTGTGTGTGTGTGTGTGTGTGTGTGTGTGTGTGTGTGTGTGTGTGTGTGTGTGTGTGTGTGTGTGTGTGTGTGTGTGTGTGTGTGTGTGTGTGTGTGTGTGTGAGTATGGGGCTCCGTTAGTGCCACGAGGGGCGCATGACGCCTCCTGTGACCACATGATTTTTTCTTACGTGTGTGTGTGTGTGTGTACACGTTCGTTCTGCGCGTGCACTGCACAAAAGCACGCGTTACGCGCTGCAACGCGTCGTGTACATTTACGCGTAAGCTACATGCGCTACAACCTGTCACGTACATTCACACGTAAGCACGCGTTACGCGCTGCAACGCGTCGTGTACATTTACGCGTAAGCTACATGCGCTACAACCTGTCACGTACATTCACACGTAGTAATAATAATAAAAAATAAAATAATAATAATAATAATAAGGGTAATAATAATAGTAATAATAATAATAATAATAATAATAACAATAATAATCCTTTATTAAATAATGATACTGCCCAAGATATTGCCTTACTAATGTAATAACGCAATAAGGGTAATAGTGTAATAATGCAATAAGTGTAATAGGTGTAATAGTGTAATAGGTGTACTAATGTAATAGTGTAACAACGCAATAGGGGTAGTAGTGTAATAGGTGGAATAGTGTAATATTGCATTAAGTTTAATATGTAATAGGTGTAATAGTGTAATAGGTGTAATAGTGCAACGTGTGTAATAGTGTAATAGATGTAATAACGCAATGAGGGTAATACTCTAATAGTTGAACAGGTGTAATAGTGCAATAAGTTAATAAGTGTAAAAGTGTGATAGTGTTATAAGTGGTCACATTCACCCAATTCCGCCCACATCCACCCAAACCCCAACTACTTCACTACACTATAACACCTATTGCACTATTACCCTATTGCGTCATTACACTATTACACCTATTACACTTTTTACCCTTTCTACACTATTATACCTATTATACTATCACACATATTGCACTATTACACTATTAAACCTATTACACTGTTACCATTATTATGTTATTACACTATTACACTATTAAACTTGTTGCATTATTACACCATTACAATTATTACACTATTACACGTATTACAACATTACCCTTATTCCGTTAATATATCATATAGCAGTCACTGGGTACCGGCCACTGGGTGCCAGGCAACGGCCCCGGTCGACCCGCCAACAGCCTTTTGGTGAAGAACCTGGGCTCGGTCCACCTCTATATTTTCATGGTATGCAGAGACTGACTCACGCATAGGAAATACATTGCCTTTTTCTCCAAGTCCTCAAACCAGCCAGGATGTGGAGTTGCGAATGAGAGGAAAGTGTCTTCCTCCTCCTGCCACTGCCCCAGTTTAGGAGACACCTTCAGGCATGGGAAGACGTAGTCTATATCCTCCTCCCACAGGCCCTCTGTTGACCAGTTCTCCTCCAAGAAGGTGTTCAGGTGTGGAGGAAGACTCATTGACTTCCTTAACGATCTGCTTTAGCAGCCTAGGCCAAATGTGGACCCGCTGTTGTAGGGTCTCAAACGGCACCAGCAAGTGTCCCAGCTTAGTACAACCGGGTTCCCTGAGAAATTTTCTTATGCACACCGAGGACAGAGTTCCGACCCAACGCAAGCCACAGCCACATACCAGTTGTGGCATCAGTGTCTCTAGCAACTTTTAGGAGTCTCCAAGCCTCCAGAATGGACTCATGAATGGTGACAGCCCTGGCAGATATGCATTGTCTTCTGACGTTTCCCGATACAAATATTCAATTCATTGGTGAGAGTCAGTGTAATGTTTTTTTTATTTTACAGGAACACTGCAATTAAATTCTGGAATCGCATCTTCTCATAGGAATATGGAGAAATATAACACAACTGCTCTGGGATTTGATCTATAGGTCCAACATGAATCCAAGGATTTTAGTCAGCTAATTAAAGATGCTATTTCTCAGGGTGTCAAAAATGACAAAGGCTGATCAAACAAGTTGAAAATAATTTATTCACCAAATCAAATTTCACACAGGGAACTTTCTGACCGAAATTGAAATATAAATTAAGCAGATTCGTTTGAAAACAGTATCGGTGTAACAATTGAACATCATTCTACCATCCGGATTTGAACTAGAGGTGTCGGTTTCATGGTCCATCTCCTGTCATGGTGAGCTAAGCAATCGCAAGAACAATTTGTTTTGTCCGTATTTCAACAATCAAATCATTGACACTTAATAGAAGGGCGAAAGCAAAACGGAATGGAATGGAACACCTGGCGCGGGTCGGACCGAGAGAACCCCGCAATGCCACACACACACACACACACACACACACACACACACACACACACACACACACACACACACACACACACACCCACACGTTGTTTATGTAGGATGGACAATCATGTGATCCATGTTTTATATTAAAATACATTATTTTGATAATGATTTTATGATTTTCATTTTAAAATATGGACTGACAGTCCTATAGCTATAATGTCCATAGAGAATATGTCCCCACCTGAAAGATGCTTATTAAACTTTATAGCCTAACTTGCCTGGTACCATGCATGCTTCATCTTACCATCTAAAATTATATTCCTTGGCTTGCAAACAGCCAAAAAGTGTGTAGCCGATGAAACACAACGGCTTTGCATTGATGACACCAGGTATAAGAAACTCATGAGCACACTGGCCAATACAAACTAATAGGCGAGTGCGCTCTGGTGCGCAATTTCCGCACTGCTGCTGTCCAATGTGTCCAAATTCATCTTTAAATGCCCTGTTTTCAGCACTGTCACATATCTTTTACACATATCTTTTATACTCTTTATACCAGGAGTCTTCAACGTTTTCAGGCCAAGGACCCCCTAGCTGAGAGAGAGACGAAGCAGGGACCCCCTCTATATTGTATAAAATTGTGTTTCAGATTAAACTTTTTTTGTTTACTTGGTCTGCTCTTTTTTCCCCTCTACACCTATATATCTCTTTGCCAAAAATAGCCGATCTACAAGGCGTTGTGAGCTTGTAGATCTGCTATTTTTGGCTAAAGTTCTCCTCAGAAAAGGGATGCCAGGGTTCAAGTGGTTAAGGTAAAAAAAAAAAAAAGATAACACACAAAGATTTGGTGGACCCCCTGTAGTAACTCTGAGGACCCCCTAGGGGTCCCGGACCCCCTGTTGAAGACCCCTGCTTTATACTTTTGGATAGTGTCATTTCTCTTGTTAACTAGCAGATTAATGTTTAGCGATCTCAAGCAGTCTGTCTCTCTCAAGTAGCAGCTGCAATCCATCCAGTAACGACCAATTTATGCTTCGACGTACAACGGTCAGTGCATGGTGGGAAAAGTACTCAGATATTTTACCTAACTAAAAGTCTGGAATTCAAAATTGAGTAAAAGCACAAAAGTATTAGTATCAAAATGTACTTAAAGTACCAAAAGTAAAAGTACTAATATTTGAAAATAGCAGATCTACAAGCTCACAATGTGTTGCAATGCGATGCATTAGATTGGCTATTTTCAAATAGCCTATGTAGGCCTATAAAATAGGGCTAAAGTGGTTTTATAATATAATAATTGATAATAGCAAAGTAACTAGTAACTAAAGTTTTCAAATGATTGTAGTGGAGTAAAAGTACAATATTTGCCGTTGGGGTGTAGAAGTAATACAATAGTAGGCCTACTGAAAATTGGCAATACTCCAGTAAAGTAAAAATACCTAAAATTTGTACTTAAGTGCAGTACTTGAGTACATGTACTTTGTTACTTTATGACAACGGTGTTGCGCCCCGAATATATTCAATCTGCGCTGCAGTGTGAGCTTGTGGATTTGCAAAGCGATCCTGATGAATCATGCTTAATAATGTGACGTTGCAGCCTACGTCTGGCATTGCGGGGTATAATGAGAATAAAAGTAAAATCATTCAAATTATTGAATGATTATGATGAGGACGGTAGGCTTTGCTACATGGTCAGTCTTGGAGGAGGGGGGGGGGAACCGCTGTTTACGGTTTATTATGCCACCTAATAGCTTACATTTTGATTCATTCTCTGTGACTGTGAGAGTATCACAAATGTGTGCCAAATATAAGGCGTTCTGTCTTGACTCTTGGAGTTCCAGTACATTTGTTAACTATCCATTTCTTAAATTAGCCTTTCATTATGTTCTGGCCCGCCATCTAATGCTTTAGAAAAAAAACGTTCATGTTGGTGCACCCTTCATAGTTCTTAAATCCATGAATTTTGCAAAAATGTTGCAAGGGAAGTCTCTGTGCCAGCCAGGATTATTTTGTTCTTCGTCGCACAATGGTTTCGAGTGGTTAACATTATGCGATATTATCTGTAGAATACAACTCTCGTAGACGTATTTACGATTCTGACGTTTTCAATCTACGAGAGTTGTAGGGTTCACCCCCATGGACACAGGGACTTTCTGCACTATGCCCCGTAGACACTCCAAACATGTACAAATTGAAAATAAAGGTGCTTACCCCCACGCAGCAAATGTTAACTATCGCTACGGGGTAGTAGTTTAATGTAATAATCCATATCTTTCAATAAAGAAGTGTTTAATGCCGACTGTGGCTGATTCTGTCGGAAGTTCCCAATGGGCGGTAGTGACGCGCCCATCTGGTGAAACCCGGAATTACACTCAATGTAAACAGGAAGTAAGCGAGGGTGAAACAATGGCATTCGGCCATAGACGGCATTAAAACACTTCTTTATTGAAAGATATGGATTATTACATTAAACTACTACCCCGTAGCGAGAGTTAACATTTGGGGCATGGAAGCACCTTCATTTTTTATTTGTACATGTTTGGAGTGTCTACGGGGTATAGTGCTGAAAGTCTCTGTGTCCATGGGGGGTGAACCCTACAACTCTCGTAGATTGAAAACGTCAGAATCATAAATACGTCTACGAGAGTTGTATTCTACAGCTAATGCGATATACAAGACCACAAGTAGCCTACCGCGAATGAGACGCGTTGTGAGCTTGTAGATCTGCTCTGATGCGGTGCACTGTGTGTGTGTGTGTGTGTGTGCGTGTGCGTGTGCGCGCGCGCGCGCGCTGCGCTGCTCAGGAGCGCAGCTGGCTGTTGGAGAAAAACACTGAATTGACATATGAAAATGTTGCCTTCAAAGATTGGTGTGGATAATGTGGGAAGGGTCTAATTATTTTATATTGATATTTTTTGGGGTCACATTATTATATTTAGGCCTATCTTTTTTTAGGTCACATTATAGCTTAATATGGAACATGAACATCTCGCCATCAGATTGGATTGCCATGTCTGTCAGGCTGTCAGACTGTCTGTCTGTCTATCTCGAGACAGAAAAACAGAGAGACATGATAGTATTATAATTTTCGGGGAACCATGACTTCATCACAACCCATCAATCATCATTGAATGAATAGGCACTTGGAGAGAGGGAGAGAGAGAGAGAGAGAGAGAGAGAGAGAGAGAGAGAGAGAGAGAGAGAGAGAGAGAGACAAGTGCGTGTCAGATAAGTGGCAGGCCGGCAGCGGACCACGGACTAAACATCTAATAGGCCTATAGGCTACACATGAACATTTTGCAAGGGCTGTTCTGGTATATACTTTAATTCATCAACGTGATGAAAGCGACCAAATAGGCTATTTCCATGGTGGACACCAGCCTAGGGTTAGACTTGCACAGCAGTTCATTGTCTGTCCGTTGTCTGAGAAGCGCAGTGCTGATCCAATAATACAACTCATAATGACTACAGGCGTCGAAATTAAAACCTGTCCCATCCATAGAAGCCAATCTATAATAACGCATAACAATGAAGTAACTGGAAATCTGATTTCCAGTTATATTTATTCCCATGATTTGCTCTTAGGATGAATTAAACCCCGTATTTAACCAGGTCAATCTAAATGAGATTAAAGTTTATTATCTATTACATTAACATTGTAAAACGCATATGAAAAACACACCAATGGGAGACAGATTCTATAACACTTTGAATTGTATCAAAATGTGTGAAATCGTTATCTAGACGAGCAGGTGAGATGTGGTTTCGCTACTTTTTTCTTTCTGTTTTTCCTCTCTCCTTTTTGAGAGAGAAGGATAATTGTTGCGCTCTGCAGTCATGTAACACAGAAGTAATACCTCTATGGCATAAACGCATATGTTTATTGTTGTTGGAAGGGAGCTTGGCGCATTTGGGGAGCATATAGGCATTTGAAAACATGGTCACAATTGGACCCGTTGGAAAGCCAGAGCGGCACCATTGATTTGACACCATAGGCTATACTGTACAGCTGTTTATTGCCTTGAAATAGAAGATTATTTAAGAGAAAATACTATAGCCTAGGGCTAGGCCTACATGTTACTGATGATAATATATTTGCAATGATGCTAAATGAAGCAAATTCGTGTCAGATCAAAGCCACGTACGGTGATGCCCTGCACCATGCACTCTGCTTAAAAGCCGCTGTTGCTTAATTGCTTTATCAATGGATATTGATAGAATATACAGTGATGAGCTGTACACGAAACAAAAGCTAAGGTTCCAAAGAACTTAAAATTGATTTGATTTGAGAGAGCTCTAAGTGTTAGAAGACACCCACGACCGCCGAGTTTTTGGCACCGACCGCGCCGTGATTGCGTAATTCCTTGCGTAATTCATTCATATCAGGAAATAATGAAAGAATCCAGCCATGGGCCAGATAAACATACAAAGCTTAGATTTCACGGATTCTGGCGTTCTTTTTATTTAAATTTTTGGTTATGATCTGACTGAGTATTAGCTAATATAAAAATCGCCTCGAACCTCCGGAAAAAGACGAGAAGAGTGCATGGCGCGGTGATCAACCAAACCCGATGTTGGAATCATACTGTACAGTTTATAATTGCCTTGAAATAAAAGATTATTTGACAGAAATTAATACAGCCTATATGTTACTGATGACTTGGAATTAAATTTTATTGCAATCAATGCAATATTGATTGCAAAGGACAGGATTCAAGAATGGAGACTTGGAGAGGGACAGCGCACCTTCTGTGCGTAATTGCAGAAAGCCACTTCATAAATTGAATCACATATCAGGAGAGGTAACTGAATTAATTAATACAAATATTATTATTTTTTTATTTTAAGACTTACACGTGCATATGAGGCGTTCTGTGCAGGGCAGAGTTATGTCACAAGGGCACACGATGCGTTATGTACAGAGCTCAGTTATGTCACACGGGTAGGTGAGGCGTTCCACGCAGCGCGCACCAAGGTGGCACAGCACCCACTCATCTCTCCGCGCCTCGCCTAGTCGCGTGACCAAATAAATCATGCGTGCGTTGACGCGTGCCTTTGCTACAGACGCATGAATCTACACGTAGACGTGTTACCCTGTAGGTCAAGATGCAGTGGTTGCACTGTTACGCGTGAACGCGCGCGTGCACGTGTTCCCATTGTGAGTCAATGGGAAAGTACACTACACGTCTATGCGGTTCTGTGCAACACAAAAAAAAAAGTACACGATTACAGGACAGGGGGTGTGCTTACGTGGCACTAATGGAGCCCCATAGTGTGTGTGTGTGTGTGTGCGCGTGTGTGTGTGTGTGTGTGTGCGTGTGTGTGTGTGAGTCAGCCAGCCCTTTGTCTCCATGTATTTAGACAGTGATGACATTTGAGCAGAGATGTTATGGTTTGACATTCTCTGGCCATGACACAAACCACCTCAAACCTCTTTCAATCTGATAACAACTGTGTCTGTGACACACTATCATACCCTCACCTCTGACTTCAATTAGCAACCCAGCACAGCGTCCCACACGTGTGTGTGTGTGTGTGCGTGTGTGAGTGTGAGTGTGAGTGTGAGTGTGAGTGTGAGTGTGAGTGTGAGTGTGTGTGTGTGTGTGTGTGTGTGTGTGTGTGTGTGTGTGTGTGTGTGTGTGTGTGTGTGTGTGTGTGTGTGTGTGTGTACGTGTATGTCTGTGTAATGTGCGTGCATGTGTGTCCTCTTATGAATGGCTCTTTACTCTCATTTTAATTAGGAATGATAGCTGACCGACCAAGAAGATCTCATATTGTTTCCCAGGGGCAGGTTGATTGGCAGGGTTCATTTAACTGGCGGCTCCACAGGGAAGCTGCTGTCTGTTACTGAGACATCTAGTTTTCTGCCTGTGCCTCCCAAAGATCCCTGTGGTGCTTTAGCGCACAAAGGTTAAAGCCAGAGGGTCCAATTCAAAAGGAGTGCACCGCCCACGCACAAGCAGAAGAAGTCAATTGAAACAAATTCTGGAAACTGACATCAAGGCTGCATGGAGTTGCTGTGGAACAGTATATTTGAGTACATAATAAAACTGGACCTTTTGGCCCATTTTTTTGGTACTAGACAATGGGAACTTTGCCCATTCACTTTAGGTCTGCAGTTATTGTTGAAGATTTTTGGTACATACGTGATATGTGGGACTTACTAAACAGCACCTTAGGGGCAGGACTAACAGCACTGTTTATCGCTGATTGGTTACACATTTGCATCACTCAAGCAACTGCCATGTTTGAATGAATTAGTTATTTCACATTTTAATGTTAAGGAGGTAGGGAAGCCTCAGTTTTCATCCTTCAGTGTGCGAGCCCCTTCTTTTTGTTTATGGGCATTTCAATGTTAGCTTTCGCAGAAGCAGGGATATCAGCAAAATTGTGAAAACCACGGTACCAGGGAGCAACGATGAGGTCCAAGCTCTCATAGTCATTTGGTCAGCGCCAGCGGATGAAAGACAACGGAAGATTGAGGGAATGAACGAGAAGGTACCTCCAATATATCCGATAATATCAGAGCACTTGAGGGAAATGGGCTACGAATGTGATCTTGAACGATTGGGTCTAGTGTTGGGTCGTGCTTTATTATTTTTGTGCAATCGAAAAGGGCCCTTAAATGCAGCCGAACATTAGGAAAGGACGGAGGTGTGAAGGACTGGCCTGTTTAGATGAATACACTACTATTGTTCTATTTACTCTAACTAGAGTAGACCATACCCGTCGGGGGATATGAGCACCACGCGCGCGTCATGGTCCGCTTGTTTCACGGATGTGGCAACACCGGCGCTTGTTTCACGCACATGATTTGGCAACCCGGGAGCCAGCGAACACAAAAACGCTAATAAACAGCTGACATTTGGGGAAAGCGACAAACGGGCTTCGGTGTTCCGTGCACATGGTAATGGTCAATGGCTGTGTGCAAATTCAGATCAATTGCTCCAGCCACTGAGGAGAACCGGGCAGAAGAGATTTGGGGCACAGAGCAACAGAGCTTTGTAGAATTATAGGATGATAATAAATAGTTGTGTTATATGAGCAGGAGTGTTGCACCTCCCTCGCTTGCTGATAAGCTTCAATCAGCTCTTGGTTTGTGCTAAACATTTTGCTTGGTCACAGGTAAGATACTAAAAGATTTACTGTTACCAACAGAAACCAAAATCATTTTCTGATTATTTATTTGACCACTTAAGATAATGGAACCGATCTACAAGCTCATACCGTGTCATTTTTGCTATTTAAAAAATAATAAGTGGTTAATGAGCTTTCACATCTGTAGAATCAGTCCACACCTAGCTCTGTCCTCTCAGTGGAATTACTTTGTCCAGAGATGGAGATGAACTACAACATTTTGGCTTTGCCAACCAGAACACATTCCTGGATTTCAGTGGGGGCATTTTTTCAACTTCAACTGTTCAACTTCTTAGACGGTGTGAGTCGCACAATAATAAGCCCATTGTTTAAGCCTCTCCTGCAGACAGAATTAGGTCATAGGAGTACAGTTCATTGCTCTAATGTTAGGCCTCATTTGCACTGCTAGCATATTAGTCTCTTGACGTGCTAGAACATTATAGCCAAAGCACTTGAATGCTGATGAACCACAATGGAAACGAGCCTTTGGCTTTTTAGTGATTATCCATTTGGCTTTCTTTTTTACGTACTGCTGTACCTTTGAAACTGTCAATAAAATATTCAAAGTCAAGGAACAAAGAACTATGTCTGCTATACTGCAACCTTAGAGACCCAGATACATAGTTTCTGTCTATAGGTCTTATTATGCATGATGTGATGTGTGTGAGTACTGTATGTGTGCGTTGTGCATGTTTGCATGTGTAAGTATATTTGTGTTATTACATGCATATTCCATTACCACCACATTAACCTCTCACCCCCTATGTAATGGTCTTTAACCACACCCAGTCCATCATAGTGATGACCCTAACATGACTTTAACACGCCTCTGACATGCTCTCTCTCTCTCTATCTATCTATCTCTCACACACGCAAACACGCACGCATGCACCCATGCGCGCGCGCACACACACACACACACACACACACACACACACACACACACACACACACACACACACACACACACACACACACACACACTTATGCACTCCAGATGTGGCTTTCATCCGCAGTCTAGATATACTGTACGTGTCAGCGACAGGGAGAGATGGGTGAGGGATGAATGCTTCTTGGAAGAGAGTGAAAGAGGAACAAATAAAATAAAACCGTTTTCCATAAGAGTCTAAGCAGTGCATTCACTTCCCAGCCCAGACAATATCACTGCGTGGGGCAATTTTCTTTTTTTGCAATGGCAGATTCGTCTGGAACCAGGCTATTTTATTATTTATTATTTTTTTTTTTAAGGGAAGATATAATGGAAGAAACAGGAGGGTGAAATGAGGTAGTTTGCTTCAGTCAAGTGTTCATTAAAGGTCATACCTTTGTGGAATTACTTTTTGTTTGGGTGTGCTTGTTTTGGCTCTGAGTAGCTGTCAGCCACCAGGCTGTTGAATGACTTCTAAGCCCTGCCGCCATTTCAGTCACATGAGTGACATACTGTGGGCTGTCACTGCGTCAAAGAACTGGCACTACCACTTACACCTACATGTTTGATATCTGCTGCTAAGTGATGTCTCTTACTTGAAAGAGACTGTGATTTATTTTCTAAGCACTCACCTTTTGTATAGTGTCGCTGTTGGGCGGAAACTGACAATATGATTTAGTCACAAGCTCTTGTTAATACTTTCCATTTGTTCAATGTTTATAAAACCCACAATCACACTTTCACTTTAAACATGTTTAAATGCGAGGCACAGCATTAATTTATGAAAAAACATAATTAGACGAAAAATGGGGATACAAGGTTTTACTCGACAGCAACGATGTCGATATGTGATACTGTTGTTGTGTTATCTAACATTTTGCCGGTTTATTTTTCTTTCTCTGTTCTTTTGACTAGATTTTGAAACTCAATAGATCGCGGGAGCTTTTACGGCAGATAATTTCATCCACTCAAAACTGTAAACTTTCAAACTGTAAGCTTTTGATGTGACAATAGACTTAGCAGTAGCAGTTGCCGCTGTTGTAGAAGGGACAGACTCGAATCCCTCCATCTAATGAAAGTATAGCTGATGCCAGCTGTCTCATATAGGCAGTGTTCACACAATAAACGTTCTTTCTAAACGAATGTAATCAAGTGTATACAAACAATTGTAAATAATTGAAAGCACACATGGGGTTAGTCGTTTTTCATCCAAAATGTAATCTTTCAATGACACTGTTATGGAATATTATATACATAATATTACATGTGAATGAAATGCATTTACAGTAGTGCGATGCGTTGGGATATCTATTGTTGAGAGATACACGGTGGAAGTGTGATGAGATGTAAACTGAAGCAATGGTGGTGGTGAGAAAAAGAAGAGCGATACTAGAACAAGAATATGTGTTGGAGAGGTCAAAAGTGAGTGGAGAGAGACAGACTTAATAAACAGAGTAGGCAATCTGGATTCACTCGCTGTGAGTCTAAACAGAGCCACGCACCTTTTCACCACCCTAGCATTGCCACTCACTTTTCACCTTTATGCTCCTATTTTCAATATCCTGTCCAACACAAAATACGAATCCAAGGATGATGGGGACCAGGGTTGATATAAATGCACGCATGCTCACATGGGCCTTAGTATACACAGAATTAGTGGTGGAAAAAGTACTCACATTTCTTACTTAAGTAAAAGTATCAATACTGCATTGTAGAAATACTCTGTTACAAGTAAATGTCCGGAATTCAAAATTTACTTGAGTAAAAGTACAAAAGTATTGGTATCAAAATGTACTTAAAGTACCACAAGTAAAAGTACTAAAATGTTTGAAAATAGCAGATCTACAAGCTGACAACGCGTCGCACCGCGACGCGTTGGTTAATGTATGTATTATAATATAATAATGTATAACTGCAAAGTAACTAGTAACTAAAGTAAAAGAGTAAAAGTACAATATTTGCCTCTGAGATGTAGTGGGGTAGAAGTAAAAGTATTGGAAATTGGAAATACTCAAGTAAAGTACAAATACCTCAAAATTGTACTTAAGTATAGTACTTAAGTAAATGTACAGTTACTTTACGACACTGAATCACAGCCTAGTAATTTGGGTATTGTGTAAGAGATGATGATGAGTTTGTCACGAGGATTGTTACGCTTACACAATGACCGCTTTCCAATGAATTGTAGCACTTAGAATAATACACACCCACACACACACACATACCTGTAACCCAGCTGGCGACACACCACCTCAGCATCGCGGTCTGTCCAACCGTCATCACACACTGTCCCCCACTGACCAGACAAATAGAGCTCCACTCGGCCCTCTCTGGAGCTCTCTCCTCCCACCAGCCTCACTTGCACACCTGGAGAACACACGCACACACGCACACGCACACGCACACACACACACACACACACACACACACACACACACACACACACACACACACACACACACATAATATTATTATGGGATTAGTCGTCCGCTAGTAGATCACAGCCTGCAAGATGATTTGATCAAATAAAAGTTATTTTATTTAAAAATATATATTATGATCAAATCTCAACAGTTATTAATGCCTCCTCTTAGCCGCTGAGCTGCACTAAATTATGGTTTCCTTGGGGAATGGGGATGATACATCATCTTGGAAATGTTGGATGACCTCATTAAGGTCCTTATCCAGGACAGGGATTATTTATAGTTGAATTGAATTGAGTGAATTATACATTGTATTCTGTTCATGAAGCAGAGTAGTCCTGCTTTAAGGACAGAAGACAAATATCTCCCTTGGCCAGGGAGGATTCCCCTTTGCCTGGGCGGTATATGTTTGGTTTCCCACGCAGGACAGACCCGTGTTAAAATCCAGGTGGTTCAAAAACAATGTAGTAAGACAGGGGGAAATCTGTTGTAGAATCCCAAATTGTGCACTTAAACATCAAATAATAATAATAATAATAATAAAATATTATTTAAAAGTAAATAATAATATTATGTAATATATTTACGTAATTAGTTTTCGATACTAGAGATGGTGGCGCTGAAGCAAGCATTATTTTTGACGGCTTGAATTTAAGTGAAGAGACCATCGTCGCACACACACACGCACGAACACACGCACGCACGCACGCACACGCACACGCACACGCACACGCACACATACAGATGCGTACACATTCATACATATACACTACAGCACTGATCTAAAACCCAAAGACGCCTACTCTGACAAAATCACAAGATCACTGACACAAAAGTAAAACCACATTCGTCTACATTTGCTGTTAAGTCTTACAAACAAATGAATGAAAAATGGTATAAAGTACTGCACCATACAACCCCACACACAACCTTTACAAAGTAATCGCGTGTATATCTAAAGCACTGTGCCATGAATAACATTGAACAACAATATAAAACTCTTCTATAGCTTCTATGAGGCTTGACAAGCAGACCCAAAGAAAAGAGTGATTGACAGCAGCTAGGAGAGAAAATGAATCCTCAGTGTGTAAACATATGGAAAACTCATTAGTGTTCAGCAAGATGAGAAACGTTTATGTGCGTATGTGTGCGCCTGTGTCTGGGGTGTCTGCCTGTAAGCAGAAACCAATGATGATGGATCTTAATCATAACGCCGGCTGATGTTATTAGCCATCTCGGGATGCATAACTTTTCACACAAAGAAATGGAAGGAGGGATAGAGAAAAAGAGAGAGAGAGAGAGAGAGGGGTGAAGAAGATTAATGATCTTTTCATATCAACAGGAGCTTAAGTGTTTCACTTCCTGAACAGCCTCCCCCACACAATCGTTTCACACACACAACACACACACACACACGCACACACACACACACACACACACACACACACACACACACACACACACACACACACACACACACACACACACACACACACACACACACACACACACACACACACACACACACACACACACACACACACTCTCACACACACACACACACACACACACACACACACACACACACACACACACACACACACACACACACACACACACACACACACACACACACACACACACACACACACACACACACACACACACACAGGCTGGCAGGCAGGTCGCTCACACTGAGGTGGTGAGTTGATTATGTGTATGGGAGGAGGCAGGTGTTTCGTTTACTTCCTTTGCATGAAACCTGAACACCTTTGACCTGTATGTAACTCGACAGCCTGTCAGATCAAGTTTGTTTGTGTGTGCATGTGTGTACGTGTGTGTGTGTGTGTGTGTGTGTGTGTGTGTGTGTGTGTGTGTGTGTGTGTGTGTGTGTGTGTGTGTGTGTGTGTGTGTGTGTGTGTTCTGTGCGTGCCAATTTGTGTGTCTGCATACAGTATGTATGCAACAACATGGATTGAGCTCTGTTGTGCGTGCTTGAGTAAGAGTGCAGCAAACAGTTTTATGATGTTATATGATAGTTACACTGCAAAAGCCTGCAGTGTTAATTTAATGAGCATGAATTGACCAGTAAGTGTTATAGTGTAGGCCAAGGGTTCTCTAACCTTAAGGACCCCCAGTTCAGTATGCATTATTAGGTCATGGACCCTCATAACTCTGAGTTACCGAACGCCCGGGTCCATTTGGTTCCCATTTATTATTCTTTTAGCTGGGGACCCCCTGGAACTCCCTCAATGACCCCTAGGGGTCCCCAGACCCCAGTTTGAAAACCACTGGTGTAGGCTGACTGTTTAGAACCTGCTATGACGTAATGACATCGTATACGTGCTTGTAAAGGTAATGAGACATGTGTGTGTGTGTGTGTGTGTGTGTGTGTGTGTGTGTGTGTGTGTGTGTGTGTGTGTGTGTGTGTGTGTGTGTGTGTGTGTGTGTGTGTGTGTGTGTGTGTGTATAGTACATTCTGTACATTCTGACACTCTGACATTCTACAAGCGTGTGTATCTGTCTG
>NC_137604.1:30166416-30401416 GCF_963280865.1 Gymnoscopelus braueri | reverse complement strand
CATTATTGAGAGCCTGCCAAATCTCTCCAAATCTCTCTATGCTCTATGTCTAGGGTTAGGGTAGAAAGGTTAGATATTTTCAGTCTTACTGGTGGGAAGGTCCTGTCCAGCGCGCTCTGGGCTACAGGTGATGCTAACATCTTCCTGGTGAGTGCAGTCATGTCGGAGCCACTCCTTCCTGTTGCACAGCAATAGGCCGGGTTCCTTCCCTGTGCAGCTCACATCGTCCAGCAGGATGGGACCTGAGCCCTGCCCAAACCGAGGGACTGGTGTGATGTCAGACGCCTCAGAATGATGACTTTTACCTGACCTGGAATATGGGCAGACACATGCACACACACAGGCACACACACACAGGCACGCACGCGCACACACACACACACACACACACACACACACACACACACACACACACACACACACACACACACACACACACACACAGACACACACACACACACACACACACACACACACACACACACACACACACACACACACACACACACACACACACACACACACACATACAATCTCTTAATTCGTTGAAGGATGTAATTTGATTCAGTTCACCTTTTTATTTTTTACCAAGTAATACAATTTGTTGTTCTCTTGCACCTGTGTAATTGACCGTATATCGTAAAAGTGGTACAAGCTTCGCTCAGTTAGCACCATTTTCCCCTAAAACCGCCCTCCAATAGCAAGCAGATCTATGGTTCTATGTGTGAGCCAGCCTGTACATGCATGAGTGCTTGTGGCTGTATGAATGCTTTGTGCTATTACCGGTATCCAAGTTGTCGACAAACCACCTGTGTGTTGGAGTCAGACCAGTCATCGTCACACACTGTCCCCCACTGCCCACGGTAGAAGACCTCCAAACGTCCCTCATGGCTGCCTGCGCCTCCTGTTAACCTCAGGGTACCATCTGAGGAGAGGAAGGTGAGGGAGAGAAAGACAGAAAAGCCTGATTTAACCTTGGTTGTGCGCCAATATCGCACACCGAAAATAGCATATCTACAAGCTCCCAATGCGTCATGCTGCAATGTGTTGTGAATTGCAGACTGGCCATTTTCAGTGGACGACACAACCGAGTATAACTCAGGCTAAACAGAGGCAAACAGTAGTGGCCTTACAGAGGAGATGTTCAATGTGGTGACTGCTAGCTTCTAATCATCTGCATGTCTGTGTTATAGTGAGTGTTTCACCAGCTTGCATGTGCTCATTTTTGTAGGTGTTTACTATGTCTATTTGTTTTGTGACTTTAACCCATTTTTGCTTGACAGTTCAGTTATTTGCAGCGAGTAACAAAGTATAAATTTGGCTTTTTGCTTTGTGGTGATGGTATTATGTATTATGTATCATCATTCACAATCTTTAAAATAAATCCCAGGATATGAAACAATGGTATAACACAAACAGTAAATACTGTCATACTGACATGCCCTAACGGTAGCATTTTCAGACGTACCTGTGAGTGGGGTACAGGACACTGCTGCATCTTCAGAGTGAAGACAGTTCTGGTCTCCCCAGGCGTTTTTAGGACACTGTTCCAGAGAGAGCTCGTTTCCTGTGCAACGAACTTCATCCAGCCACACTCGACCGGACCCCTCACCAAAACGTGCCTGACCCCACGCCCTGGCCACACCGCTGTGAACAGACGAGAGCTGGGTTAGTATCAAACAAGTGCAATATTGTTGTTTTTCACTTTGCAGACTCATACATCCCGCCTGATATGTTACAATGTGAAGTCTAAGATGCTCTTCTTCACATGGTTTATTATTTAATGTGACAAATATATGGTAATACAATTCCAAATATTCTCCATCTCCGTGTGCCCTGGAGAGTGTGCACTCTCTCTCTCTCACAGACACACGCACACGCACACGCACACGCACAGGCACACGCACGCGCGCACACACACACACACACACACACACACACACACACACACACACACACACACACACACACACACACACACACACACACACACACACACACACACACACACACACACACACACACACACACACACACACACGATTGTCTCCACAGTTTGATATTGCTGAGCATGCATATCTTTGGTGGCACTAGTTCATCCAGGAACAATAAGGCTGATTCAATGGCTAACCCCCAGATGTTCTTTACTGCTCGTCTATCTCTAGGTCTCCGAATGGAAAGAATACTTCACATTCCTCTGGGGAGAGAGAGAGAGAGGAGAGAGAGAGAGAGAGAGAGAGAGAGAGAGAGAGAGAGAGAGAGAGAGAGAGAGAGAGAGAGAGAGAGAGAGAGAGAGAGAGAGAGAGAGAGAGAGAAGGACACCCACATCGACTCATCTATCCTTTAGCCAAATCTCTTCATAATGCTTCTCATTTCCTTCTTTGTTGCAAGTCATTCGTGACTTGTGAGGGAGTAGATTACTGGATGTTACGTCGGGAAGATAAAAATAAATGTGTGTGTGTGTGTGTGTGTGTGTGTGTGTGTGTGTGTGTGTGTGTGTGTGTGTGTGTGTGTGTGTGTGTGTGTGTGCTTGCGTGTGCGTGCGTGTCACATTCCCTCACCTCAGTCCAAGTTGTCTGCAGACCACCTCTGCGTCATTGTCGTCCCACTGGTCGTCACATATAGACCCCCACTGGCCCCCGTGGTGGACCTCCACCCTGCCCTCTGACACCGACCCACCTCCAACAAGCCGCACGGGCAGCACTGTTACTGCTGTCTCCATAACACACACACCCACACACACGCACACACACACACACACACACACACACACACACACACACACACACACACACACACACACACACACACACACACACACACACACACACACACACACACACACACACACACACACACACACACACACACACACACACACACACAGTCTACTGAAATAATTGTTCAAAGGTTTGTCTGGATCTATATGAAACTAATTTTTGATATAAATCAAGAGTGTATAGGATATAACACAGTGGACATACTGTACATATACAGTATGTACATTTTGTCTAAGCCTCCACCCTGCATATACTCACGCTGTATACATAATTACATACATATCTGTATATTTGTATTGTTTTGCCAGAATGTCAAAGAGAGCTTTCCATTTCATGTAAATGTAATGGACAATAAAGTATTCTTATCTTATCTCTACCAAGATCAGAAATGCATGATGTGGGTGTATTCTTCTCCTTCTTTTGTCAAACAAAAATGTATCATAATTACGACTATCAGCGATTAACATATTAACACTATTGCTATTCAATTAAAATGAGTTGGTCCGTTTTCATATGATTAACGAGAGCATATTTTATTTATTATTATTATACAAGCTCACAAAATGCAGCAAAGCGACACATTGTGAACATGTAGATATAGGCTATAAAATTGTTATTATATGTTATAGCTTTAGCTTTTTTATGAAAAAATAAATCATTTTTTTGGAGCCACTGGCTCAGTTGGGGTCCAGATACTGTAGGTGTTGCCAGGTTTCGATAACAGTGGAGATATATGCTGGCTTTGGGACTGACAGTGACAGTGTCAGGGGAGATAAGGACAGCAGACAGGGTTACCTTGCTGCTGGGCACAGGTGACAGCTGCAGTCAGAGGGCACTCCCCTCCATTCCAGGAAGTCTTGGGACATTGAAGCAGGTCAAGCTCTTCACCTCGGCAATTAACTCTCCTCCAGTGCAGCTTGGACATGCTAAGGCGTGACAGGGGGGAGGAACGTGCACGACCCGAGAATCTGGGAAAGGGGAGTAGGAACATGAGTTCTTAGATTTAGACTTAGGTTTAGATTTGTGAGAGATGTTATACATTTTAAATCAGTGAGTTATGCTGTGAATTTATAGTTATACATTGGTTGTGTGCTACTTCTTGTTCTACTCTAAAATGATGAAAAGAAAAGAAAAAACGTTAGCAAGCAAACTCAGGCACACATTGTTAATAATACGATTAATATTCATTTTTCATATCATTTTCACAAGAAAATACATCTGAACAGTTTCCAGATGTCAACAGACCTTACATCTGGTAACTGGACTCAAAGCTTGGAACTAAGAGGAAAGCAGCCATTTTTGCGTTCTAACGGTGGGAGCCATATGTCAATAATCCACCATCCTGGGGTCAATGCGGTCAGCGGTTTCACAGCCAATAAGTGTCAATAAATGCCTATTTGAGACTCACCTCCATTGCCCTTGACATTTCTGACATCTATGCCCCTTCCTTCCCACTATGTGTGTCTGCATATCTGCATGCATGTGTTGATGTCCATGTTGATGTCAGTATTTCAATGTGTAAAGGATTCGTATTCTCCAGAGAAATTAGTGTCAACTGACCCCTGACATATATATCACACCAGAGAGTATGCTCCTCCTGACATGAGCTCATCATCAAGGGCAGAAGACCACACATGCATGTGTGTGTGTGTGTGAGTGATACAGGACAGACAGCCCTGTGTCACAGATTATATGTGTGCATGCATGGGTGCATGTGTGCGTGTCTGTGCGTATGTGTGTGTGTGTGTGTGTGTGTGTGTGTGTGTGTGTGTGTGTGTGTGTGTGTGTGTGTGTGTGTGTGTGTGTGTGTGTGTGTGTGTGTGTGTGTGTGTGTGTGTGTGTGCGTGCGTGCGTGCGTGCGTGCGTGCGTGCGTGCGTGCGTGCGTGCGTGCGTGCGTGCGTGCGTGCGTGCGTGCGTGCGTGCGTGCGTGCGGCTGCGTGCGTGCGTGCGTGCGTGCGTGCGTGCGTGCGTGCGTGTGTGTGTAGTGGGGTAAATAGCTGCACACTGCTATTTAAATACCCCTGGGGAATGGGGGTTGGAATGCCAGGGTCACACGAGAGCATCATACAATGACTGTTTGTGAGAAGAGAGGAAAAGAAAATAATTTAAAGAAAAGGAAAGGAAACAGAGAAGAAAAGGCTTAGAGCTACATGAATTTACGTTGCAGAGTAATAAGCTAAGGTTACCATAACAGAGCTTTGTGTGCAGATGTATGTGTGCAGTATGTGCGTGTCTTTTTTGTGTATGAGTTATGAACTTCCCTCACATCTCTCTTATGTCTCGGTGGAGACAGCGGTTCTCAACCCGTCGGCCAGGGCCCACTGGTGGGCCGTGAGGGTATTGCAAGTGGGCCCCCAAATAATTGTCAAAACACTAAGATTTTAATGATAATATGACATTAATATTTAAAAAGTGATACCAATAAATAAGAACTTCAAGTATTATACGTCAGTTACATTGATCCAAGGTGGAACACAATCGATTGATTGATCAATAAAATAAACAAAAAATAAATAAAATAATTCCTGTTCTCAAATTACATGAACCTTGTTTAACTCCTTAAACACCTTGATACTAGAATCCTCTGACCCCCCCCCCCCCCACCCCCAACCCTCCTTTCTCTGTAAATATACCTTATGATTATACTGAAGCTTTATTCCAAAATGTTTTGTAATGTACATGTATGTGTATTGTATATATCATGTATGAATGATGAATTGAGTACAATGGACCACAATGGAAACAAGGCCCCTGGGTCTTTTTGTGTCATCCTTTTAGCATAACCTTTGACTGTATCTGTACTGTCAATAATCCTGTTAATAAAGTATTAATTCAATCAAACAATCAAAACATGCTCTGAGAATGCACACGGTCCACCCACCCGACCACTTACACGGCAGCCATTTGGCTGCTGCCGCGTGGGTCGCGAATGCTTTCAATAATTTGCGAGTGGGCCCTGATCCCGAAAAGGTTGAGAACCACCGTTCTATCTCAGTGGTTCTAAAACTTTTTCATGACAAGGACCCCCAAATTGACCCCCATTTGGAAAGATATGCCAGGGACCCCCATAAGAGAAGATTGTTTACGGCTCTATAGCAGTGATTCTCAACCATTTTAATTTCAAGGACCCCCAGTTTGACATGCATTAGGCTACGGACCCCCATTTAATGGTATTTCTATCTCTTGGACCCCAATTTATATTGTAAAATCTTTGTTAATGTAACTCTGAGAGTGTACAAATGGACGGGTCCATTTGGTTCCTAATCTATCATTTAGCTGGGGACCCCCTGGAACTCCCACAAGGACCCCTGGGGGTCCCCGGACCTCACTTTGAGAACCAATGTTCTATCTCACTCTTGCCAAGCTCAGGCCTCACGTATACTTTCACCCCAGAGTGAATGTCTGAGTGACAGAACAACAGAGTAAAGAGAGCATGTCTGAGTGCATGTCAATCTGTTTTTCTTGTATACCTCATGCGTATCACTGTTTTTGTAGGTATACAACATACAAGTACTGTGTACCTAAGGGTACATGTGGTGAGTGGATGGGTGTGTGTGTGTGTGTGTGTGTGTGTGTGTGTGTGTGTGTGTGTGTGTGTGTGTGTGTGTGTGTGTGTGTGTGTGTGTGTGTGTGTGTGTGTGTGTGTGTGTGTGTGCGTGTGTGTGTGTGTGTGTGTGTGTGTGTGTGCTCTCACCCCTGGCCCAGCTGTCTGCAGACAACTGCGGCGTCTTCATCACCCCAGCCATCACCGCACACAGACCCCCACACTCCCCCGAGATAGACTTCCACCCGTCCGTCCAACTTCGATCGCCCCCCCTGCAGACGCACTGACCCTGACAAGCGACAAGGAGATGTGCGTGTAAAGAGAGAGAGATAGTTCAAAAACAACAGCTATAATAATATAGTCATGGCTGAAAAGAGGAGAGAGAAAGAGAGTATATATGCAAGAGAGAGAGAGAGAGAGAGAGAGAGAGAGAGAGAGAGAGAGAGAGAGAGAGAGAGAGAGAGAGAGAGAGAGAGAGAGAGAGAGAGAGAGAGAGATGGATGAATGTAATGCACATTGTAAAGTGCTTTGGATGAACGCGCTATACAAATACAGACCATTTACCACTTAGACAGTTGCGATAAAGAGCATTAACAAGTAGTAATAATAAGGTAAGAAATAGTACAGTAGTAAATTATTCACATTAATCATTGCACAATTTTAGGTGCTTTGAAGTCGCTGTGGGCTTGGGAACTACTTCTAAATATTACATACATTACAGTGTGTGTGTGTGTGTGTGAGAGAGTGTTGCTGGCAGAAAGGCAACAGGTCTATATTGTCAATCCTTCATAAACCTGATTGCCTGCCTGGGGGAAGTAGATTTTTCTGAGCCTACTGCTCTTGGTCTTGTGGGTACGTAACCACTTGCCATGCAGTGGGGTGTCTGGGGCCTCTGAGAATCCTCCGGGCTTTACTGAACAACATCCCTTGTATGTCCTGCACATCGACTGATGCGCTGGGCTGGGTACCTTCTTTACCACGTGGCAAGTCACTGGCCCATGTTCTCTCTTGTCGACGTTGAGAGACAGGTCATTCTCCTGGCACCATTGTGTCAGGTTCTTGACCTCTCTCCTGTAGGCTGTCTCGTCGTTTGTGTCGTCCGCAGTGGTGTGTTCTAGGTTTTGTCGGAGGGCATATGATAATCATTGGTCGTGGTCATACGCTCGCGCGTGGTCAATGGATGAAATGGTTAGTAGAGGGCATATGCTGTTTTAAAAAAAAATCTGCACGTCATACTACGTATACAGCGTAACACGGTAGAACACACCACTGGTCGTCCGTGAACTTGACCACTATGTTGGTTGGCGCTGTGTGCGTGGCCATGCAGTCATAGGAGTAGAGGAGGAGGATCAGAACGCAGCGCCGAGTCGCTTCTGTGTTGAGGGTCAGTGGAGCAGGGAGTCCATCCTCACCACCTGGCGCTGATTCAACTTAAAGGTTCAGGATCCAGATGCACAGCCTGGGGTTGAGTAAGCCTGAGCTTTGTGTCGAGTCTGGAGGGGACTGTAGAGTTGAATGCTATGCTGTCGTTTATAAACAGCATTAATACTTCTTCTCCAGGAGGAGTGTTGTGGCGTTGTCTGTGGATCTGTTTTGCCGGTAAGCAAATGGGTGGGGGTTCAATGTGGGTGGTAACCTGCTACTGATCAGCTCCTTGACATGCTTCACAAAGCATTACTTTCATGATCATAATATATACAGTACAGTATATCCTACAAACTCTCTCTCTCTCACACACAGTCCATGTGCACATTAATTTGCCAAACTGGCCTTGCTGGAAGAAAACAATAAAGATTGAGGTGTGGATGGAGGTGAGCCCCCCCCCCTCTCTCTCCCTCTCCTTACATATATACATTCATAGATCAGTTACAAAATGAATCTGACCTTTCCACTTCTTAGGCGCTACACATAATGACTGCCTCCACCTCCTCTATTATAACACTCAAACTCGCATTCTCTCTCTCACGCACACGCACGCACGCACGCACACACGTACGCACACACGCGCACACACACACACACACACACACACACACACACACACACACACACACACACACACACACACACACACACACACACACACACACACACCATTGTTCTGAGGAGACTCGTATACTGTATAGACAAAACAAGCAGAATGCTGGCACTCACAGATCCATCATCTATTAAGGTGGTTCAGCTCTAAGCCACCATCAGCGTCACATCTCTGTGAGTGCGCTGGTATTTATTGTGTTTGTTCTGTTACTTTTCTCAGTCTTGCACCTGACACCGCTTAAAGGATTGGGACATGAACACTCTTCTATTATTTATCTTAAGCACATAAGCACACACAAATGTATATGCACACATTTGTCTGATACATAAAGCTACGTATCTGTCAGCGTAAAATAAATCATGTATTTTCTGGGTGTGTCCACGCATGTGTATAGTGTGTGTCTGTACGCACGTTGTAAAGTGCTTTGGATGATAAACTATACAAATACAGACCATTTAACACTTAGATATGCAGTTACAACATTCAAGATTTGTTATTTGTTACATCTCACATACACACGAGTAAAATAACGTGGGTTTGTTTCCACAACATTGTGTAATAACAACAATGACAAAATAAATAAATAGTAGTATTCATAGTAGTAATCATAGCACACTTTCACACTTTCACACACACGCACACGCACACGCACACGCACACGCACACGCACACGCACACACACACACACACACACACACACACACACACACACACACACACACACACACACACACAAATGTCATGTGTTTCTCAAGGAAGCTATTTCCAGGAGTAACCTGTTCTTTATCTATTTGCATTTCTTTGCTGTGGCAATGACTTATACCATCAGGTGGCTATATCAGGGTGGAGTTACTTCCTTGTGAATGCTTCTGTGTTACGTTGTCTCTCTCTGCTGTGAATCATACCTGTCTAGCAGGCCATGGGCAAATACCTGTGTACTCATTATGAGACCAAATGATGTGCTTGGACTTGCCATCTGCATCAGTGGTGTAAAGTAACTAAGTACATTTACTCAAGTACTGTACGGATACTTCACTTTAGGGCTGGGGACACATTTAAAAAAAATATTAAAAATAAATGAAAAAAGTTATGGAAAATTCATGGCCCCCTCACGCATTAGAGTGTCCTACTAATGCGTGAGGGGGCCATGAATTTTCCATAACTTTTTTCATTTATTTTTAATATTTTTTTTAAATGTGTCCCCGGCCCGAGAGTGAAGTATCCCTTTAAGTACACTTATGAGGTGTTTTTACTTTACTGGAGTAATACCAATTTTCACAAGCTCACAATGTGTCGCGGCGGTGAGGTTGTAGATCTGCTATTTTCAAAAGATTTTCATACATTTGAAAACTTGTGAAATGGGACATTCTGCATAATGAGCACTTTCTACTTTAGGTACTTTAAGTGCATTTTGATGTCAATTATTTGGTACTATTTACTCAACTACATTTTGATTTCCTGACTTTTACCTGTAACAGAGTGTTTCTACATTGCATTATTGATGCTTTTACTCAAACAAAACATCTGAGTACTTTTTCCACCACTGATCTGCATAGGCATAGCCTCCTAACAGTGTGTAGCCTACACATCCCACCTGGAACACTGCAGGCAGGTAGCCTATCTTGGTGTATCCATGGTGGTAGGCTACAACAAAGTTGTAGAGGCATGCACGCACGCACGCACGCACGCACGCACGCACGCACGCACGCACGCGCGCACACACACACACACACACACACACACACACACACACACACACACACAGGTTATTAGTAACCTAATATGTGAGCAGCATGCAATCATACCTTGTTTGCAATCGCAGTATCCCCAGTCCACCCTCCCCTTAGTGTTAGTGAAGAAGCACCAGGGTCGGATCCTGCCGTCCGGGTTCCTACAGTGGTTGTGATCGCCCAGCCCTTTGCCCGGGTAGCGCTCCTTACTGAAGCCCCCGGCCGCTGAGCTCCAGTTCATGCACCGAGCGCCCGACTCCGTGACGTCTATCGCTCCCTGGTAGAAGCCCTCTCTCCCGCGGCTCTGCGCGCAGTTGGTGAACGGGAGGATGAACGAGGTCACATCGCTGGGAGAACAACCGTTTATAACGGACAGGATCACGGCGATCAGAGTTAGAAATAACCCCATTTCTTTGGCCAATTTCTCTCACTCATCTGGACGGGTAATACATATAAATACGCGGTCTCTCTCTCCTGCTGTAGCCTATCAGCCGGGGAGCCGGTTCCCTCTCGCTGTGTTGTCAGGCTCCCTCATCCAGCCTGCTGTGGGACGGGATCAGAGCCAGGGTTTAGTTGTTGGGAAGGAACTGATCAATGAAACTCCTGTACAAACTGCGTGCACTGCGCGCCCCCAGTCTCCACTGAGTGGATTCCCATGGGACCCACAGTTTAGGACACTGTCCAACACGCACAGTTTAACTCACAGCGGGGGAAAGAGACATTATTAAATATTGATAAGCAAATGAAGCTGACATATAAAAAGTCCAAACATATCAACAGAAATCACCCCCAACTGTTTATTGTATACATTTTTCTTTTGATATGCATAGTATTGTATATTCACTAAATGTTTCTATGAATTGAATACAATTCAATTTCAATTCAATTCAAAGGGCTTTATTGGCATGAGAAAACATACGTTTACATTGCCAAAGCAGTATATACACATAAGCAGAATACACATAAGCCCTACACAGAATACACATAAGCAGAATACACAGAATACACAATACACAATACAGAATACACAATACACAATACACAATACAGAATACACAATACACAATACACAATACAGAATACACAGAATACACAATACAGAATACACAATACAGAATACACAATACACGTGTATTGTGTATTCTGTATTGTGTATTCTGTATTCTGTATTGTGTATTGTACAATACACAATACAGAATACAGAATACACAGAATACACAATACACATAACCCCGATGTAAACCAGCCATAGCTATTGTGCTTTCTTGGGTTTAATCCTTTTTAGTATCCCTTTGTATAGAACTGTACTTTCTGTGTTTTTCTTGCAAACCAAAGCTAAATAAAGAATTCAATCAATCAATCAATCAATCAATCAATCAATCAATCAATCAATCAATCAAACATGATTAGTTATTTATTTTTGCGTAGGCCTACATTTCGGCAGTAGACTATATGACTCGACTAGCCTACTAACCACCACAAACACATCAAAGCGTTGCATTAAAATGACACTATGATGTCTACCACCAACTTTGTGCATGACTGACTCATGCACTATGCACATGAGTTCCACAAACACGCAGGCACGCACGCAGGCAGGCACGCACGCACGCAGGCACACACACACACACACACACACACACACACACACACACACACACACACACACACACACACACACACACACACACACACACACACACACACACACACACACCATGGATAATCATTGTAAAGACCTAATGGTAAAGATTTGACAGTCTATGGTAAAAAAAAAAAAATCCTTATTTCTAATTGTTAATTCTATGGTAAAGACTAAAAAAAGCTCCCCCTAGCGACCGCAAACAAATATTGCACGTGCCTCTCTGAGCAGACACATGTTGATGTCGTAGTACTACACCACTACGTCATCAAACAGGGACAGCTCTTAACAAACATTGCAGCACAGACAGCAGCGTCTCGGCCGAGTATCTACTTTTAAATACCTTTGATCGTTGTTTGTTTCATGCAGAATAAAGCATAAGGGCCGCCAACAGGCAGTCAGCTCTACAGACATGAACAGCAGACTGCAGGAGATCCGTGAGCGGCAGAAACTCAGACGGCAGCTCTTAGCTCAACAGGTAAAGCTGTTTGTGTTTTAGCGCCACAATCCGTGCCATTGTTTGCTCTGTATATCAGTGGATCTCAAACCTTTTACTTTCAAGGACCCCCGTCCCCCCCCCCCCCGTCCATTTGGTTCTATTTGTACACTCAGGGATCCCTATTCCCCGCCCCATATGGGGATCCCTCTGAGATCCCCCATGGACCCCCCCATAACTCTGAGAGCGTACACATATGGACCCGTAGGGGTCCATTTGGTTCTATTTGTATGCTCTCAGAACCCCATCAAGGACCCCCTGGGGGTCTGTTTAGCCTTGGATCAAGTCTGTCTTTTCATCGAGTCTGACTTTTACTTTCGTATCTATGATCATATGCAAATGTCAAAATCTACAAAATACATCTATGATAGTCTTCTTGATCCAAGGCTGTTGTTTGACCTTGATGGCCAAACGAACGCTTGTGCATGTTGTTACAACCACATGAATATAATCCTCTCTCTTCTCTTCCATGATGTGTGCAGCTGGGAGCTGAGAGTGCAGACAGCATCGGAGCTGTTCTGAACAGTAAAGACGAGCAGAAGGAAATCGAGGAGAATAGAGAAACATGCAGGTGAGATATGATGATGATGAAGAAGAGAGAGATTGAAGACAGACAGACATCTTCAATCTCCTATCAGTTGCGGCCAAATAACCCAATTGTGTTATTTGTGCAAGATAAGATACAGGTTAGGTAACATTTGTGACGTTAAGGCTTGCATCAATGTTAGCTTAGTTAGTTATAGCCCTAGAATGGCTATGATATAATAATACATACAGACAGTGCATTTCATGTATTCCATATTATAGATACACACCCACCTTTTTACTCTTGCTTGTAACACAGTTTGAGGTGATTGTCTGTTGTTGTTTATTTGTTACTGCTTCGTTTCTATTTGTTTGTGTTTTTGTTGTTTGCTACTGCTTTTTTATATGCCTATACTTTGATTTGTGAATGACTAAGGCCTATTTTTGTCTCCGCCAGGCCGAAAGGCATGGCGAGAGAGTATGTTTTGCCCCCTGTCCGTCCGTCCGTGTGCGATGACTAAGGCCTATTTTTGTCTCCGCCAGGCCGAAAGGCATGGCGAGAGAGTATGTTTTGCCCCCTGTCCGTCCGTCCGTGTGTGTGTCCGTCCGTCCGTGTGTGTGTCCGTCATTCTGTAATTTTGTGTACAGCTAATCTCCAGCACCGTTGGCTTGATCGCAGCGAAACTGTGCACACACACTCCCTGGATGCCAGAGCAGAACCTCTGCTCCAAATGTTTCACATAGGCCTTTTATAGCGCCACAGGAGGCCGACTTGTGCAAAACACATTTTTGGACAGTACTCCTACAGATTTTGGCCAAAAATCCCGCAAATCGGTACACAGTATCTCTATAGTCATTAAAAGAAATGGCAGATTTTTCATATACCATCCTGATTGGCAGAAATTGCCTTTCAAAGTTTGCAGTAGTACTCCGTTTCGAACAAAATGCCTCAAATCATGAACACAGCATGCAATTTCCGTGAAATTTTGCACACTCATTCCCATTAGGCCATGGAATAAATGCCATTTGAAAATGTTCAAATCAGCCTCATGGTGGCGCTGTAACAGGGCGATTCGTGTTTTTACCTATAACTGCACCGATCAGTGTAAAACTTTGTATGCACACTCTCTAGAGGCCAAGGAAAAACCTTTGCCCTGCATTTTTCACATTTGCCTTTTATAGCGCCACCAGGAGGCAGACTTATGTAAAACATTTTTTTTTATATTAAGCATTCAGATTTGATCCAAATTTCACGCAAATCGGTACACATGATCTCTATAGTCATGTGATCAAAACAAATCTGTTTGATTTTTCATATTCCATCCTGATTGGCTAACATTGACATGTAATGTTTGCAGGAGTGGCCCGTTTTGAACAAAATGCCGCGATTCATGAACGCAGCGTCCGATTGCGGTGAAACTTTGAATGCACATTAGCACTACGTGGAGGAACAAATGCCACCCTTTTAACATTGGCCTGTTATAGCGCCACCAGCAGGTCAAATTTAGCATAACACATTTTTAGAACAAAATGCCTCAAATCATGAATGCATGTCCGATTGCCGTGCACGGCCTAGGAATAAATGGCACCCTTTTCACATTGGCCTATTATAGCGCCACCAGGAGGCCAAAATAACCTACCTGACCTGGCGGAGACCTGTGCTCCGAGGAGCACTTTTTCTAGTTTGCTCTTGTTTTGGAAAGCACTTTGGGTCAGCTGCTGTTGTTTTTAAATGTGCTATATACATAAATTTGACTTGACACAGCCATGGATCACATCCACGTACCCCCGGGGAGGGGAGTGACATCACTGGTAGCACTGTGTGTGTGTGTGTGTGTGCACTGCTCAGCCAGCTCAGCCAATCATTCATTGATGTGACTTGGGGTCAGCTCTTGTCATCGTGTTTCATGTCCATTTCAAAGCTCTGGCAGAAAACCTGTATTTCTTTGCCACGAGCTTCACACAGTCCACATTCTCTTTACTCGACGGGGCTAATAATAATAATAATGATAAAAGGCGTCCATAGGGCCAGCGGTCCGGGCACTTGGACTCTAATGCTTCGAGTCCTGCTTCGAGTCCCGTTCCTGACGACGTTTCCTGTGTGTCTTATTGCATTATTTTACACTTTGGCTATTCAAAAATAGCAGATATACAAGCTCATAGCGCTCTACTATTTTTGAAAAATAGTGAAAATGTGTGCAAATCTTTGAATATATATATTTTTAAAGTGAACATTTTTAACTCAAATCTTTGCTTCTGGGGGTCCCTGGAACAACATATTTTGAGATGGGGGTCGGCGGCCAAATACAGTACATATCATTTTGGGGGTCCTTGACATGAAAAGGTTTGAGAACCACTGATATAGAAACATATGTTTTTCAGAAAACTGTTAGGACTTAGAAGACATAAGTAAGAATCGGCCTCAGGTCTTAATGGGTTAAAAAACTATCAATAAAGGCAGAAAAGCCAAAAAGAAAAAAACAAAAGCATTCATAGCCTCATTGATCCCAGACTAGGCTATTTTAGGCTGTCAGCGTGGGTTAAAGTTGTCAGTCGCCACGACTGATTTCAGTCATTTGGATTCCATAGAAGCCAGCATGTCTTCTATGGAACGATGTTGCGCAACGGAAATGGCTTATCTACAAGCTCTCAATGCGTCACAGCAGACGGATGTTTCATAAAAGCAAATATTAAATCCTCAATGAATCTGTGATTTCTTCACCTGGTTGGCAGTATGCAGAACAGCAGGAACAATATTACTAAAACATCATCATTTAACATATTAGGTTAATTGTTTAGCTCCTTTCACACTGTTTCACAAATCGCACATTAGGACACCATTTTTCAGTCTTGGTGTAGATTTTATTTTGCTTTAATCCTTGCGGTAGATCGGCTATTTTAAGCTATAAATAAACAGTGGTGGAAAACGTACTGTAATGTTTTACTTAAGTAAAAGTATCAATACTGCAATGTAGAAGTTACAAGTAAAAGTCTGGAATTAAAATGATTAATTTATTTCAGTAAAAGTACAAAAGTATTGGTATCAAAATGTACTTAAAGTGCCAAAAGTAAAAGTGCTAAAATGTTTGAAAATAGCAGATCTGCAAGCTCACAGTTTGTAGATTGACAACTAAGTTTTCAAATAATTGTAGTGGAGTAAAAGTACAATATTTACCTCTGAGATGTAGTCGAGTAGAAGTAAAAGTATAGACCAAATTGTACTTAAGTACAGTACTTGAGTAAATACTTAGTACTTAGTTACTTAACACCACTGTAAATAAAGGCTGTGTTTTTAAGATGATGATTTTTTTGCAGATCCTCATTTGACACCTCGGTGCCGTCCTCCAAACGGAAGGTACAGACAGAGGGAGAGGATACAGAGGAAGATGCAGAGGAACCTAAGGTAAAATAATGAACGTCAGTGACTAGACGAGTATGGCGTTGTTCACTTTCCATTTTTATTGTCTCCGCCAGGCCGAAAGGCATGGCGAGAGAGTTCGTTTTGCACCCTGTCCGTCCGTCCGCCCGTGTAAGTGTCCGTCGCCGTCTGTGTACAGCTAATCTCTGGCACTGTTGGCTTGATCGCAGCGAAACTGTGCACACACACTCCCTGGAAGCCAGTTCAGAACCTCTGCCCCACATTTTTCACATGGGCCTGTTATAGCGCCACCAGGAGGCCGCTTTTCGCGAAACACATATTTTGACAGTACTCCTACAGATTTTGTCCAAACATCACGCAAATCGATACAAAGTATCTCTATAGTCATGTTATGTGCACTCTCTAGAGGCCAAGGATAAACCTTTGCCCTGCATTTATCACATTTGCCTTTTATAGTGCCACCAGGAGGCCGACTTATGTAAAACACATTTTTGGATATTACTCCTTCAGATTTTATCGAAATCTCACACAAATCGGTACACATGATTTCTATAGTCATGTGATCAAGACGGTCGATTTTTCATATTCCATCCTGATTGGCTGAGATTGACATCTAAGGTTTGCAGGAGTGGCCCGTTTTGAACAAAATGCCGCAAAATAAATCACGCAGCGTCCAATTGCTGTGAAACTTTGCGCGCACATTCGCACTACGTTGAGGAACAAATGCCACCCTTTTGACATTGCGCTATTATAGCGCCACCAGGAGGTGATTTTTCCAACAACAAAAAAACAGTACTCCTGCAAACATGACGCAAATCGGTGCATATTATCTCTTTAGTCAAGTGATCAAGACGGATCCGTCCGATCCATCACATTCCAGCCTGAATGGCGAATTCCGACCATTGCTGACCCACACTAACCTACCTGACCTGGCGGAGACCTGTGATCCGAGGAGCACTTTTGTTAAAATGTCGACATTTACAACTGCGGCCAACCCTTTCCACTTAACCTGTTAACAATCCGCAGTCCCGCTGGCCCTTTTTGCATTTTTCTGACAAACAAACAAGTGTACATAAGTGTGTGGCAAGCTATATACCATTTTAGAGGTACAGGTCTTGTGATTAAAATGATGCAAACTATTCCAAGATGGCATCAAAACCGACACTACAATCAACACCGAAGTACTCCTGCAAACATGACGCAAATCGGTGCATATAGAGCGTCGCAGTTCCCGCCCACTTCCTGTTTTTTTTGGTGCCGGAAGAAAAAACTCAATGCATTTTTCCATTGACATTTCCAAAAATATTTATATCTATTAATTTAAGCCTCGAATCAAGCCATCACGAGATGACATGAATCATGACCATAAAACGTTTTTTTCTGTGATTTTTTTATTTATTTTATATTTAATTATATGATATACGGTACTATATTTAATAAATACCCTTTGTTTTGCCGTTTTCAAAAAAAAAAAAATCACAGAATCAAACGTTTATGGTCATGATTCATGTCATGTCATGATGGCTTGATTCGAGGCTTAAATTAATAGATATAAATATTTTTGGAAATGTCAATGGAAAAATGCATTGAGTTTTTTCTTCCGGCACCAAAAAAAACAGGAAGTGGGCGGGAACTGCGACGCTCTATTATCTCTTTAGTCAAGTGATCAAGACGGATCCGTCCGATCCATCACATTCCAGCCTGAATGGCGAATTCCGACCATTGCTGACCCACACTAACCTACCTGACCTGGCGGAGACCTGTGATCCGAGGAGCACTTTTGTTAAAATGTCGACATTTACAACTGCGGCCAACCCTTTCCACTTAACCTGTTAACAATCCGCAGTCCCGCTGGCCCTTTTTGCATTTTTCTGACAAACAAACAAGTGTACATAAGTGTGTGGCAAGCTATATACCATTTTAGAGGTACAGGTCTTGTGATTAAAATGATGCAAACTATTCCAAGATGGCATCAAAACCGACACTACAATCAACACCGAAGTACTCCTGCAAACATGACGCAAATCGGTGCATATAGAGCGTCGCAGTTCCCGCCCACTTCCTGTTTTTTTTGGTGCCGGAAGAAAAAACTCAATGCATTTTTCCATTGACATTTCCAAAAATATTTATATCTATTAATTTAAGCCTCGAATCAAGCCATCACGAGATGACATGAATCATGACCATAAAACGTTTTTTTCTGTGATTTTTTTTTTTATTTTATATTTAATTATATGATATACTATATTTAATAAATACCCTTTGTTTTGCCGTTTTCAACAAAAAAAAAATCACAGAATCAAACGTTTATGGTCATGATTCATGTCATGTCATGATGGCTTGATTCGAGGCTTAAATTAATAGATATAAATATTTTTGGAAATGTCAATGGAAAAATGCATGTTTTTTCTTCCGGCACCAAAAAAAACAGGAAGTGGGCGGGAACTGCGACGCTCTATTATCTCTTTATTCAAGTGATCAAGACGGATCCGTCCGATCCATCACATTCTAGCCTGAATGGCGAATTCCGACCATTGCTGACCCACACTAACCTACCTGACCTGGCGGAGACCTGTGATCCGAGGAGCACTTTTGTTAAAATGTCGACATTTACAACTGCGGCCAACCCTTTCCACTTAACCTGTTAACAATCCGCAGTCCCGCTGGCCCTTTTTGCATTTTTCTGACAAACAAACAAGTGTACATAAGTGTGTGGCAAGCTATATACCATTTTAGAGGTACAGGTCTTGTGATTAAAATGATGCAAACTATTCCAAGATGGCATCAAAACCGACACTACAATCAACACCGAAGTCCGACATACACAAACATTCACAAAGCTGCAGCAACTTGTTGAAAGTTGAATTCTACTCCACCAATATGAAATATTTCCACAAAAATGATGTTCTTACTTTGGGGAAGAGTGATTAAAGGTAGGGTAAGTGATTTGCAATTATTCAAATAATTGCAAAATGGGTCTATGTTCTGATAGTGCTCGTTACTATAGAGTGTCCTGTCCATATAAGGAGTCTCCATGTTTCTCCAGCTCTTTATAAAACAGAAAATGCATTTTCGTTTCAGTTTCAGTTTCATTTCCAATTTTATCCAATCAGGATAGAGAACTCAATCAGGATATAGATTAAACAAGTGAAATTGGAAGGGATGACACTATGAAATGAGCAGGCAAAATTAGAACTGGAACACTATAAAAATGAAGCTTAAAAATTGGTACTTTCTCCTGATTGGCTGAGATTTTGACACCTACCAGAAAATGTATTTTCTGTTTATTAAAGAGCTGGAGAGACGGGGAGACTCCTGTTACTGAACAAACACTCTATAGCAATGATTACTATCAGAATATAGTGCTTTAACCTTTTTATAAAATACTTTTTGTTTTACCCCAAAAATATCACTTACCCTACCTTTAAGTGATATATAAAGTCCAAACCACTTTTTTTCCATCAAGAACCCCCCATAGGGCATAGCAGTGGTGCCCATTTTGTGGTTCCACAACAAAAAAAAGGCCATTCATTTTTTCCATAGAGATTCAATGATTTTAAGCCTAGAATAAAAAAAACAGGGGAACTGTTGCGCCTTTCTTTGTCCTTTGGTGAAGGTTGACTGCAGGTGCGGTGGTCTAAAAAAACATAAAGGTAAAGCCTAGAATCAAGCCATCCAGGCTACTGGTGTATCATGACCATAACACATTTGATTCTGTGAAAAAACGAATTTCTTTGAATCAAATGTTTTATTGTCATGGGCTAGGTAAGGCTTCATACTGTGGCCACATTGTGTTTTCCAGCTCATATATGATAATAGCAGTGTTATAAAGGCATCTATTTATAGAAAATATTTAGGCGAGACTTAAAAACCTTCTATTCTAGTACCGTAAGTTCAAACTTGTATTACTCAATGTCAGTTGCACAAAGAGTTCATTCTTTTTGCTGGAGAAAAACTTCAAAGTGTTACCTTCAAAATGAGACCATGCCCATGCATTTATTCCAAATGGTTCAAGAACAACAGTCAATTTATTTTGGGTGTGCTGTGTATAGGCATTTATTTTGCAAATTATACAGGATTTTTTAACGATGTGACGCATTGTAGATCAGCTATTTTCGGTGCGTCACACGCACACTAAGTATATCTCAGGCTTAAAGGATGACTTAATTGGATGACTATGTGATTTACACTGTGCGCACGTGTCATGAAATTCCTGGAAATATTTTGAAATTAGAAAAACAGTTTTCCAGGCCTGGAAAAGGTTTGGAATTAATCACATTTTTGGATATACATCGTTTTTGGCTATTTATTCTGTTCGTAAAAAATGTCCCAAAACATAAAAAAATGTGTGCTTGTGCTGCACGAGCTGCTTGACTCTGAGTGCGGCCTAATGTATATACAGGATGTCACGTGACAAACATAATAGATCTGCAGTACAAGCTAACAGCACATTGAACCGTGATACGTTGTTCGCTTGTAGATCTGTTGTTTTTGTCATGTGACACCTTCGCTCTAGTCTGTCTTGGGGCATTGATGGCACACTGGTGTAAGAGCCTCATTATTGCACCATATGATTGCTTGCTATAGGCCTGAAAATTGGGTCAAATACTTTGGAAAAGTTCTGGAAAATGTATTGTAAAAAATGTGTGGGAATCCTGGATTTAGGATGAGGTGGAGGTGCAGCAGCCAGATGAAACCAACCCATATGAAGAGGTCTACAAGGACTCAAGTACCTTCCTTAAGGTTAGGAACTCTCTGGCCACTCGGCAATATATAGGATATCGTTGCTGTCGGGCAGAAACCTTTTATCTACATATTCAAACTGTTTGTGTTTTTTCGTAAATGTAACGCCCTACTTGATCATACTACAGCGTCACACATATGTAGCAGATCTGCAATCTCGAAACGTGGCGCGAAGCGACGCGTTTTGAGCTTGTAGATCTGTTACTTTTGCTATTTTTGAATTTGAATCTTGAAAAGTAACAGTTTTGGACATATGAGGTTTCCACTCAACAGAGACAATATACTTGTGTTGTTTATCCTAATGTCATAAATGTATGTTCTGCAATGTCCTGTTGCTCTATATATAATTTTATTGTCCATACTAGTTCCAAAACAGATTAGTTGTATGAACTTCAAATCTTTTCAAAATGTTGGCAAATCTTTGAATATATATATCTATATGTTTTAAAGCGAACATTTTTAACTCCGATCTGTGCTTCTGGAGGGGGGGAGGGGGTGGGGCGGTATATTTTGAGATGGGTGTCCGCGGCCAAATACATATCATTTTGGGGGTCTTTGACATGGAAAAGTTGGAGCACCACTGATATAACAACATACTGTTAGGATTTATAAATCATTTTTAGATATGTATGTGGCTGTGGACCCCTATCTCAAAAATGCTTTGTTCCAGGGACCCTCAGAAGCAAAGATTTGAGTTACAAATGTTCGCTTTAAAAAAAGAAATGACAGAGTTAAAGTGGCTGTATCACAGTTTAATTTGCACATTTGATGACGTATTTGTGCCACTACCTCATTTTTAGGGCACCCAGAGTCTGAACCCGCACAATGACTACTGCCAGCACTTTGTGGATACAGGCCACAGGCCACAGAACTTCATCAGAGATGTTGGTGAGTGTGAATAATGGAGCGTGTGTTCATTATGGTTGGGCGATTTTTAAAAATATTTTGGCAATGTCCTTCGCAACCACCTGATCTCAGGTGACATGTTATATTATAACTTAAGTCTATAGCCTCCCCCTTTCTATTGGCTTTAAAACCAAAATATCGCCAAACTGCTGAAGTTGGCTTTGTTTGACACCGCATCATCGCTGTTGTCATTATTCAACAACACTTATTGTGTGATTGGGGGATAGTTCACCCAAAAAATTACCTATTTTCTATAAATGAAAGCCCATGAAGCCTTGAATTAGTGGAGATTGTTTTGTTTTTGTTGCATTCCTAAGGCAATAATTTGATGACCGGTGGAAAATCTACCGGAAAATCTACTGGAGACACCGCCGGTCATCAAATTCTTGGTTTAGGAATATGACAAAAAAAATCTCCAAAAAAAGTCTCCATGGGGGGTGTAATGGATAGAAAATAAGTCATTTTGGGGGTGAACTATCCCTTATAACGAAAAACATCACATGGATGCACCTGGGACGTATCATCAGTGTTGTAGCCTGGGGTCATAGGATGTTTCGGGTCTCGCAACATACACCCTCACCCAGGTGACCCAGCCAGGGTTGATCAAGCCCCGACTTACGTCCCAGTAGCTACCCACGGTCAGTCCTATAGGGCAAGACAGGGCCACTCAGTCCGCTTCTCCGGAAATACTCTGCCGGGACTCTGGGAGGCTCTGGCACGTGGAGGGACTAGGCTCTGTGGGTTGTCTCCTGGCCGGGCTCCTCCTTCGTCTCACCAGGTTTAATCAACTAGAGTGAACACATCAGCATCTAGACTATTTTCTCTGTGTGCCGCAAGTTGAGAAAACAGAATACACAAGGAACATAAATTGTAGATGTTGTTCTTTTAATGAATGCTTGTTGCTCATATTAAACCAGTGGTGTAACTATGTGAATCTCTTAGTTGTGTCAACATTCTTCTTATGAAGCAGTTCTGTTAGAAGTCAAACATTTATAAAGATCACTATGGCAATTTAGCCATAGGGGCCAACAACCCCACACACACACACAGTCTCTCCCACACAACACTAGCCAAAACACCCACAGGCAGCCAGCAGCAGATCAATATGGGTGCACACTGAAAGTGGATACAATACTCGTCACGTCAGCTCCACATGCTCCATTGGCCATTCAAAAATAGCAGATATACAAGCTCATAGCGCGGCACCGAGTGCCGCGCTATGAGCTTGTAGATCTGCTATTTTTGAAAAATCGTGAAAAGTTGTGCAAATCTTTTGAGTGTATATTTTTTAAAGCGAACATTTGTAACTCAAATCTTTGCTTCTGGGGGCGTCCCTGGAACAAAATATTTTACAAATGTTCGCTTAAAATATATATATATTCAAAGATTTGCAAAAATGTTCACGATTTTTCTAAAATGGCAGATCTACAAGCTCACTCGTTGCCACGCTATGAGCTTGTATATCTACTATTTTTGAACAGCCAAAGAAATCTAAAATGACAGACATGCATTCTCGGATTCAATGGGTTAAAATGTAGAAAATGAAGCAACCAAATATTGAAATGAGTTTCAAATAGTAACCTATTGAACACATTTAGAGCCAGTCCTAGTAGGTAGATGGTCATGTTGCCATGATGTCAGTCATTCAAGTTAAATTTTATATATTTAATGATTGATCATCACATTGTTGGAAATGAATACTCGATGACCAACTTCCATGTGCTCTGTTGTTTAGGTCTGGCTGACAGGTTTGAGGAATACCCCAAATTGAGAGAGCTGATCAGACTAAAGGACGAACTCATCTCCACCACTAACACTCCTCCCATGTATGTTAATAGATGATTATGAATGATACAAAATCTGTTTATCAGTAGATTTTGTCTGTTTTTTTATTGATTACATTTTATTGAATTTTATTGAACCTATTAGAAAACATTAGTTACTAATTACTTTGTAGACTTTAATTATTATTGCAAAACATACATTACCCACTTCAGTCCTACATACAGTTTGGCCATTTGAAAATAGCCGATCTGCAAGCTCACAATGCTTCGCATCGTGACGCATTGTGAGCTTGTAGATCGGCTATTTTCAAAATGTTTATTTTCGGAAAACTTGTGAAATGGGACATTCTGCATAATGAGTACTTTTACCTTGGGTACTTCAGTACATTTTGATGCCAAAACTTTTGTACTTTTACTCAAGTAAAATTTGAATTATTTTTACTTTTACAAAGTATTTCTACATTGCAGTATTGATACTTCTACTTCCGTAAAAAAATTGTGTACTTTTTCCACCACTGTTTTTTGCTTTGATGCAAGTTGGGTCTGCCTGCTAACACTGCGTGTGTGTGTGTGTGTGTGTACAGGTACCTCCAGGCTGACCCAGAGCACTTTGACCTGCGGGATTTGAAGTGCAAGTTTGATGTGATTCTGCTTGAGCCTCCACTAGAGGAGTACTACAGAGAATCTGGCATCAGCCACACTGAGCGCTTCTGGACTTGGGATGATGTATGTTATGCACACATCTTATGGCATGTTTGCGTAAGAATTGAACAGTTAACCCATTGAGACCGGGAAGGGAACGCATCCGTGTCATTTTAAGATTTCTTTGGGCTAGTGCCGCGCTATGAGCTTGTAGATCTGCTGTTTTAGAAAAATCTCGAACATATGTGAAAATCTTTGAATATATATGTCACAGGGAAAATGGCATTCCAGGGAAATTGACAGGGGAGCGCTTGTTTTATAGGCACAGGGCGGTGCTGCGAGGCGGGGCTTTGATGCGAGGACGACGACCACAACAACAACATACTAACCAGGAAGCTACGCTAGGGGAACGCTGAAAATAAAATGGATAATATGAGAGAAATACTCAAGTAAAGTACGAATACCTCAAAATTGTACTTGAGTAAATCTACTTTGTTACTTTGCACCACTAGTACAAGCCTCAGTGGCGCACTTCGATAATCATTGGACTCCCCACCCACTACCACTGGAAGCCGGGGTTTGACTCCAGCTTGGGACATTACTTTTTCAAACAACCGCGGACTACTTTTTTTTCGCTGATAAAGTATAGTTTTGGACCATGACGGAAGGCGCTCCGACTTAGCAGACCTTGAGGCCGAGGAGTCGCGCCCGAGCGCCTCCAGGCGCGAGTGCCCGCGACGACCGGCCGATGGTCTGCTAGTCGACTTAAGCGCCGTCCGAGTTATGTACCGATAGGCACAGAATCGTAAATGATGTTGTGTGGGGACTGCGTTTGCCCCAAGTGCCACTCACTGCACTAACATAGCCAGCCAGGCCCGCCCCCTGGAGTGTGTGTGTGTGTGTGTGTGTGTGTGTGTGTGTATGTGTGTGTGTACACGCGCGCGTGTGCGCATGCGTGTGTGCGTGCTGGTTTGTGCATGCGTGCGTGTGTGGTGTGGGGCTCATGTCTGGCTTGCATTGCCCTCTAGCGTTGATTCTACAGAATTGCATGAGGGGCATGAAAACAAGCGTACCCCTTTCAATTTCCCTGGAATGCCATTTTCCCTGTAACATATATATTTTTTAAAGCGAACATTTGTAAAATATTTAGTTCCAGGGATCCCCGGAAGCAAAGATTTGAGTTACAAATGTTTGCTTTAAAATATATATATTCAAAGATTCGCAAATACTTGGTGCTGCGCTATGAGCTTGTATATCTGCTATTTTTGAATAGCCAAAGAAATCTAAAATGACAGAGACACGTTCCCGGATTGAATGGGTTAAAGAGTGGCCTTCTTCTATTTGCAATCATTGTGCCCAGTGGCTAAGGCTGGGTGATTTTAAATCTATCACGATTATTTCAAACTTGTGCTTCGATTATGATTAATTAAGGATACATTTTTAAATGGTAAAAATAGCAGATCTACAAACTCGCAACACGCCATGATGCGTTGTGAGCTTGTAGGTCAGCTATCTTTGTTATTTTTGTACGCCAACATTGTACAACAAAGTGTAATACAGGTTTAAAGGTAGGGTAAGTGATTTTCTTTGGTTAAAATATGTGTTAAATAGCTCTATATTCTGATTGTTCTCAGTGTTTGTTCAGTACCAGGAGTCTCCATGTCTTTCCAGCTCTTTATTAAACAGAAAATGCATTTTCAGGTCAGTATACCAATTTTATCCAATCAGGATAGAGAACTCAGTCAGGATACAGATTTAACAAGTGAAATTGGAAGTGATGACACAAAGAAATGAGCAGACACAATTGGAACTGGAACACTATGAAAATGAAGCTGATAAATGGGTACTCTCTCCTGATTGGCTGAAAATGTATCACCTACCTGAAAATGTATTTTCTGTTTAATGAAGAGCTGGAGAAACAGGGAGACTCCTGAGACTGAGCAACACTATGGCAATGCTAACTATCAGAATATAGTGATTAAACCTTTAAACAAAATAGTTTGTTTTAAACCATAAAATATCACTTATCCTACCGTAAGTGGTTACTTAGACTAATCAATTTAGTTGATTATAAAATAAATCTATTCGAATTTTTCCTGTCTTTTGGGGAAAAAAAGAAAATACGATTTTTTTTATTAATTTTCTGTTAATTTCCCAGCTCTAACAGTGGCTTTTATTCACTCGCTCCTTTTTTCTCTGGGACTATAGATAATGAAGTTGGAGATTGACGAGATATCAGCCCTTCGTTCTTTTGTCTTTCTTTGGTGTGGTTCTGGAGAGGGCCTAGATCTGGGAAGAATGGTACGTACGTAATCACAAACACTCACTTAAAAGTACATGGAAACATTCAAATACGTTGTCCCAGGCTATTTGCCCTGGGCCTATTATTTTATTTTTATTTGTCACATAGCCTACATTTAAATTTCATACCCTCACAATCTTACCACTGAGTTAGCATTGTCACTGAACTATTCCTCCTGCTCCACAGAATCATGTTATTACAATAGGCTGGAGTCCGCCTTTTAAAGTACATGTTGCACACTGTAATGAAAAACAAAAATGCCTTTGTTCATCCGCACCTTTTTCCATCTGAAGGTGTCCAGAGACTGTGATTCTGTCCATCTTGTACCTTCATTATATTTTGTGTGACGTGACTGAGATACCTTGCTTATCAGCCCCCGTCAAATGATTTGAAGCTCTGTCATTAGTGCGATTGGTTGTCGGTTGAACAATGAGCTATCCTATGACAGGCATCCTATGACAGGTGACACAGAGCCTATTTGACAATGAACAAATGAAACCCACCAAAAGCACCATGGCACCTGTCACACTACAGTATACCAACATTTCTGACATTGCCAGACATTGAGTGTCACTTCTCTCCAAAAGTTGAACTATTTTCTAGTCAGTGCACCCATGGCACTGAAACATGATGCACTGGGAAGAGGAGCACTTCTAAGCGTGTCTTCTTGAATCTTTACCATAGAAATTAAAGCCCTTTTAGGCCGACACAGGATACGAAAAATCTAAAGGTTGTTGGGTTGTTGCAGTCCAGATTAGGGATAAGCACCCACAGGTGCAGTGTTATCTCAAGAGTTCTGGCTTCGTCAACTCCTGAAGTGCTCACAAACAAAACATTGTGCTCCTGCGCGAGGTTGAAAGTAGCTCAGGGGCAGACAGCGTAACGCAACCGGAAGAGTAATAAATTAATATCTCCAGGTTGTGTGTTACCATGTGTTATGCCCTCTCTCCATTCTTTGTTGGCAAGGCTTTTGGTTCACTTTCTCATTTATTAAAAACCATTAAAGTTTACCATACCAGCTCTGACAAAAAAGGATAGTCATTTTGTATAATTTTAAAACAAAATGTGGTAAAGGGGTGGTGCCATGACCAGCTACATTTGAGGTGGTATCTCCAGTAGAGAGACGAAAAAGCTGTCCACATACTGTGTGTCAGCTCCCAGGAGAATAGTTTATTTAATGACAATATAACTTCATCAGGTCTGATCTGTCTATCTGCTGTAGAAAACGAAGTACTCTGTACCAAAAGCGAGTCGTATCACACTAGTACCATGCGGTGAAAATGTGCCATAAAGACTATACTCTGTGAAGAAGATAATGTCTAAACCAGTGGTTCTCAAACCTTTTCATGTCAAGGACCCCAAAATGTACATGTTTTTGTCTGCGGATGACCATTTGAAAATCTATTTTGTGCCAGGGATGAAGATAAGATTTGTGTAAAACAAAAAAAATCTAAATTATTCAACAGTTTCCAAACACTTAGTAGGCTATTCCACGTATAAACCCCAGGTAAGTTTAACACATTGGGTGCCAAAACCGTATATATACGGTTTTGCGCATACTAACGTTGAGTGCCAAAACCGTATATATACGGTTTTTGAAAAAAAAAAAAAAAAAAAATCCTTTTTTTTTTTTTTTTTCCTTCACAGCAACAGGAAATATCACTCCTACAAGATTTAGACTCCAATCCACCTCCTGGTTAACTTATGACTTCAAAAACCTGTATCTCGGCTCCTGTGCATTTTTTTTTTTACAATGTTAATTTAACTATTTTCAACTGGCTGCAACTATGGAATGGATTTCCGAATGTTTTAAATTTTTTCCCCCCGATTGTACGAGACCTGTATGTGTGTAATGAGGGGATCACCGTGAGGACGGTGATCACTGAAAATATTTTGTGACTACTTGAAAAAGGTTCAAAATGTTTAAAAAGTCCTGGCACTCAAAGTATAATATTTTAATAAACCTCTGGCACCCAATGTGTTTTCGTTTATATAAAAAAAAGGCTTTCGTCTGAAACCATAGTTTATAAAGAGATGTTTAGAAAACCACATGGCATGGAAAACATTTTCAGAAAGACATATGACTGTCCATTATTTGGATGCTATGCTGTTCACCTTGTTCTGTAATGAGACTGCTGCTGGCTTCACTGCACACATGCTACTGACGTCAGCTGAACTACATAAACTATGATACAGTTGCTGTGTTCAAGGCTTGTGACATGAATGGTTCCTAATCTAAATGTTAAGCCCGAAGAACCCGACATGATCCCTTTATCTAATGTTAATTCACTTTATTTCAGTGTTTGAGGAAATGGGGCTTTAGACGGTGTGAGGATATCTGTTGGATCAAAACCAACAAGAACAACCCAGGCAAGACCAAGGCATTGGACCCTAAAGCAGTGTTCCAGCGCACCAAGGTACAACACAAATAAAGGAATTTAGTTTAGTCATGCCTCTGAATATTATCTGGTGACTGTAGGATTATGCTAGCCTGGTAAACCCTCCCTCCGGAAATCTTCTATTCTATTTGATTCCAGGAGTGAGTCTGGCCTGATCGCCCATTCTGCAATATTGGCTGCAGGCTGAGTTGGGCGGAAGTAATACCGTTGACTGACAACCCCTTCAGCCAATGATATTTTTTCCCCTTCAGCCAATCAGCAGTTCACCAGTCTAATGTGACGTCAACGGGACTTTTGAGACAGCCAAGCCCAAAATGGGTTGCCTTATTCGGGTACATGGGTGTCACTGCCCACCCCTACCGGTTCTCTAAATTTTTATTTTTAAATAGGCTTTGTCATGATTAATTGACCACATATATGAAGTTAAACAACTAAATTCTATCCAAACGATATCTTATAAGTAAATTCCGTGCCTCAAAATAGAAGTTAGAGAGCTTTTTGAAGTCAAAAAATCGCGGAGATTATAGCGGACAGAAAAAGATGGCTGCCGTTCGTGTTTTGGGCTCACTCGAACTCGCCACCTGATTGGCCAACTGTCGCTGTCAATCACAGAACGATGTGCGACGACGCTGATAGGCTCGGTTAGCTGGTAATTCCACTAGAAACCCCCACAATGGGCTATCAGGCCAGACTCACTCCTGGAATCAAATAGAATAGAAGATTTCCGGAGGGAGGGTTTACCAGGCTAGGATTATGCTGCCAACACAATCCTTTGAAAAGGGCTTGAACAATCTTTTCTGCCACTTATTGCTTATCCATTCTCCCTGCCTTCTTGTACCAACGACCCATGTGCCTGTACCCATCTTCCACATCTTAAACCAGGAGCATTGTCTGATGGGGATTAAAGGGACAGTCCGTAGAAGCACAGACGGGGACTTTATCCATGCCAACGTGGACATTGACCTCATCATCACGGAGGAGCCGGAGATGGGCAACGTGGAGAAACCCGTGGAGATCTTCCACATCATCGAGCATTTCTGTTTAGGCCGTAGGAGGCTGCACCTGTTCGGACGCGACTCCACCATCAGACCAGGTGAGATCGGGGTCGAGCAGGAGTGCAGACCTGCCAACCTCTCTTCTGTCTGTCTGTCTGTCCCAGTACATCGCTTTGAGGAAGAGATGCTGCATGTCATTGTGGTCTTTAGCCCATTCAATCTGGGAACGCATCTGTGTCATTTTTTGATTTCTTTGGCTATTGAAAAATAGCAGATACACAAGCTCACAAAAAAAAATCTTGAAAACGTGTGCAATTCTTTGAATATATACATTTTTAACTCCTCTGTGCTTCTTGGGGTCCCTGGAAGAAAATATTTTGGGGCAGTCTGCAGACAAATACATATCATTTTGGGTAGTCCTTGACATGATAAAGTTTGAGAACCACTGATATATATATATATAGCAACATACGTTTTTGTTAGGATTTTAGACTCCCCAGAAGCAAAGATTTGAGTTAAAAATGTTCGCTTTAAAAATATATATGTATTCAAAGATTTGCATTCAAATAGCAGATATACAAGCTCAAATACGAGCTTGTATATCTGCTATTTTTTAATAGCCCAAAGTATAAAATAATGGTTATGGCAAAAAAATGACACGGTATGCGTTCCTGGATTTTATGGGTCAGAAAGAAAAAAAGAAAACAACTCAATGTTGGTGTAACTAAGAGATCAGCTGCTATTTTACATGCTTCTATTATCAACTGGTATACTATGCAATAGAGTTGCATGTTTGCATTTGCAGCCGATGGGACAGGAGCTACCTTGCACTTGATTTGGTAATTCCTCACAGACGCGTCCATCCTATTGACTGGGTGGAGAGTTGCTCTGCAATGTCATAATTAATTCACAGAACACACATCTACATCGACACCTCCTTTGATCTCTCTCGTTCCCCCCGTACTCACCCCGTCTAACTGGTTCTTCAAATGAGGACATTATTTGAACTCTTTTTGCAAAGGTAACCAGATTGGGGGTGATGTGGATTCACTCACAGTGATGTGGATTCACTGTGAGTGATGTGGATTCACTGTGAGTGATGTGGATTCACTCACATGTTCCTCCACGGTATCAACGTGTGAGTGAATCCACGTCATCAGTCTGGCAATGCCAGGCTAATGTAATGGGTTTATCCCCTCGTTTTTTCCCCTCTACACCAAGTCTCTTCGACGAAGATGATTGTGGAGTGTTATGAGTGGTTGAATGGGTTAGAATTACAACACAAATATCAATATTAGCTGCAGTATATATTCAGGTTTATCACTAGAACAAAAACAAGTTCTCATAAGTGTTACCATGTAATACATAGGTTGTGTTCTGCTGTTACTGTGGTGCTGATAATGTCAGACCCCAAACATAAATGATAGCACTTCCACCAAAGCCACTAGGCTGAATGAGATGAAACTTGCCACAGACGAATTACCAGCATGGTGTTATAATAACAGACTACAATAACGCATGAAAACGACCAAGTTGTAGCTCACAAGGTGTGTGTGTGTGTGTGTGTGTGTGTGTTCTCTCCACCTCTTGCTCCAATATGACCACAATGGAAATAAGCTCGTCTTTTTTTGTGTTATGCTTTTGACTACTGTGTGCAATCAAACACTTCTACACATATACGTTTGTGTCAATAAAGAAAATGAATCGATCATTTGCTGTCTCTTCTGTTTTTGTCCCCTCTCTCCAGGCTGGCTGACCGTGGGGCCCACTCTCACCAACAGTAACTTCAACCCAGACCCCTACGCGTCCCACTTTGTCATCCCCAACTCCCACCTGTCTGGTTGCTCTGAGGAGATAGAGAGGCTCCGTCCCAAATCTCCCCCCGCCAAGATGAAGTCGGAGCGCGGCGGCGGAGCGCCCAGAGGAGGCCGTGGTGGAGACAGGGGCGGGAGGGGCGGAGACAGGGGCCGCGACAGGAACAGACCAAATTTCCGCGGAGACAGAGGGGGGTTCAGGGGTAGAGGAGGGCCACACAGGGGCTTCCCACCTCGTTAGACCCGTGGGCTGCCATCAACGGTAGACTGATGTTAGGATTATGACTGATACTAACTGCATATGTAAGCATGTGTCACATGTTTTTCTTTTAATACATTGTAGATGTAACCTGACCACTGGGTTTTAAAGAAATCCGTGTCATAAATATGTGTTGTTCACAGTCACCAGTCAGTCTTCTTTTTTTTATAAATACATATGTATGTACACACCAAAACAAGCATTCATGGACTTATGCTTGAGTTGGTTAGAGTGAATGAATAAACCCTTTTTTCCTATTACCTGTAAACAAAGTTGTCATTCATTTGTGTGTATGTGTGATGGGAGTGAAATGTGAATAAACACATTTGATTCCTTATGTAAAGGCAAATGTCTGGCTTTCCACCGAAAATCTAACGAGTACTACCACCAACTATACACAAAGGAGCATATAAACATTTTCTAAATGATTTATTGGAGGTATAGCATGATGAATTATTATTTATTTTTTTCACCAGAAGGTAACTGAGTCGGAATATCGTGAGCTGTTTCAACACTGTCTAATGTTCTACTCAATAGCACGTTGAAATCCAATGCCTATATTAAATATATTTAAAGATGGTTGATATGGTCAAATAACTATCCACAATCTTTCACAGACATGTCTATCATGCAATTTTATGGTCAGACATTTGCAGTCATTTGTACAATGGCTAGGCTGAACGTCCTTCCACAAATGGGAAGATATATGTCTCTATCTAATCTTTTGTCTGTGTATACAATTTGTTTGTTTGTATATTAGTGATTGCATCTTGGTACTGCAAGTTTCATCCAACATTAGTTCCATTCTTGCCAAAGAATGTAACCTTCATAACTGTACATCAACAGCGGCACGGCTCTGTACACAAGGATTGGTTGATAGCACATGATCAGCGCAGTGGCATCCGTGCAAACAGAATTAGTCATTTAACCAGGCAAAGTCTGACTTCAGTTTGTAAAGCATCTGTGATAAATATGAGCTGGGCTGGCTCCCTGACATTTTAGATACTATTCTGGTTCTCTACTGTTTGCCTACACTTTCAAAGATAAATTGCTGCTGTGTGGGGTTTGAGTCGTACTAATACATAACAGTTCATTACCCCAATCTGTACATCCCTTGACTGAGTTTTAAAACACATTTTACAATTTGATTGTAACATGTTAACTTGACTTTGTGAGATTGGTGCATTGTAGAGAACCGCAAGTAAAAAAATGTGTGTGCAAAAAACTAAAGATAAAAAAACAAAAACAAACTAGGAACAGTTTAGGGGATAAAGACTAAGATCTAAACAGTTACAATGATATAACAAGTGTGTGTGTGTGTGTGTGTGTGTGTGTGAGAGAGAGAGAGAGAGAGAGAGAGAGAAAACCATTTGATTCGTTATGTAAAAGCAAATGTCTGGCTTTTCACACTAGATCTAACAAGTACAGTACCAACAAGTATACAAAAAGGAGCATACAAAACCTTTCCAAACGACTTATTGGAAGTATAGAATCCAATGACTATATTACATAATTTAAAGATGGTCGATATGGTCAAATTACTATCCACAAAACATCTATTTTATAGTCAGACATTACATTTTATGGTCAGACATCTACAGTCATTTTGCACAATGGCTAGGCTGAATGTCCCTCCGGAAATAGGAAGATCTATGTCTATCTAATCTTTGGTCTATTTATACAATTTGTTTCTTTGTATATTAGTGATTGCATCTTGGTACTGCAAGTTTCTTCCAACTTTAGTCCCATTGTTGCCAAAGAATGTAACCTTCATAACTACACATCAACAGCTGCACGCACTGCTCTGTACACAAGGATTGGTTGATCGCTACCTGATCATGCTGTCGCTGCATGCAGTCAGTCACGCATGAAGCACGTCACAGGGTGGGGGCAAGAATGAAAGGAAGGGAGGAGTTGGTATTGTTTTGAGAATGCTGTATATCTCCTTTGCGGAAAGCAGATGAACAGGATGCTTGGCTTACTAGCTGTCCCAGAGGCAGCTATTGCCCCGGGGCAAATATGACGATTGCATAGTGAGTGCTGTGAGTATGTCTAGGTGTGGTTCAGGCCTCTTATTTGTTCACGCCGGCATAAGGAAGCAGGCTCTCCCCAGTCACTTGAATTTACCATATTTCTAAAAACAAATGAGTCACCTATTAAAAGCATGAGTCATTGCGTGAAGTCTCATTTTTTAATTTGTTTAATTGGTTACTGTGGTGCTCAAAGTGATGTCTCATGACTCTGCTGATCTGCAAAGCATGTGACGGCAATGTGAATTTTATTTATTTTTATTTTTATTTCTCTGGCACATCCATGCACTGTTTTACCATACAATTAATTAAAGCCTCATTTTTTTAATGAATACAATTTAATTTTGTCCAATCTGTATGGTAGAGTATGTTAATACAATATAACTTATACATTTGGGGTGGTTGTATTTTGTCTCCCTGCTCTTCTATTGAGACATTTAGATCGTTTCAAAGGTCATGTCTCATCTAGACATCTAGATGTCTAGATGAGATCTAGATGAGATCATCTAGATCTGACACAATTTTATTTATCCCCTGAGGAAGCAGGCCGGCTCTATTAGCTCAATGGTAAAGAAAAAAGTCAGCCCTTGAAGCAGGAAACCAAGTTCAAATCCGGGGTAGAAGAAATTAAACAATTTATATTTAATTCCCATCATCTTAGCATTAGATCATGCAGTCTAGTAATGGACACACGATCGCTTAAAACATCTGACTGTTCATTCTTTGTTATCTCAATTATTTTGATTTTATGTTACACTCGTCCTCTTAATTCTCCTTGGGATGATGGGAATAATATAACCATTTATGGAAGAAATAATACATTCACTTGGTTTAATTGGTCACCAGTTTTTCTTTTTTCTTCACAAAATGGTTACAGGGATCTGATAAGGCAGTGGTTCTCAACCTTTCCAGGCCTTGACCCCCCAAAATAATCATATTTGAACTGGGGACCCCCCACCCTAACAAGCACATGGAATTGTACGAGTTGAAGCATTACATTTAGTTTGGCTCGGTTCCACAGATAAATATTGTGAAAATAGCAGATCTACAAGCTTGTAAATCAGCTATTTCCAAAAATGTTCTTATATTATTTGACAATTTGGCCAATGTTTGACCAGTTTTTATAGTATAGTTTGTTGATTACTTTTGATTTCTTTTTTTTATAAAAAAAAATCTTAAAAGTAAAAAATAAATAAATAATCATGTGGGGACACCCAGGTTGAGAACAACTGGGATAAGGCACCAGTGGGTCAGAGTGCAGAGTAATTTAACCATGGAAAGCCTGACTTCAGTATGTAAAGCTGATAAGTATGAGCTGGCTCGCTGACAGTTTAAATACTATTCCGGTAGGATTCTCTACTGTTAGCCCACATTTCAAAGTGTAGTAGCTGCTGTATGGATTTGGAGTGGCACTAATAAATAAGAGTAGGCTACATTACCATGATCCTCGCGTCCCTTGACTGGGTACCTGTGAGTTTCAAAACTAATTTAACAATTTTAGTTGATTAAAAGCAAGACTGGATCTAGCCTCATTATACAGATAACTTTTTTTTTTTTTTTTTTTTTAAGATATTTTTGGCGGCTTTTTCTGCCTTTATTGATAGGAAAGTAGGCTGACAGGAAATGGGGAGAGAGATGGGGGGTGACACACAGCAAAGGTCGTCGGGATCGGGAGTCGAACCCGCGACATGCTGTCAAGCTGGATTACCAGCGTATGTGGTATGCGCCTGGACAGCTAGGCCAGCAGGCAACATAACCATTTTAACTTGACTTTGTGAGATTGGTGCATTGTAGAGAGACATGTTTGCCAAAAACAAAAGATCAAAAATAATGAACAAACTAGGTACAATTTAGGGGCTAAAAACTAAGATTTAAACCACTTACAATGGTAAAACAACTAAAGTCTAAAATGGTTAGGTATTAGGTGAGGGAGGCACTCGTAAATATTTTGTTTATGAGAGCGGTTTTGAAAGAATTTGGTGAAGAGGTTGGAGGCTGCTTTGATGTGGGTTGAAAGTGAGTTCCGCAGAGAAGGGGCGGCAACTGAAAAGGCACTTTAGACATGGATGAATAAATATGAATTCACATACACTCCATATTGCACTTGTGTGGATTATATCCACACAAGGTAATTGTAGCGAAACATGAGGTAATAGCAAAAGCAATTTTTGGTGGTGCGGGGCTGTTGATTTGATGGGGGGAGGGGGCTTGTTAGTGAGGGAGAACGAGTTCAAGTGGCACAGGTTTAGGTTTACAATTACGTGCCGCGTGGGAGTGTACCGTAACGCCTTCTCTGTCATTCACACTCATTGTACGCAGCCTGCATCTCCTCCCTCCTCAGTCTGCACAGCATCTATCTGTCTGTCCCATCTGTGTGTTTCCCCGCTTTCGCTCACTTCAGGGACATGCCATACCAGTTGAAGCCAGCTTATGTTATGGAATGTCCTACCAAATGTACAGTACCTTCCAAATAGTTTTTGTGTCATGTACCACATTGTTTTTTATGGATAATGCAAATGTACTCAATGAGCCAAGATCGTATGAGCATGTTTAGGGGGCAATGGCCTCCCACCTAAGTATGTCGGCTGTCATCTTAACTGGAAAGCTTTCTGTATAGCTGCTAGCTGGAAAACATGTTTATTTTGCTGACTCAAAAGTTAAGGGGTGGTCATAAATGGAAATTGACAATAAGTCGCCATGCAAAAAGTTATTGTATTATTAAATATTTGTATTTTAAGGCATACATTATGCAATATGCAGTGGTGGAAAAAGTACTCACATTTCTTACTTAAAAATACTCTGTTACAAGTAAAAGTCTGGAATAAAAAATTTACTTACTTTAATAAAAGTACAAAAGTATTGGTATCAAAATTTACTTGTCTCTGGGATGTAGTGGAGTAGAAGTAAAAGTACTGAAAATGGAAATACTCCAGTAAAGTAAAAATATCTCAAAATATTACCCAAGTACAGTACTTTAGTAAATGTACTTAGTTACTTTACACCACTGGCAATATGCAAATCAGGACTCAGAGAATGTGAGAAATGTCACTGTCACATAACATGGCTATAGGCGATATTCATATAATATATTTAAATATAATATATTTACTGTACATTTACATATTATGTAAATGTACAGTAAATATATTATATTTACTGTACATTTACAGTATATTAATTGAAAGACATACAGTAGGCTGTGTACATTTGTTCACTCATTCACTCCTTCAGAGATCCAGTGCAGATGTTATGTATGTGACAACTGTTATGTACATTTGATTTATTGTCACCTCACAAGTTTACCGGTGTAAAAGAGTGGGTGACATTCTTTGTGGTAAAAACTCCCAACATATTCAGTTTCATGAAAGGCAGGGGCGTCACTACCGTCACGCAGACAACGCGGTTGCGTTGGGGCCCATGACGTTTGGGGCCCCTCCCCACCCTAAAAAAAAAGTATTACAAAATAAACCTGGGTGGGCCCCTTAACATTGTAATTGTTAACCAAGGTTGATTTTATGTCGCAACATAATATCTCAAATTCGGACCATGACTGTCACGTTAATTTTATGGGAGGAGGGGATGACCGTTATATAGATGTTTGACTTTTATGGCCATTTTCTGTGTTTTTCCTTCATTCAGTAGTGTTTGGTTGTTTACAAAACCGTTGTTTATGTACCCGAAATCCGTCACAAACCCGCGAAGAAACCACTAATAACCACAACATTTTCGCGCGCACGCGCTTCGCAGTCCGGGCATTTCTGTCCGTGGCATTTCTTCCTGGGACAAGTGGGAATCTACGTGGAAAATTTCCCAGAAATCGCATGCTGCGTTCATGATTTGAGGCATTTTGTTCAAAACGAACCAATCCTGCAAACTTTGGAAGCCAATTTTAGCCAATCAGGATGGAATATAAAAAGTCGGACAGAGCCGTGTTGATCACAGAGATACTGTGTACCGATTTGCGTGTTTTTTGAACAAAATCTGTTGGAGTAATATATGGTGGCGCTATGACAGGCTGATCTGAAAAATGTGGGGCAGAGGTTCTGCTGTGGCATCCAGGGAGTGTGTGTGCGCAGATGGTGGCGGATGGTGGCGGAGATTAGCTGCTCGCAGACAGAAGGACGGACGGACACACGGACACATGGACGGACGGACGGACAGACAGGTGGAAAAACATACTCTCTCGCCATGCCTTTCGGCCTGGCGGAGACAATAACATGAGGCAGTTAACCACCCTACTGTACTTGTTTTACCAGGGTCCCCACATTTATTCCCTCTACACCAAATGTGTTAGCCGAAAACAGCTGATCTACAAGCTCACAGTGCGTCACAATTGTGAGTTTGTAGATCTGCATTTTCTTTGCTGAATGTTCGCCGGACTCTAGGGTTCACGTGGTTAAAATAGCAGCAGATATAGCAACTGCCTCTTGTGTGGGGTTAGAATAGCAATACAAAGAGGCAGAAATGCTGCTAGTGTGGAGAAACAGGTATCACAGCAGCAGCATAGAGTCAGTCTCGTGAAGGTGAGAGCTCAGTTAAAAGCACATAATTATGTAACATGTCGGTGTTACATAAGTGACGCTGCCAGTGCAGCAGCATCGGGGCGCACCGCTGGTCTGTGTCATCAGGACTGCATGGCGACAGGGCTCAGTGCTTGTCCAACTGCCCGATGTTTGCCAAGTGGAAGCTATTTCCTAGTCTGGTAGAGTGGCTTTTGATAGTATTTTCTTTAGTTGTCCAAACACTCCATCAATGTTTACATTGTTGTGATTGGCCTAGTGACAGAACACTGCCTTGCTACTAGTAATCAGGAGGTTAACACAACATTGTGGCAACATTTTGAGAAGTTGAACGGCAATACATTTGTTTGTAAAACGCAGCTATACTGTTTTCAGATAACACTAATGGGAATTTGAATAAAATCAATATTAAAGGTAGGGTAAGTGATTTGCAATTATTCAAATAATTGCAAAATGGGTCTATATTCTGATAGTACTCATTGCTAATGCTATAGTGTTTGTTCATGTCTCTCCTGCTCTTTATTAAACAGAAAATGCATTTTCAGTGCTCTCTCCTGATTGGCTTAAATGTTGTCACCTACCTGAAAATGTACTATATTCTCTTTACTAAAGAGCTGGAGAGACCCATGTGACCGAACAAACGCTCTGTAGCAATGATTACTATCAGAATATAGTACTTTAACCTTTTTTAGGTAATAACCAGGTAAGTACCAGGTAACTACCAGGTAATAAGTACTATAATATTACTCATGTCACAGCCCTTGATCAAGAGAGTGGCCTTAGAGCTGGAACTGAGCCCTGAGCACTGTTCATAGCCATTTAAGCTATAAATAGGCTAAGTTTGAACTCGTGAGGTGGTGCAACTGGCTCCACTGGCCAGTAATTGGGATGGGTCAAGTGCAGAGGACAATCCCCTCAGGGATTACTACTTAACATACCTTGTGGAATATCGTAGCCGAGAAATAGCAACAACTATTAGATAAATGTACTGATTTTAATATAGCAAGACACAAGGCACAACATGCTGTATAATAAAACCACGATAAGTTTATAATATAATAAATATACATAATATTAATAATAATAATAATTCAATAATATAACCAGCATAAGGTTTATGATGGAATTGTGGAGGGCCCTAACATCCTTCAAGATGATTTGTACTAATTTATTTATTTACTTTCCTGTAAACATCAGCAATTGACACAAATATGTAATAATTGTACTTGTATTGAGCTTTTCACCTGCATATCAGGGATCTTTCGGTATTTTAGTCATGATAAGATATTATTCAAGATAGTATATTCATATTATTATTTAAGAAAAGGAACAGTGTTTTTCTACTTATTTTATTGCACATGAGCACATTTGTTGAGAGTTATTTAGTTGAATTCAATGGAAAAATGCACATTTCCACTGCAGACCCTTCACATCATCTTATGCAATAAGATGTGCTCATCAGCTTTTTTTCTCAGAAATGACGCAACTAACATGAGGACATAAGTAAAAGGTTGTAAGTAAAGCCCACAGATTAAGCAAGGAATGTTTACCATAAAGGGCCTGTTGACAATGTGCTAAGGAATATATACCTTGTAAATTACCTCTCTCTTCATCATACCTTCAATACCATTGTATATATATTGTCATGGGAGCTCGGAGCAGCACAATTACATTTATTTTGGCATGAGAGCACATTAAATGGATATTTTGAAATTGAAACGTCCACATACTGCAGACTCTAGATATCATTATGTATTAAATGACTCAGCTAACCACTGACATATGGTTGGATTGTCCCTGCCACATACTTTCAGTTGTGTCAAATGACTTGTCTTAAATGTCATTTACACAAGTTCAGAAAGAAAAGAAAAGAAAGAAAAACATTTCACTAGAGCACTGGCTCACATCCACTTCCATCGTTTTGTCAAGTAGTCAGGCTGTCACGATCATTTTACTTGACGACTGCGATTAACAATTAAGTAATTAATTGTGTTAGGGTTATGGTTTATGTAAATACAATTTGTATTTGTTTTTATTTAATTTTATTTGTGTTGGGGCTTACTTTATCAAGATACATGTATGAATGTATTTTTTTTTATTAACTTGAGCTAGTGTTATGTTAATATTTTAATGTATGAACTTTTCATCTTTGAGGCACAAAGAGGTGGTAATAATACACATTCTAAGCATAATACAGATATTCTAAGCATGATGCACATACCAATGGGCATGGTGATACTGCAGTACACTATTCAGGATGTTACTGTTGCAAATCTATTTCAGTTGTAAGTCATGGTACACATTCCTGTTTGTGACGAATGAACGAGGGTGGGTGGCTGGGGGGGGGCAGAGTAAATAACAAAGCACTTATCGGAGCATGGTATCTGTCAATGCACTCTGTACAGAAGAAACTATTTTCTAAAATTAGCTTTGGTGGCTTTGTTAGTCTTTTCCATATATTTTGGTGACGTACGGTGACATGTACTTGTACATATTCACGTCACCCTACTAATGGTTACAGGAATATGTACACATATTCACGACAGCCCACCAACCATCTTGGAGGCTGAAGCGCTGTGCGCAGAGCCTTCAAACGGGTGAGCGCCCGTAATGCCACGGGCCCTGACGGCATCCCAGGCCGCGTCCTCAAAGCATGTGCGGACCAGCTGGCAGGAGTGTTTATGGATATTTTCAACCTCTCCCTCTCTCGGTCTGAAGCTCCCACAGGCCTCGAGATGTCCATCATTTTGGCAGTATCCAAGCACTCCCATGGTATCACTTCTGAATGACTGAAGACCTGTCGCCCTCACCTCTATTGTCAGTGAATGCTACATGCCTTACAAATGGCAATTTGTATTTAATCAAAACAGATCCACCCACAACGCAATTGCCATGGCTCAGCATTCAACACAGTAGTTGCTCCGAAGCTCGACACAAATCTTAGGAGACCCAGGCGTGCACCCAACCATGTGCAGCTGGATACCGGACTTCCTGACGAGCCGCCGGCCAGTGGTGACAATGTGTAACATTACTTCAGACCCTCTGACCCTCAACACACGAGCCCCCCAGGGCTGCCTGCTGAGTCCTCCCCTCTACTCCCTGCACACACATGAGTCATGACTGTGTACCGACTGTGCAGTTGGCCCCGCGCATCGTTCGGAGGTGAGCTTCCCTTGCTCCAGGCAGGGAATTTACGAAAAGCGGAGTGTAGCCAAGGCTGAGCCGATCATCAAGGACACTCACCACCCACCCCTGTCGCAATCAGCGCCCGGGTTTGTGTGAACAGAACTGTTGTCAAAAGCATTGCCACTATAGACTTCTGAACAGCTTCCACCTGACTGCCATCAGTTGAACAAGCGATGAGCCCTGCCTGTCGCCAGGCTGTCCTGACAACACAGGCTACCACACTAGAGCTGCAGGTGTTCTGCACTGGCACTGCCAACATCTGTAAAACCAGACATGTGTGATATCCACTGTTAGCTGATGTCTCACCTGTACCAGAGACTATACGCACAAAGGACTGTCTCTATAAATGTTGCTATTTAACTGCCTCATTTTATTAAGAGATTTAAGAGACATTTGAACATGTATCTGTTCATCCTAGCCATTAATTAACTGTATTCAGAATGTTTTCCCCCCTCTTTATTTTATTGTATTTTATATATATGTTTTGCTGTTGACTGACACTTTCCTATACTGTATGGACTAGTGCACTGATGTTGTGCTTATGCACAACATCAGTGTACTTATGGTTAAGTAAGGGATTGGTACACAGCACTGGATATAACCTGTATACTGTTCTACAACGGCTACATATTTACAGTACAAGGGCTACATATTTACAGTATAGTACAAATGACTGGTAGTCAGTGGTAGAATGCCTTAATGGTGTTAACATTGTATTATTTTCATCAAATTCCATTGATTCATCTGAATTCATGGATAACATGCATTTTTAGTTTTTCATGCATTACTAATACCTCATGAGTTACTGTAACCTGTGTACACAATGCCATATGCATGTCCTCATGAACAACACACTATTTAAAGTATAAAGTACATCATTAGGAATGATGACTCAACTCCTTTTTAAAATCACAAAATGTGCTTAAGTACAGTACTCAAGTAAATGTACTTACTGTCCATCACTAATCATGTGTGACATCATACAGTAAAGGAGACACAATTTGTTTGAGTTATTTACACAGAATCTAATCGTAGCAAAAGCCCATCCACATATGTACACGTATGTGTGTGCAACTCTCTCTCTCTCTCTCTCTCTCTCTCTCTCTCTCTCTCTCTCTCTCTCTCTCTGAAACACACACACACACACACACGCACACACTTAATTTTTTTTAAAACAATTTATTCATTTCCACATAAAGGAGAGCGTACAAGGTCACAAATGTTAAAGGTGCAGTATGTTACATTCACAATTTCATGTCTTCATGATACAATAAGAATACCATTCAACCAGTACTGGTTATAAGTAACAGCCTCTCCTCTGCCATATATTAGCACCAATTATAGCAGAGACAGCACAATACTTAGTCTGCGCCTATAGCCTATAGCTCTGAGATGTTATGTAGGAGTGGATGGTGGTAAAACTGTTTGCTCTCTTTGCTCTCCGGCACCTGAATTCCCCCTGTGGGATTAATAAAGGTATCTTTCTCTGACTCTGTTTGCACTCTTTTGCAAACAGAGACTTTTTACTTAAATATCTAAGTTGTGTAAGTTGCAACTTTGTACTACTGCTGCTACCCAAGATTATTATAGTTTTGCATTTGTCAATTAGGTTTTTATTTTTTATTATGCTTTGACTTTTTGTATTCAATTTGAGTTTAGTTTTTTTGGGAGAAAGCTTAGTTTTCGTTTAGTTTTTATTATTTGTAGTTTTTTTGTTATAATATGGGGTTGTCAGGGGCGAGATTCAACAAGCTCATAAAAATAGCAAAAATAGCTGATCTACGGGTTGTGAGCTTGTAGACTTTTTGTTTTTTTCACTTGTTACCTCTTGATAATTATTTTAAACTTCTGTTGAGCAGGTAAACTGCTGTAACGTAGATGAAACCATTATACAGTATTAGTCTAGACTCTAGACCAGACTGTGGCCTTCTCAGTTACTTCTCACAGCGCAGGACATTTGAGATGCTGGATCTGCCCCAATAGCATATCCTAATGTAGTATAAACAGCGCACAAACCTGTTACTAGCACTGCTTTATAATATAATTTCGCCTTTGAAAGATCATCCGATCAGATTGGAAACGCGCAGCCCTGTTGGAAGAAATAAAGACGCCCTTGAATTAGTCACTTGAAACAAGTCTAGATACATGCTTGACATAGCAAAGATGCTTTCTTTGTCCTAGGCTGCAGCATCATTAGCATCTACTGTAGGTTAGGAAATGCCCCCAAGCTTTGTGCCTTGGAGACTGACTGAATGTGACTGCATTTTTTCAGCTTATTTCAGCCTTTTGACGTGCAACTGATACGTGACAACAGAACAAGTTCTGCTGGTTATGAATGTATGACATGTAGAACCATTCAAATGTGCTTTCTTGTGACACTTCAAAAAGGTTCCCCACTCAGTCTTGGCTTCAGCTAAAGGAGGTACAGGTTCATTTTCTCTGCTTTGTTTCAGCCTTACATCCATTGGACATCAACTGGTAACTCTTTATAACAGGGCACCCTGCTGGTTTACACTTGGATTTTGACTCACACTGAGGTAAGAAACCACTTTAGATTGAGTTTGAGTTTTTCAAACTCAATTACAGTATGCAACTGTAATTTTTTTTTATGTCTGACATGGAGGATTTAACTTTGCAACACCATTAATAGGGCATATTGCATCTAGTTTTGTTGAGAACAGCAAAGATGAGCAATGGATTTTAGAACATTTCTCAAAAATGTCTGATCAGGAGGATTTACCTTTATATCACCATTAATAGGACACATTGAATCCAGTACTGTTGAAATATCACATTTCTTTTGTTGAGAAGAGCAATGGATTTGAGAGCATTTCTCAAAGACATACTGATCATTTCATACACTGTCATTATTGATATGACATTTCCCAAATATCCCACAAAGCAGTAATATTTTTCTTTTTAATGTTAAGTGCACCCCTTGATAATGCTCTAGGTTTGTATTAAAGGTGTTCTAAGTAATATATTTTGGTTTAAATAGAAGTATATTGTTAAAAAGTTAAAGCTCTATATTCCAATAGTAAACACTGATATAGAGTTTGTTTGTTCAATAATAGGCATCTCCCCATCTCTCCAGCTCTTTAGTAAACATAAAATATGTTTTCAGGTATTTGTTACAAAATTCATCCAATCCACTCCACAAAGCTCAGCTCGTGTTCCAGTTTCCTTACTTCCAATTTCACTTGTTCCCATATTTCCTTCTCCTGGATGAAATTGGCATCCCGACCTGAATATTTATTTTCTGTTTAGAGCTGGAGAGATGGGGGAGACCGTGTTATAGATTTAAGACTCTACATAAATGAACGCTATAGGAATATGGAGCTATTTAACAATGATTTCAACCATACAATATCACTTACACCACCTTTTAACCTGTTGATTGTGGTTTGGAATATTCCTTCATACAAATAGTTGGTGAAAGACACCTTCACCAAGGCATTGTCCTAAGAGATGGAGTGGGCCCTGGGTGCTGCCCAATAGTTAGGATGGTTAAATGCAAGACAGACAATTTCCCCCATGGGAACACAGTAAAATCCTTTGTCTTAATTTCATTCCGAGAATATACAAATGTAACCAAATTGAACCCCCCTCGTACATTTAATCATTCTCAGAGTTAAACATGGATGAATTCACATTTTCCTGTGGATGAATGATCTATAACTTTGTATAAGTGAAGGCATATAGGCTTTATATAAATGTTAGATACAGACTGTGACTTTGACTGTGCTTGGCTTTTCAAGGCGTGGCTGTCTTGTTTAGCATCTCATTATTCTGTCAGCAGATTTGTGGTGCAATGAATGTATCTGTTGAGTGATGTCCGGCAATGACAACTTAAATCAGATTAAAACAAACAATGCCAGAGAAGATATTACTCAAACTGGAAATATGAAGCTACTAACATGTCTCACAGTTTCGTGACGTGGCATGGCTCATTTAGGTGTCTCTATTGTTTTGAGATAAAGTTCATAGAGGCGTGAAGCTCTGCATAAATGCCCTTAAGCTATGTGGATTGACGGCATCTAGTTATTATCATTATCAGTACAAGTCAATGTTCTAATGACTGCATTATGTGTGTACTGTATATGCGTTTGGAACTTTGGAAATAGCGTGGCACCGAGTGCCGCGCTATGAGCTTGTAGATCTGCTATTTCTGAAAAATCTTGAAAAAACTTTATTTTATTTTTATTTATTTTTTACTTTTTTTTTAAAGGAATCGCCTCAGGTCTTAATGGGTTAAAAAAAATAGATGATGGACACATGGGTGTGCTGAATGTCTTGGATTGGTCTGTCACACATACAGTAGGTTAGGTCTTGACCTCTGGTATGTCACATGGTCATCAATAGCTGGTGATTGTCATTGAAGAAGTGTTTTTCATAAAATATTCCTTTCTGGATTTTTTTTGTTGAGAGATTTTCACATTTGTCCCCCCTGATATATTACTGGTTAACCACTTCATCATACAATCAATAACAAAATAGCGTGTCTACAAGCAAGACACAAGTTAATGTGGTTTCCTACTACACGACACACCAGGGTGCTGGGTGCTCATATGAGCTCATCTGACAGCATTGCCAGTAAAAAGAATCCATCTGCTACTAGGAATGTCAATATGTTGTCTTAATTGATAAGCATCGTAGTCCTATAACCATTATGCTACTGCAGTTCATTTATTTGTAAATCTAAGGATTGGTCTGTCACACATACAGTAGGTTAGGTCTTGACCTGCTGGTATGTCACATGATCATCGATAGCTAATGATTGTCCCTGAAAAGGTGTTTTTCATAAGATATTCCTGTCTGAGTGCTTTGTTGAAAGTATTTCACATGTGTCCCCATGATATATTACTGGTTAACCACTTAACTTTTTCACATCATTTGATGGTTGCTGTTCGCTATGTAAAGCTGTCATTACACACCAGTATACATATGAGCAGTCAGCAAAAGTTTTAAAGGATTTGTAGTTTTTATTATACTTGAATGTTTTATGTTTGACTACATCAAATATATCGGCGACTCCTGGCTCTGCAGTTAAAGAATAATTCCTGTGTTTTGAATTGGTTGATTTATACATACACTTTAATTACAGATGTGCCTACATATTTTAATAGCAAAATAGCGTGTCTACAAGCAAGACACAAGTTCATGTGGTTAAGAAATAGGTGTGGCTGCGATCCTGAACTGTCACAACAGGTGTGAAAGTTATACTGCACTCACAGAATGTTAGCCTACCTGATTCTGCATATCTAAACCTGCAGAGCCATGCAAAAAAAAAGAAAAAAATCAATAGCTTTTTTGATAGTGGGGAAAGTCATTAGGTTCGCCTTTCACATACATTTTTAGTTGTATTTAATAGCATAAGAAAGTTAAAGGAGTAGTTCACCCCAAAAAAAATCATATTTTCTATCAATTACAAGACTTGAAGCCTTGAATTCATAGAGATCTTTTTGTTTTTGTCGCATTCCTAAGCCAATAATTTGATGACCGGCGGAGTACTCAAATGCAGGTTAATTGAGTCTCCTACCAGCGGTCATCAAATGATTGGCTCAGGAATACGACAAGGCATGAATTCAAGGCTTCATGGGGTGTGTGAATGATAAAAAAATAAGTCATTTTGGGGGTGAACTACTACTTTAAAATCAGAAAAAGGTCAAAAGGCCTACATTAGCAGTTACTGTGCAGGAGTGGTTAGAAGCCCGAAAGGGCTTGAAGTGCACAGACACTTTGGTAGAGGTGTGGGTTGTGTAGTTACCTTGCCATGATGTAACTCCAAAGGTGGGCAAGATATAAAAAATTGTCGCTCCATTGATAAGAAATTGATCATTTAAAATATGGTCCTCATTGATTCACTTTGTACGCTGAAACAGCTCACGAAGCCACTCTTTTAACCCGTAAATGAATGCAAACAAAGCTGATTCTGCCAATACAGAACATTACAAAACCACTTTTTTTTATAGAAAGGGATCTATGATATCAATTCAAAGTAAAAGGTCCTTCATCAGGACAAAACGTTTTGTCCTGATAAAGGACTAACGACCGAAACGTCGATTTAATAAAGAGTATCCTTTTTGCAAGTTCCTCCAGTGTGCAGGACCTATTACTTTGATTTATCATAGATCCTTTTCTGAACATTTGGACCTTCCTGGTTGTCCTACGCATCTGTCACTAACCTTTGAGGTGTGCAAAACAAAAATGAAGCATTAAGTAAGTCCTGTCCACCGTCATTGTCTTGTATATATATATATATATATATATATATATATATGTATATATATATATACACACACGTATATATATACACATATATAAAGCGGCATGAGGTTTTGTGATATTCTATAACCTATTAACAGAACCAGCTTTGTTGGCGTTCGTTTACGGGCTAATAGAATGAATTGAGCTGTTTCAATGTACAATGTAAGCCAACAAGGAGCATATTTTGAATTATAAATTTATGATCAATTCAGCAACTATTTTTTATAACTTGCCCACCTTTGGAGTTACATCATGGTAGCTACACAACCCAGACCTCTACCAAAGTGTCCTCACACTCCCATAATAAAAAAAAAAAAAAGTATTAATTATAATTATAATTAATTGTATGTTTATACACATACTTACAGTATCACTCTGAAATAACATTGTATAGTTTACACTGTACGAAGGGAGTTGTAGTCTACTGTTGGTGAATATGATCAAAATAGTCACATGTTGTTAAAATGAATTAAAAATGCTTTGGGTAAAGAGTGCTTGTTCTGTCCTTTCACAGGGAGCAGCAGCAGAGGAGGATGGACCCTCTCATCACCTATCTGCTACTAGCAGGTATTTAATGGCCTTGTTTACTTTAGTGCAGTCCTTCTCAAAGTGGGGGCTGGGGAAGGGGGATTCCAGGGGGTCCCCAGCTAAATGTTCTCAAGAACCAAATAGACCCTTACCAGTCTCTCTCTCTCTCTGTGTGTGTGTGTGTGTGTGTGTGTGTGTGTGTGTGTGTGTGTGTGTGTGTGTGTGTGTGTGTGTGTGTGAGAGTGTGAGTGTGAGAGAGAGAGACTGACTGACTGACTGACTGACTGACTGACTGACTGACTGACACAGAGACAGAGAAATTTGAGAAGTCAGAATACATTCAATACTCTGAAATAAGGATTATTGTGTCACTGAGAATGTATTTATAATTTTTCAGGACTTCTGGGAACAGTTTCCGCGAATGCCAACACAACAACCACTAACCCAGTGACAGGTAATACAATTGCACTATTATATTACAAATCGTTGCTGTCAGGCAGAAACCTTCTCCATATTTTTTTTTCATGAATTAAGGTCATACTTCATCATATAAGAGTGTCACACAAACATAGTGAAAATAGCAGATCTACAAGCTCACAACGTTTTGCGATGTGACGTGTTGTGAGCTTGTAGATCAGCTTTTTTCACTATTTAAACATTTAAATAATATTAATAAATAAATGAATGAATGAATTAAAACAGTATTTGCCATACAAGGTTTACCCCCAAAAGTGACGAAATGCAAGTTGGAAATTCCCAGTAAGGCTGGTTTTTAGGCTATATAAAAACGGTACAGAATGTTGTCACACTTGCTTTCCAAAGACCAGCCCTTTTACACAGTGAAATCCTTAGTGGTCATTTAACTCTCTGAAATGTGCTGTGTAGATACTCTTGTGTCAGGCTAATCTAACCCCTGAGTGGCCAGTAAGGATCCATTTGGTTACATTTGTACACTCTCAGAGATACAAATGGATAAATTAACTCAGAGAATTTTATTGTGAACAAAGAATTAATTTGCCTTGACTCTGTGTCACAGTGACAAACCAACATAAAACAATTAAGACTTAAATGTGCTGTATTCTTTTTTTTCTTTTCTTTTCTTTTTTCTTTTTTACAATTTCTTTTCTTTTTTTTTGGGTTTAAAATGTAAAGCTCTATATTCTGATAGAAATCATGAATGTATTATAATGTTTGCACAGTGTTTGTTCAGTAACAGGTGTCTCCCCATCCCTTCAGCCCTTTAGAAAACAGAAAATACATTTTCAGGTTGAGATACCAATTTTATCCGATCAGGTGAAAGAACCCCAGAGAGCTAATTCATCAGCTCAGTTCCAGATCACTTGTTTATCCTGTATCCTGCATGAGTTCTCTCTCCTGATTGGATTAAATTGGTATCCTGACCTGAACATTTATTTTCTGTTTACACAGAGCTGGAGAGATGGGGAGACCCGTGTAACTGAACAAACACTCAGTATTAAAGACTAATATTTGGTTCTAGATGACATATAACACAAGATATATTATTATATTACTGAGATGTATGTGAAGATCAGGTATTGAAGTCATGGGGTGAAGTTGACATTTTGACCTTCCTGTGATAATACTACATCACAATTGTGGGTTATGGAGAAGTTTATGTTTGTAATTTTTAATACTATAAGATAGTATATAAATTGTTCCTTAGTGTTCTTTTAGCTGGAAATTGAAGCTTTAGAATATGAGCACACACACGCACGCACGCACGCACGCACGCACGCACGCACGCACGCACGCACGCACGCACGCACAGTACAGGAGCAGCTAATTTGACTAAATCTCCAGTAAATATGTATAACACCAGCATCACATCACCATTCAATGCCACTACATCACCAGGCAGTCCAGCCCCAGGTGAAACATCTGTGCCATTAGCCAATGCGACTTCTTCATTGTCATCAATACAAATTAGACAACTGGTTTCATGACAATTTATTGCCACTTCATAGTTAGTTCAGATTCACTTGCTAGTTGAGCTTCCTAAGTCAATGTAATATTTCAAGCTTTCTGTATTTTTATAACATAAAGTTTTTTAAAAACATAATAGGCTACTCACACAAGCTAAAGATTCAAATTGTTGGGTGTCTTGTCCACATAGCGTGGATCACCCTGCCACGAAACCCACCAACGCTACCGCTGAGAATAGCCTATTATATAATAGGTTGTTTTGGGTATGTGACACTGGCACGCAAACAGGTATAAATCACGCCTTACTCGCTGTGGAAGGCTCAGCTGCACCTCCCTGAATAGGTGTTAGTAATAGAGCCCTGAGGGAAAAATCGCTTAGTGGTCATTTAATTCACTGTAAATGTACTGATAGAAAGACTATTTCCCATTTAATTCAATGCAGCATTGTCACTGTGCCAAGTCAAATCTTATCAGCTGACAATATGATCAAATTACAAAGTGACAATTTCATGTCAGTACATCTCCATGGTCAACTATTTATTCATACTAGTTAGTTCTCATTTTGGTAAATTAATGCAAATTCACTTATCCCTCCCTCCAGCAAATGCAATAACGGCATCATCCGGTGCAACGGCATCACCCAATGCAACAGCATCATCCGGGGCAACAGCATCATCCGGTGCAACAGCATCATCCGGGGCAACAGCATCACCCAATGCAACAGCATCATCCGGGGCAACAGCATCACCCAATGCAACAGCATCACCCAATGCAACAGCATCATCCGGGGCAACAGCATCACCCAATGCAACAGCATCACCCAATGCAACAGCATCATCCGGGGCAACAGCATCACCCAATGCAACAGCATCATCCGGGGCAACAGCATCATCCGGGGCAACAGCATCACCCAATGCAACAGCATCACCCGGTGCAACAGCATCACCCAATGCAACAGCATCATCCGGTGCAACAGCATCATCCGGTGCAACAGCATCACCCGGTGCAACAGCATCATCCGGTGAGTACATCTCTCCAGGCAGATTGTTGATTCGCATGAATATCTGTCGGCGTAGTCCTATGGATAATAGTGCTTCAAGGGGGCAGGCCCTTGAGTTGTGCCATGCTATGCTTTACCGAATCAAAGTGGAGTGAGCGTGACTGAGACTTAAACCACAGTGTGGTTTATTAACTTTCAGCCAGCGGCCAGCCAAACAGCCGGCAAGCGAGGTGGAGTATCTAAGTAAAGTAGTCAGACACTGACAGTGAACCATTCTGAGAGGGAGGCAGTCAGACAGTGATGTTAAGATAAGGTCTTCGCAGGTCTTTGCTGGGCTGGGTGGCCTACCCAGGGCTGTGTCAGTCATGGGTTGTAGCCGGCAGGATGCAATAAGCTGCTGGGGAATTAGTGGTTCTGCATCAAGAGAAAGCGCTTTTGGAGGTGCATAATATAGATGCCCCTCAACACGTGATTCCAATTTGGGTTGATTGGATGTTGCGTTCATTTGGTAACACTTGCAGTGCATCCCATGTCTATAATGCATTATAATCTGCTTATAGAACTGTATTATAGTTATATGTATTATAATGGCTGTTATGATGCATTATAGTGTGATTATAAGTCACTATAAGTGCTTTAAGTAATAACATTCCTGAAGATGTAGGTAGAAACATTGTCTATTATTCTTGCCTAAATTGAATGCTATTTATTTAACTTGCACCCAATGATCATTTATAGTGACTTATAATCATACTATATTGTAGTGTAACAGTTATTATAATGCATTATAAAACCATTTGAATGAATTACAATGAGAATACACTCTAATCCTGGCCAAAATAAAAAGTCAGTAATTATGAAGTAGTATGATACTTGACCTTATGAGTAATTATAAGAGGCTTTATAATGTGTTATGATTGCTTACCTGTAATTATACATTGTTATGAGCAGATTACATTGCATTTATACTTGACTTTAAAAGTCATTATAGAGTTATTATAGATTGTGTCATCATTATTGTTATAAAGCATTATAAGTAGTTATAACTACTTAACTACTTTATTATTATAAGCATATTATAATGCATTATACATACAGTATACTGTATGCTTATAATGCATTATAGACATGGGATGCAGAGCAAGTGTTACCGACAGGGAGGCACATGATTCATCATAATAATCATACACACCAATCATACACAACGTGTATGATTGGTGTGAGTTTTGGACAGAATATGTCGGAGCAGTAGCAAAAAGTATGAATATGTCTTCCATGGCCTAGTGTGCATGCATGCAGAGTACGTTTTATGCTAATCGATCCAGCAGTGTCCAAGATTAGCTGTGCGCACGCACTCACACACAAACAAAATGTACACATAAGTAATAGTACTTAGTACTCAATAGTAAATGCAACAACAGCAGTCAATGCAACATCATCAGTTAAGGGAAATGATAATTGATTGAGGTCATGTGATCAGTGACATACGCAGGGTGTACTTTTGGCTCCGCCCTCTCAGCCAAAAGTACACCCTGCGTATGTCACTGATCAAATGACCTCAATCAATTATCCAGTTCTAGGCAACATAGAGGGGGGGGGGGACTTTTTTCTTATTTCCACACAACAGCTCTAAGGTGTATTAAAGACATAGTTCAATGTTGAAAATGAGTGGTCTTTCCCTTTAATGAAACACTTTTGTCAACACCTCAATGACTATTGATATACTAATTAAAATATTAATTAGATGGCCTTACCACAGTAGTAGGCTACAGTCCTACTGATTCCGCGCTGCCGCTCCACCGCCGGCAGCTGCCGCTCCTCCGCCGGCAGTCACTGCCGGCAGCTGCCGCTCCTCCTCCTGTATACAAATCAAGAATCATCACAGATTGATACAACCAGGGCTGGATTGCCTAGAAACGGCTGTGTAAGTTGTGTGTAACAGCCATCTCGACCCAAGGAAGCTGAGAAATAACTATAACTCAATGTTAGGTTTGTACCTACATACAATGAAGTAGGCTACATTACTAGTTATAAAATATAGCCATACTAGTTGTACAATAGGAAATGACATTTTTTCAAGTCAGATACTGACAATATTATATACTATTCCACTCACACCAACTATTTTGCCTACATTCCAAGCGTTACAATAAGCAATGCATTCAAAGTGTCCAGGATTAATCATAATGCTTAATGTACATTTTCTATCAGGTAATGGAACTTCCCGACCAGGCAATGGGACACCAAACCTAGTCAATGCAACTTTAGCACCAGTCAATGCAAATGCAACTATAGCACCAGTAAATTCAACTACAGCAACAGTCGATGTAACAACTATTAAAGTGTCTGTTAACATTAACGTAACTGCTAATGTTACGACTATTAGCGTTACAATAACAACTGCACCAGTGAATGCAACTAGAGCGCTCGTCAATGCAACTTCACCTAGCCCAGGTAAAACAAATGAACCATTTGCCAAAATAACTTTACCACCAATTACTTTGAATTAATCAATACTCAGTAAAAAAAAAAAAAAAAGCACATTGAATTATAATCTTTATTATTATAACTTCAGAAATATAAGACACACAGGTTATCATGACTTCACAATTTAATGTAACCTTTTCATCAGGTAATACAACTTCCACATCAGTCAACAATGGGACATCACGACCATTCAGTTCAACTTCACCACGACACAATGCGACTTCACCACGGCCAGTCATTGCAACTTCACCACGACACAATGCAACCTCACCACAAGTTATTGCAACTTCACCACAACACAATGAGACTTCACCACAACACAATGCAACTTCACCAACAGTCATTGTAACTACACCATCAGTCAATGCAACTTCACCCATAGTCCATACAACATCCCCACCAGTCACTACAGCTACTAGCCCAGGTAAAACAAAAGACCTTTACCACTAATTTATTGATCTGTGGATGATTCGTTTTCCTGTTCTTATTTTACGAGTGCTCAGCTTTTATTAAGGGGGTTTTCAAGGATATTATTAATAGTATACAAAGTACTACATCCCAGTCCTGCATTACACAGAATTCCATTTGTTTTCACCGGAAGGCGGAAGCGTTTCAAAAAGCGTTCTTTTAATTGTTTTATACTATCAGCGGATTGTTTCTCTTAGCCATTGGAGCTTTAGTTACCGTGAGCTGTGTTTTCTTTTGCAGTTGTTTTTCCATCTTCAAATCCTATAAAGCCATAAAAACAGCGTGAAATTCCTTTTTATTAGTAGCGCAGTAGTTCCGGGCCAAACAGGAAACCGGTGCGTTTCCGTCTTCCGGCCGGATGACGCCATTTTCGACGCCCCGCTCCACTTTCAATAGAAAATATGTTTATAAAAGGCTTTCGGGGGTGAAATTCATGGAGTGGATGTTGTGAAACATTTGCCTCTCACAAAAGATGTACAATTTAACTTTTTTTCACACATATAAGAAACACAGGTAAAAATAACTTCACAATTTAATGGAACCTTTTCATCAGGTAATAAAGCTTCCACACTAGTCAATGGGACATCACAACCATTCAATGCAACTACACCACGACACAATGCAACGTCACCACCAGTCATTGCAACTTCACCATCAGTCAATGCAACTTCACCCATAATCCATACAACATCCGCACCAGTCACTGCAGCTACTAGCCCAGGTAAAACAAACAAACCATTAGTCAAAATAACTTTACCACTAAGTTGAATGAAACACTACTCAGTTTAGCTATAATATCTCAATATAACTGCAGAGGACAAAGGGATGTAAAAGAGTACAGTGACAAATACCCCCACAACTAAAAAGCACATTGAATTATAATCTTTATTATTATAACTTCAGAAATATAAGAAACACAAGTTTCTCACAATGAAATTTAACCTTTCACCACCAGTCATTCCAACTTCACCACGACTCAATGCAACTTCTCCAACAGTCATTGCAACTTCACCATCAGTCAAGTCAACTTCACCCATAGTCCATACAACATCCCCACCACTAACTACACCACAGACTACGCTACAGCCTACATCCCAAACTACACCACAAAGTACTGCGCTAAAGACTACACCCCAAACTACACCACAAAGTACTACGCTACAGACTACATCCCAAACTACACCACAAAGTACTATACTACAGACTTCACCACAAACAACCACAACTCAAACCACTACAACTACTCAAACGACCACAACTCCAACAACTACTCAAACAACGACGACTCCCACCACAACTCCAACCACCAAAACTACTCAAACAACCAAAACTCCCACCACAACTCCAACCACTGCCGGTGCAACTACAGCCGGTCCAACTACTGCTGCTGCAACTACAGTGGGTCCAACTACAGCTGGTCCAACTACTGCTGGTGCAACTACAGCCGGTCCAACTACTGCTGCTGCAACTACAGTGGGTCCAACTACAGCCAGTCCAACTACTGCTGGTGTAACTACAGCCGGTCCAACTACTGCTGCTGCAACTACAGCCGGTCCAACTACTACTGGTGTAACTACAGCCGGTCAACCTACTGCTGCTGCAACTACAGCCGGTCCAACTACTGCTGGTGTAACTACAGCCGTTCGAACTACTGCTGGTGCAACTACAGCTGGTACTACTGCTGCTGCAACTACAGCCGGTCCAACTACTGCTGGTCCAACTACTGCTGGTGTAACTACAGCCGGTCCAACTACTGCTGCTGCAACTACAGTGGGTCCAACTACAGCCGGTCCAACTACTGCTGGTGCAACTACAGCCGGTCCAACTACTGCTTCTGCAACTACAGTGGGTCCAACTACAGCCGGTCCAACTACTGCTGGTGCAACTACAGCCGGTCCAACTACTGCTGCTGCAACTACAGTGGGTCCGACTACTGCTGCTGCAACTACAGCCGGTCCAACTACTGCTGGTGTAACTACAGCCGGTCCAACTACTGCTGCTGCAACTACAGTGGGTCCAACTACAGCCGGTCCAACTACTGCTGGTGCAACTACAGCCGGTCCAACTACTGCTTCTGCAACTACAGTGGGTCCAACTACAGCCGGCCCAACAACTGCTGCTGCAACTACAGCCGGTCCAACTACTGCTGGTGCAACTACAGCCGGTCCACCTACTGCTGCTGCTGCAACTACAGTGGGTCCAACTACAACCGGTCCAACTACTGCTGCTGCAACTACAGCCGGTCAAACTACTGCTGGTGCAACAACAGCCGGTCCACCTACTGCTGGTGCAACTACAGCCGGTCCAACTACTGCTGGTGCAACTACAGCCGGTCCAACCACTGCCGGTGCAACTGCAGGCGGTCCAACTACTGCGGCTGCAACTACAGTGGGTCCAACTACAGCCGGTCCAACTACTGCTGGTACAACAACAGCCAGTCCAACTACTGCTGCTTCAACTACAGCCGGTCCAACTACTGCTGGTGCAACTAAAGCCGGTCCAACTACTGCTGCTGCGACTACAATGGGTCCAACTACATTTGGTCAAACTACTGCTGGTGCAACTACAGCCGGTCAAACTACTGCTGGTGCAACTACAGCCGGTCCAACTACTAATGGTAAAACTACAGCCGGTCAAACTACAGCTGCTGCAACTACAGTGGGCCCAACAACTACCACAGCTATTGCAACAACTGTCACAGCTGCCCCAACAACTACCACCGCTGCCACACCAACTACAAAAGCTGGCCTAACAACTACCACAGCTGCTGCAACTACAGTGGGTCCAACTACAGCCGGTCCAACTACTGCTGGTTCAACAACAGTCGGTCCAACTACTGCTGGTGTAACTACAGTCGGTCCAACTACTGCTGCTGCAACTACAGCCGGTCCAACTATTGCTGGTGTAACTACAGCCGGTCCAACTACTGCTGCTGCAACTACAGTGGGTCCAACTACAGTCGGTCAAACTACTACTGGTGCAACTAAAGCCGGTCCAACTACTGCTGGTGTAACTACAGCCAGTCCAACTACTGCTGCTGCAACTACAGCCGGTCCAACTACTGCTGGTGCAACTACAGCCGGTCCAACTACTGCTGGTGCAACTATAGCCGGTCCAACTACTGCTGCTGCAACTACAGTGGGTCGAACTACAGCCGGTCCAACTACTGCTGGTGCAACAACAGCCGGTCCAACTACTGCTGGTGTAACTACAGCCGGTCCAACTACTGCTGCTGCAACTACAGCCGGTCCAACTACTGCTGCTGTAACTACAGCCGGTCCAACTACTGCTGCTGCAACTACAGCCAGTCCAACTACTGCTGGTGCAACTACAGCCGATCCAGCTACTGCTGGTATAATTACAGCCGGTCAAACTACTGCTGCTGCAACTACAGTGGGTCCAACTACAGCCGGTCCAACTACTGCTGCTGCAACTACAGCCGGTCCAACTACTGCTGCTGCAACTACAGCCAGTCCAACTAATGCTGGTGCAACTACAGCCGGTCCAACTCATGCTGGTGCAACTACAGCCGGTCCACCTACTGCTGGTGCAACTTCAGCCGGTCCAACTACTGCTGGTGCAACTACAGCCGGTCCAACTACTGCTGCTGCAACTACAGTGGGTCCAACTACAGCCGGTCCAACTACTGCTGATGCAACAACAGCCGGTCCAACTACTGCTGATGCAACAACAGCCGGTCCAACTACTGCTGCTGCAACTACAGCCGGTCCAACTACTGCTGGTGTAACTACACCCGGTCCAACTACTGCTGCTGCAACTAGAGTGGGTCTAACTACAGCCGGTCCAACTACTGCTGGTGCAACTACTGCTGGTGCAACTACAGCCGGTCCAACTACTGCTGGTGCAACTACAGCCGGTCCAACTACTGCTGCTGCAACTACAGTGGGCCCAACAACTATCACAGCTTTTGCAACAACTACCACCACTGCTACACCAACTACAACAGCTGGCCTAACAACTACCACAGCTGGTGCAACTACAGCCGGTCCAACTAGTGCTGCTGCAACTACAGCCGGTCCTACTACTGCTGGTGTAACTACAGCCGGTCCAACTACTGCTGCTGCAACTACAGTGGGTCCAACTACAGCCATTCCAACTACTGCTGCTGCAACTACAGCCGGTCCAACTACTGCTGGTGTAACTACAGCCGGTCCAACTACTGCTGCTGCAACTACAGTCGGTCCAACTACAGCCGGTCCAACTACTACTGGTGCAACTACAGCCGGTCCAACTACTTTTGGTATAACTACAGCCGGTCCAACTACTGCTGCTTCAACTACAGTGGGTCCAACTACAGCCGGTCCAACTACTGCTGATGCAACTACAGCCGGTCCAACTACTGCTGGTGCAACTACAACTGATCCAACTACTGCTGGTGCAACTACAGCCGGTCCACCTACTGCTGGTGGAACTACAGCCGGTCCAACTACTGCTGCTGCAACTACAGCCGGTCCAACTACTGCTGGTATAATTACAGCCGGTCCAACTACTTCTATTGCAACTACAGTGGGTCCAACTACAGCCGGTCCAACTACTGCTGGTGCAACTACAGCCGGTCCAACTACTGCTGCTGCAACTACAGCCGGTCCAACTACTGCTGGTGCAACTACAGCCGGTCCAACTACTACTGCTGCAACTACAGTGGGTCGAACTACAGCCGGTCCAACTACTGCTGGTGCAACAACAGCCGGTCAAACTACTGCTGGTGTAACTACAGCCGGTCCAACTACTGCTGCTGCAACTACAGCCGGTCCAACTACTGCTGGTGTAACTACAGCCGGTCCAACTACTGCTGCTGCAACTACAGCCAGTCCAACTACTGCTGGTGCAACTACAGCCAGTCCAACTACTGCTGGTGCAACTACAGCCGGTCCAACTAATGCTGGTTTAACTACAGCCGGTCCAACTACTGCTGCTGCAACTACAGCCGATCCAACTACTAATGGTATAATTACAGCCGGTCAAACTACTGCTGCTGCAACTACAGTGGGTCCAACTACAGCCGGTCCAACTACTGCTGGTGTAACTACAGCCGGTCCGACTACATATGCTGCAACTACAGTGGGTCTAACTACAGCCGGTCCAACTACTGCTGGTGCAACTACTGCTGGTGCAACTACAGCCGGTCCAACTACTGCTGGTGCAACTACAGCCGGTCCAACTACTGCTGCTTCACCTACAGTGGGCCAAACAACTACCACAGCTTTTGCAACAACTACCACCACTGCTACACCAACTACAACAGCTGGCTTAACACCTACCATAGCTGGTGCAACTACAGCCGGTCCAACAACTACTAAAACAACGACGACTCCCACTACAACTCCAAACACCACAACTACTCAAACAACCAAAACTCCAACCACTACAACTACTCAAACGACCACATCTTTAAAAACTACTCAAACAACGACAACTCCCACCAGAACTCCAACCACTACAACTAATCAAATGACCACAACTCCGTCTCCAACAACTACTCAAACAACGACGACTCCCACCACAACTCCAACCACTACAACTATTCAAACAACCACAACTCCAACAACTACTCAAACAACGACGACTCACACCACAACTCCAACCACTAAAACTACTCAAACGACCACAACTCCAACTAGTACTCAAACAACGACGACTCCCACCACAACTCCAACCACCACAACTACTCAAACAACCACAACTCCGATCACAACTCCGACCACAACAATTACTCAAACAACCACAACTCCAACCACAACTGCAACCACCACAACTACTCAAACAACCACGACACCAACCAAAACTACTCAAACAACCACGACACCAACCACAACTCCAACCACTAAAGCTACTCAAACGACCACAAATCCAACAACTACTCAAACAACGACGACTCCAACCACAACTCCGACCACCACAACTACTCAAACAACCACAACTCCAACCACAACTGCAACCACATTAACTACTCAAACAACCACAACACCAACCACAACTCCAACCACTACAACTACTCAAAAAACCACAACTCCAACCACTACAACTACTCAAACGACCAGAACTACGCTACAGACTACATCCCAAACTACACCACAAAGTACTATACTACAGACTTCACCACAAAGTACACCACCAGGTAATACATTATCACCAGTTAATGTAGCCTCACTACCATTAAATGTAACTTTACCATTTGTTAATACAACTACTGCACCTTTCAATACAACTTCACTACCAGTCAACATAACATCACTAACTATTGCAACTTCACCACAAGTAACTGCAACTGCACCGACAGTCAACGCAACTTCACTACCTGTCAATACAATTTCAACACCAGTCAATACAACATCCCCACATGTTACTGTAACTTCATCACCATTCCCAGGTAAAACAACTAAAACATTAGTCAAAACAACTATACTACTATATCGGTTTAAATTAGTGTCAATCAGTAACACAAGTTTAACATCACCAGGGCTGCCCCGAAGACATTGTTTCATGCTTCAGATATGATGCATTTTCCCCAGTAAATTCATTAACCAATAATTATAATTTGGACTCATTGCAGCAAGATTGTTTTCTTCAGAAAGTGCAGCTCTTCATGGTAAATGGAGTGCTTTTTATTGTGAGAGCGAATTGCATCTTCCAAACATGATTCCAACAAATACAGCTGTTGAACAATGATATATTGTAGTTGAGAATTTATGCATGTGAATACAAACAATTTTCAGTCAATGTCTTAGGTACACAATATGTTCTTCTAGTGAAGTAATTTTATACGCATGGGTGAGTTTCTTTTATAAAGATCACCATTTCCATTTAGAGAAAAGACTGCTGTAAACTGACCACTTGCATTGCCTCATCAGCAAAGGGAAATAGCCATCTTCAGTATAATCTGGCTCACAAGATCAATGTTAGTGTATCAAGATATGCACTGCACCATGGTCTTGTCTCTAAAGGGAATGAAATCACCAAGAGAGTATGAAACGTGTAGACTTTTGTTGATATTCGCAGTATGCATGTACAGAAGCAACACTCCTCATAAACCCAACTTGTGCACACATGCCGTGTCTGTGCCATGATTAAGATGACAATATAAATAATCAATAAAGCATATACATGAAATTATGTTTAATACCAATATGCCAAACGAGTATCTGGATATTGGTATATCCCGGGCCCAACCTACACTAAACACAACCTGACCATCAGTCAATGCTATTGACCTCTGTCACAACAATAATACACCATTCTATTTACCACTAGCTATTACACACTTACTACACCTACAGTAATTGCTACTACGTATACAATATCAAGTGAAACAATTTAACTATGGGTCAATATATAGTTTTTTTTCTTTCTTTTTTTAAATCTGACAGAAATCTGTAACCATTGCTGCTTTCATTGCTACTCATGGTCATGCACTAATTTACACTGCTTTTGTTTTTTTATATGTACAGAAACTCCCACCACTGCTGCCATTGCTACGACCCCTCCCACCACCGTTGCAAATGTAACGTCCGCTCCCACCACTTTGGCAAATGTTACTTCAGCACCAGTCAATGTGACTTCACCACCAGTGACTGTGACTTCACCACCAGTCAATGTGACTTCACCACCAGTCAATGTGACTTCACCACCAATCAATGTGACTTCACCACCAATCAATGTGACTTCACCACCAATCAATGTGACTTCACCACCAATCAATGTGACTTCACCACCAATCAATGTGACTTCAACACCAATCAATGTGACTTCACCACCAATCAATGTGACTTCACCACCAGTCAATGTGACTTCACCACCAATCAATGTGACTTCACCACCAATCAATGTGACTTCACCACCAATCAATGTGACTTCACCTATAGTCCATACAACATCCCTACCTGTCACTGCAGCTACTACCCAAGGTGAAACAACTGAACCATTAGTCAAAAGAACTTTACCACTAATCACTTTGAATATATCACTACTCAGTTCCGCTATACTAATTCAATATAACTTCAACTAACTGTTTCTACCCATTGTGTATCACGTGCAGCTACAACACCTGCACCTGTACAACCAAAGGTCATGTTGGAATTCAAAATACAGGCAAACTTCACAGCGGCACTTGAAGACACATCCTCACCCGAATTCCTGAACTTAGCAACAGAAGTAGCTTCAGCTGTAAGTCCATTATGATCATGCAAAGCCTGTCAAAAAAATCTCCATATCTTCAGTAATTCCTGTTTCATGCATTTTACTATAATATTGATTTCTGGCAAATGTATGATAATGATGTTTAAAAAGAAACCTACTGTATGGAAATGTCTTGCTTTTACTGTACAATTACCAAATAACAAAACAACTTAAAATGATTGAAGTTTTATAGATTTTAACAAACAACCTCCTCCAGCTTTCAACACGAGAAGAACATTCTTATTGATTCATTCAATGTAAATCTATTAATCATGAACCATGGAATGAACTCGGTGGAATAATAATGATTCTTTTACAGTTTCTCTGGAATTATTCCTGTAATTATTTCAATGCCTGAATTTCTGTTTACAGATGGACAACGTCTATAAGACAGTGTTTTCTAATTTCAATCGCACTGTTGTAACCGGCTTCAGGTATGCACCAATGGTGTTTACTGTCTTAAGTATCTATGTTTTTTCATTAATTGACTTACATATAATTCATTTGTACCTTTAATGTAGTCATAAATAACAAAAATGTTGATGCAACATAATTAATAATTATAACAGTAATAATAATAATAATGAAAATAAATCCATTAAAAAAACTTTTCAACATCAATTTTACAGCTCAGGATCAATAAAGGTACAGGCTGAATTAATATTCAACATAGAGGCAAATGCCACAGCACCAGATGCCACTTCTGTGACTGGTACTCTCAAGGCGGCTGTATCCAATCCTAATTTCACCCTTTCTGTGGACACATCATCTATTGTTGCCACTGGTAAGAATTGTTCACTCAACCGATAAAAGCTCACAATGTGCCTTTTTAATGAAATGTTTAATGACATTACATGTTTTCTTGTTATTAATTATTGCCTGCACAAGTATTGATATGAAAGTTTTATTTTTACAGTGGTGCCAACACCCACAGCAGCAGCACCTTTAACAACAATCACCACGAATACAACAGCAGGTACTATTTCATCAAAAATAATTGAAACTGTACTTCAAATGTATAAAACTGTAGCCAGTGACAAATACCTGGCTGCAGTCACTGGCTGTACTATTATTATAACTTCAGAAATATAAGAAACACAAGTAGTCATAACTTAACAATGTAATGTAACCTATCCCCACCAGTCAATACCAATATGCCAAACGAGTATCTGGATATTGGTATATCCCAGGCCCAACCTACACTAAACACAACCTGACCATCAGTCAATGCTATTGACCTCTGTCACAACAATAATACACCATTCTATTTACCACTAGCTATTACACCTGTTACTACACCTACAGTAATTGCTACTACATATACAATATCAAGTGAAACAATTTAGCTATGGGTCAATATATAGTTTTTTTCCTTTCTTTTTTTAAATCTGACAGAAATCTGTAACCATTGCTGCTTTCATTGCTACTCAAGGTCATGCACTAATTTACACTGCTTTTGTTTTTTTATATGTACAGAAACTCCCACCACTGCTGCCATTGCTACGACCCCTCCCACCACCGTTGCAAATGTAACGTCCGCTCCCACCACTTTGGCAAATGTTACTTCAGCACCAGTCAATGTGACTTCACCACCAGTGACTGTGACTTCACCACCAGTCAATGTGACTTCACCACCAATCAATGTGACTTCACCACCAATCAATGTGACTTCACCACCAATCAATGTGACTTCACCACCAATCAATGTGACTTCACCACCAATCAATGTGACTTCACCACCAATCAATGTGACTTCAACACCAATCAATGTGACTTCACCACCAATCAATGTGACTTCACCACCAGTCAATGTGACTTCACCACCAATCAATGTGACTTCACCACCAATCAATGTGACTTCACCACCAATCAATGTGACTTCACCTATAGTCCATACAACATCCCTACCTGTCACTGCAGCTACTACCCAAGGTGAAACAACTGAACCATTAGTCAAAAGAACTTTACCACTAATCACTTTGAATATATCACTACTCAGTTCCGCTATACTAATTCAATATAACTTCAACTAACTGTTTCTACCCATTGTGTATCACGTGCAGCTACAACACCTGCACCTGTACAACCAAAGGTCATGTTGGAATTCAAAATACAGGCAAACTTCACAGCGGCACTTGAAGACACATCCTCACCCGAATTCCTGAACTTAGCAACAGAAGTAGCTTCAGCGGTAAGTCCATTATGATCATGCAAAGCCTGTCAAAAAAATCTCCATATCTTCAGTAATTCCTGTTTCATGCATTTTACTATAATATTGATTTCTGGCAAATGTATGATAATGATGTTTAAAAAGAAACCTACTGTATGGAAATGTCTTGCTTTTACTGTACAATTACCAAATAACAAAACAACTTAAAATGATTGAAGTTTTATAGATTTTAACAAACAACCTCCTCCAGCTTTCAACACGAGAAGAACATTCTTATTGATTCATTCAATGTAAATCTATTAATCATGAACCATGGAATGAACTCGGTGGAATAATAATGATTCTTTTACAGTTTCTCTGGAATTATTCCTGTAATTATTTCAATGCCTGAATTTCTGTTTACAGATGGATAACGTCTATAAGACAGTGTTTTCTAATTTCAATCGCACTGTTGTAACCGGCTTCAGGTATGCACCAATGGTGTTTACTGTCTTAAGTATCTATGTTTTTTCATTAATTGACTTACATATAATTCATTTGTACCTTTAATGTAGTCATAAATAACAAAAATGTTGATGCAACATAATTAATAATTATAACGGTAATAATAATAATAATGAAAATAAATCCATTAAAAAAACTTTTCAACATCAATTTTACAGCTCAGGATCAATAAAGGTACAGGCTGAATTAATATTCAACATAGAGGCAAATGCCACAGCACCAGATGCCACTTCTGTGACTGGTACTCTCAAGGCGGCTGTATCCAATCCTAATTTCACCCTTTCTGTGGACACATCATCTATTGTTGCCACTGGTAAGAATTGTTCACTCAACCGATAAAAGCTCACAATGTGCCTTTTTAATGAAATGTTTAATGACATTACATGTTTTCTTGTTATTAATTATTGCCTGCACAAGTATTGATATGAAAGTTTTATTTTTACAGTGGTGCCAACACCCACAGCAGCAGCACCTTTAACAACAATCACCACGAATACAACAGCAGGTACTATTTCATCAAAAATAATTGAAACTGTACTTCAAATGTATAAAACTGTAGCCAGTGACAAATACCTGGCTGCAGTCACTGGCTGTACTATTATTATAACTTCAGAAATATAAGAAACACAAGTAGTCATAACTTAACAATGTAATGTAACCTATCTCCACCAGTCAATACCAATATGCCAAACGAGTATCTGGATATTGGTATATCCCAGGCCCAACCTACACTAAACACAACCTGACCATCAGTCAATGCTATTGACCTCTGTCACAACAATAATACACCATTCTATTTACCACTAGCTATTACACCTGTTACTACACCTACAGTAATTGCTACTACATATACAATATCAAGTGAAACAATTTAACTATGGGTCAATATATAGTTTTTTTTCTTTCTTTTTTTAAATCTGACAGAAATCTGTAACCATTGCTGCTTTCATTGCTACTCAAGGTCATGCACTAATTTACACTGCTTTTGTTTTTTTATATGTACAGAAACTCCCACCACTGCTGCCATTGCTACGACCCCTCCCACCACCGTTGCAAATGTAACGTCCGCTCCCACCACTTTGGCAAATGTTACTTCAGCACCAGTCAATGTGACTTCACCACCAGTGACTGTGACTTCACCACCAGTCAATGTGACTTCACCACCAATCAATGTGACTTCACCACCAATCAATGTGACTTCACCACCAATCAATGTGACTTCACCACCAATCAATGTGACTTCACCACCAATCAATGTGACTTCACCACCAATCAATGTGACTTCAACACCAATCAATGTGACTTCACCACCAATCAATGTGACTTCACCACCAGTCAATGTGACTTCACCACCAATCAATGTGACTTCACCACCAATCAATGTGACTTCACCACCAATCAATGTGACTTCACCTATAGTCCATACAACATCCCTACCTGTCACTGCAGCTACTACCCAAGGTGAAACAACTGAACCATTAGTCAAAAGAACTTTACCACTAATCACTTTGAATATATCACTACTCAGTTCCGCTATACTAATTCAATATAACTTCAACTAACTGTTTCTACCCATTGTGTATCACGTGCAGCTACAACACCTGCACCTGTACAACCAAAGGTCATGTTGGAATTCAAAATACAGGCAAACTTCACAGCGGCACTTGAAGACACATCCTCACCCGAATTCCTGAACTTAGCAACAGAAGTAGCTTCAGCGGTAAGTCCATTATGATCATGCAAAGCCTGTCAAAAAAATCTCCATATCTTCAGTAATTCCTGTTTCATGCATTTTACTATAATATTGATTTCTGGCAAATGTATGATAATGATGTTTAAAAAGAAACCTACTGTATGGAAATGTCTTGCTTTTACTGTACAATTACCAAATAACAAAACAACTTAAAATGATTGAAGTTTTATAGATTTTAACAAACAACCTCCTCCAGCTTTCAACACGAGAAGAACATTCTTATTGATTCATTCAATGTAAATCTATTAATCATGAACCATGGAATGAACTCGGTGGAATAATAATGATTCTTTTACAGTTTCTCTGGAATTATTCCTGTAATTATTTCAATGCCTGAATTTCTGTTTACAGATGGACAACGTCTATAAGACAGTGTTTTCTAATTTCAATCGCACTGTTGTAACCGGCTTCAGGTATGCACCAATGGTGTTTACTGTCTTAAGTATCTATGTTTTTTCATTAATTGACTTACATATAATTCATTTGTACCTTTAATGTAGTCATAAATAACAAAAATGTTGATGCAACATAATTAATAATTATAACGGTAATAATAATAATAATGAAAATAAATCCATTAAAAAAACTTTTCAACATCAATTTTACAGCTCAGGATCAATAAAGGTACAGGCTGAATTAATATTCAACATAGAGGCAAATGCCACAGCACCAGATGCCACTTCTGTGACTGGTACTCTCAAGGCGGCTGTATCCAATCCTAATTTCACCCTTTCTGTGGACACATCATCTATTGTTGCCACTGGTAAGAATTGTTCACTCAACCGATAAAAGCTCACAATGTGCCTTTTTAATGAAATGTTTAATGACATTACATGTTTTCTTGTTATTAATTATTGCCTGCACAAGTATTGATATGAAAGTTTTATTTTTACAGTGGTGCCAACACCCACAGCAGCAGCACCTTTAACAACAATCACCACGAATACAACAGCAGGTACTATTTCATCAAAAATAATTGAAACTGTACTTCAAATGTATAAAACTGTAGCCAGTGACAAATACCTGGCTGCAGTCACTGGCTGTACTATTATTATAACTTCAGAAATATAAGAAACACAAGTAGTCATAACTTAACAATGTAATGTAACCTATCCCCACCAGTCAATACCAATATGCCAAACGAGTATCTGGATATTGGTATATCCCAGGCCCAACCTACACTAAACACAACCTGACCATCAGTCAATGCTATTGACCTCTGTCACAACAATAATACACCATTCTATTTACCACTAGCTATTACACCTGTTACTACACCTACAGTAATTGCTACTACATATACAATATCAAGTGAAACAATTTAACTATGGGTCAATATATAGTTTTTTTTCTTTCTTTTTTTAAATCTGACAGAAATCTGTAACCATTGCTGCTTTCATTGCTACTCAAGGTCATGCACTAATTTACACTGCTTTTGTTTTTTTATATGTACAGAAACTCCCACCACTGCTGCCATTGCTACGACCCCTCCCACCACCGTTGCAAATGTAACGTCCGCTCCCACCACTTTGGCAAATGTTACTTCAGCACCAGTCAATGTGACTTCACCACCAGTGACTGTGACTTCACCACCAGTCAATGTGACTTCACCACCAATCAATGTGACTTCACCACCAATCAATGTGACTTCACCACCAATCAATGTGACTTCACCACCAATCAATGTGACTTCACCACCAATCAATGTGACTTCACCACCAATCAATGTGACTTCAACACCAATCAATGTGACTTCACCACCAATCAATGTGACTTCACCACCAGTCAATGTGACTTCACCACCAATCAATGTGACTTCACCACCAATCAATGTGACTTCACCACCAATCAATGTGACTTCACCTATAGTCCATACAACATCCCTACCTGTCACTGCAGCTACTACCCAAGGTGAAACAACTGAACCATTAGTCAAAAGAACTTTACCACTAATCACTTTGAATATATCACTACTCAGTTCCGCTATACTAATTCAATATAACTTCAACTAACTGTTTCTACCCATTGTGTATCACGTGCAGCTACAACACCTGCACCTGTACAACCAAAGGTCATGTTGGAATTCAAAATACAGGCAAACTTCACAGCGGCACTTGAAGACACATCCTCACCCGAATTCCTGAACTTAGCAACAGAAGTAGCTTCAGCGGTAAGTCCATTATGATCATGCAAAGCCTGTCAAAAAAATCTCCATATCTTCAGTAATTCCTGTTTCATGCATTTTACTATAATATTGATTTCTGGCAAATGTATGATAATGATGTTTAAAAAGAAACCTACTGTATGGAAATGTCTTGCTTTTACTGTACAATTACCAAATAACAAAACAACTTAAAATGATTGAAGTTTTATAGATTTTAACAAACAACCTCCTCCAGCTTTCAACACGAGAAGAACATTCTTATTGATTCATTCAATGTAAATCTATTAATCATGAACCATGGAATGAACTCGGTGGAATAATAATGATTCTTTTACAGTTTCTCTGGAATTATTCCTGTAATTATTTCAATGCCTGAATTTCTGTTTACAGATGGACAACGTCTATAAGACAGTGTTTTCTAATTTCAATCGCACTGTTGTAACCGGCTTCAGGTATGCACCAATGGTGTTTACTGTCTTAAGTATCTATGTTTTTTCATTAATTGACTTACATATAATTCATTTGTACCTTTAATGTAGTCATAAATAACAAAAATGTTGATGCAACATAATTAATAATTATAACGGTAATAATAATAATGAAAATAAATCCATTAAAAAAACTTTTCAACATCAATTTTACAGCTCAGGATCAATAAAGGTACAGGCTGAATTAATATTCAACATAGAGGCAAATGCCACAGCACCAGATGCCACTTCTGTGACTGGTACTCTCAAGGCGGCTGTATCCAATCCTAATTTCACCCTTTTTGTGGACACATCATCTATTGTTGCCACTGGTAAGAATTGTTCACTCAACCGATAAAAGCTCACAATGTGCCTTTTTAATGAAATGTTTAATGACATTACATGTTTTCTTGTTATTAATTATTGCCTGCACAAGTATTGATATGAAAGTTTTATTTTTACAGTGGTGCCAACACCCACAGCAGCAGCACCTTTAACAACAATCACCACGAATACAACAGCAGGTACTATTTCATCAAAAATAATTGAAACTGTACTTCAAATGTATAAAACTGTAGCCAGTGACAAATACCTGGCTGCAGTCACTGGCTGTACTATTATTATAACTTCAGAAATATAAGAAACACAAGTAGTCATAACTTAACAATGTAATGTAACCTATCCCCACCAGTCAATACCAATATGCCAAACGAGTATCTGGATATTGGTATATCCCAGGCCCAACCTACACTAAACACAACCTGACCATCAGTCAATGCTATTGACCTCTGTCACAACAATAATACACCATTCTATTTACCACTAGCTATTACACCTGTTACTACACCTACAGTAATTGCTACTACATATACAATATCAAGTGAAACAATTTAGCTATGGGTCAATATATAGTTTTTTTCCTTTCTTTTTTTAAATCTGACAGAAATCTGTAACCATTGCTGCTTTCATTGCTACTCAAGGTCATGCACTAATTTACACTGCTTTTGTTTTTTTATATGTACAGAAACTCCCACCACTGCTGCCATTGCTACGACCCCTCCCACCACCGTTGCAAATGTAACGTCCGCTCCCACCACTTTGGCAAATGTTACTTCAGCACCAGTCAATGTGACTTCACCACCAGTGACTGTGACTTCACCACCAGTCAATGTGACTTCACCACCAATCAATGTGACTTCACCACCAATCAATGTGACTTCACCACCAATCAATGTGACTTCACCACCAATCAATGTGACTTCACCACCAATCAATGTGACTTCACCACCAATCAATGTGACTTCAACACCAATCAATGTGACTTCACCACCAATCAATGTGACTTCACCACCAGTCAATGTGACTTCACCACCAATCAATGTGACTTCACCACCAATCAATGTGACTTCACCACCAATCAATGTGACTTCACCTATAGTCCATACAACATCCCTACCTGTCACTGCAGCTACTACCCAAGGTGAAACAACTGAACCATTAGTCAAAAGAACTTTACCACTAATCACTTTGAATATATCACTACTCAGTTCCGCTATACTAATTCAATATAACTTCAACTAACTGTTTCTACCCATTGTGTATCACGTGCAGCTACAACACCTGCACCTGTACAACCAAAGGTCATGTTGGAATTCAAAATACAGGCAAACTTCACAGCGGCACTTGAAGACACATCCTCACCCGAATTCCTGAACTTAGCAACAGAAGTAGCTTCAGCGGTAAGTCCATTATGATCATGCAAAGCCTGTCAAAAAAATCTCCATATCTTCAGTAATTCCTGTTTCATGCATTTTACTATAATATTGATTTCTGGCAAATGTATGATAATGATGTTTAAAAAGAAACCTACTGTATGGAAATGTCTTGCTTTTACTGTACAATTACCAAATAACAAAACAACTTAAAATGATTGAAGTTTTATAGATTTTAACAAACAACCTCCTCCAGCTTTCAACACGAGAAGAACATTCTTATTGATTCATTCAATGTAAATCTATTAATCATGAACCATGGAATGAACTCGGTGGAATAATAATGATTCTTTTACAGTTTCTCTGGAATTATTCCTGTAATTATTTCAATGCCTGAATTTCTGTTTACAGATGGACAACGTCTATAAGACAGTGTTTTCTAATTTCAATCGCACTGTTGTAACCGGCTTCAGGTATGCACCAATGGTGTTTACTGTCTTAAGTATCTATGTTTTTTCATTAATTGACTTACATATAATTCATTTGTACCTTTAATGTAGTCATAAATAACAAAAATGTTGATGCAACATAATTAATAATTATAACGGTAATAATAATAATAATGAAAATAAATCCATTAAAAAAACTTTTCAACATCAATTTTACAGCTCAGGATCAATAAAGGTACAGGCTGAATTAATATTCAACATAGAGGCAAATGCCACAGCACCAGATGCCACTTCTGTGACTGGTACTCTCAAGGCGGCTGTATCCAATCCTAATTTCACCCTTTCTGTGGACACATCATCTATTGTTGCCACTGGTAAGAATTGTTCACTCAACCGATAAAAGCTCACAATGTGCCTTTTTAATGAAATGTTTAATGACATTACATGTTTTCTTGTTATTAATTATTGCCTGCACAAGTATTGATATGAAAGTTTTATTTTTACAGTGGTGCCAACACCCACAGCAGCAGCACCTTTAACAACAATCACCACGAATACAACAGCAGGTACTATTTCATCAAAAATAATTGAAACTGTACTTCAAATGTATAAAACTGTAGCCAGTGACAAATACCTGGCTGCAGTCACTGGCTGTACTATTATTATAACTTCAGAAATATAAGAAACACAAGTAGTCATAACTTAACAATGTAATGTAACCTATCCCCACCAGTCAATACCAATATGCCAAACGAGTATCTGGATATTGGTATATCCCAGGCCCAACCTACACTAAACACAACCTGACCATCAGTCAATGCTATTGACCTCTGTCACAACAATAATACACCATTCTATTTACCACTAGCTATTACACCTGTTACTACACCTACAGTAATTGCTACTACATATACAATATCAAGTGAAACAATTTAACTATGGGTCAATATATAGTTTTTTTTCTTTCTTTTTTTAAATCTGACAGAAATCTGTAACCATTGCTGCTTTCATTGCTACTCAAGGTCATGCACTAATTTACACTGCTTTTGTTTTTTTATATGTACAGAAACTCCCACCACTGCTGCCATTGCTACGACCCCTCCCACCACCGTTGCAAATGTAACGTCCGCTCCCACCACTTTGGCAAATGTTACTTCAGCACCAGTCAATGTGACTTCACCACCAGTGACTGTGACTTCACCACCAGTCAATGTGACTTCACCACCAATCAATGTGACTTCACCACCAATCAATGTGACTTCACCACCAATCAATGTGACTTCACCACCAATCAATGTGACTTCAACACCAATCAATGTGACTTCACCACCAATCAATGTGACTTCACCACCAGTCAATGTGACTTCACCACCAATCAATGTGACTTCACCACCAATCAATGTGACTTCACCACCAATCAATGTGACTTCACCTATAGTCCATACAACATCCCTACCTGTCACTGCAGCTACTACCCAAGGTGAAACAACTGAACCATTAGTCAAAAGAACTTTACCACTAATCACTTTGAATATATCACTACTCAGTTCCGCTATACTAATTCAATATAACTTCAACTAACTGTTTCTACCCATTGTGTATCACGTGCAGCTACAACACCTGCACCTGTACAACCAAAGGTCATGTTGGAATTCAAAATACAGGCAAACTTCACAGCGGCACTTGAAGACACATCCTCACCCGAATTCCTGAACTTAGCAACAGAAGTAGCTTCAGCTGTAAGTCCATTATGATCATGCAAAGCCTGTCAAAAAAATCTCCATATCTTCAGTAATTCCTGTTTCATGCATTTTACTATAATATTGATTTCTGGCAAATGTATGATAATGATGTTTAAAAAGAAACCTACTGTATGGAAATGTCTTGCTTTTACTGTACAATTACCAAATAACAAAACAACTTAAAATGATTGAAGTTTTATAGATTTTAACAAACAACCTCCTCCAGCTTTCAACACGAGAAGAACATTCTTATTGATTCATTCAATGTAAATCTATTAATCATGAACCATGGAATGAACTCGGTGGAATAATAATGATTCTTTTACAGTTTCTCTGGAATTATTCCTGTAATTATTTCAATGCCTGAATTTCTGTTTACAGATGGACAACGTCTATAAGACAGTGTTTTCTAATTTCAATCGCACTGTTGTAACCGGCTTCAGGTATGCACCAATGGTGTTTACTGTCTTAAGTATCTATGTTTTTTCATTAATTGACTTACATATAATTCATTTGTACCTTTAATGTAGTCATAAATAACAAAAATGTTGATGCAACATAATTAATAATTATAACGGTAATAATAATAATAATGAAAATAAATCCATTAAAAAAACTTTTCAACATCAATTTTACAGCTCAGGATCAATAAAGGTACAGGCTGAATTAATATTCAACATAGAGGCAAATGCCACAGCACCAGATGCCACTTCTGTGACTGGTACTCTCAAGGCGGCTGTATCCAATCCTAATTTCACCCTTTCTGTGGACACATCATCTATTGTTGCCACTGGTAAGAATTGTTCACTCAACCGATAAAAGCTCACAATGTGCCTTTTTAATGAAATGTTTAATGACATTACATGTTTTCTTGTTATTAATTATTGCCTGCACAAGTATTGATATGAAAGTTTTATTTTTACAGTGGTTTTGCCGCCAACTCAAGCACCCACAACAGCAGCACCTTTAACAACAATCACCACGAATACAACAGCAGGTACTATTTCATCAAAAATAATTGAAACTGTACTTCAAATGTATAAAACTGTAGCCAGTGACAAATACCTGGCTGCAGTCACTGGCTGTACTATTATTATAACTTCAGAAATATAAGAAACACAAGTAGTCATAACGTAACAATGTAATGTAACCTATCCCCACCAGTCACTGCCTCTATAGCCCAGGTAAAACAAACTTTACCACCAAAAGCATATGCAAGAGAGTACAGTGACAAATACGCCCACAACTAAATCGAACATTCAATTATAATCTTTATTATTATAACTTTAAAAATATAAGGAACACAAGTAGTCATAACTGAACAATGTAATGTAACCTTTCACCACCAGTCATTGCAACTTCACCACGCCACAATGCAACTTCACCAACAGTCATTGCGTCACTACCATTAAATGTGACTTTACCATTTAATGGTAAAGTTACATTCCCCTCTAAAGGGAATGAAATCACCAAATATGAAACGTGTAGACTTTTGTTGATATTCGCAGTATGCATGTTCAGAACTACATGCATGTACAGAAACAACACTCCTCATAAACCCAACTTGTGCACACATGCCGTGTCTGTGCCATGATTAAGATGTCAATATAAATAATCAATAAAGCATATACGTATTGAAATTATGTTTAATACCAATATGCCAAACGAGTATCTGGATATTGGTATATCCCGGGCCCAACCTACACTAAACACAACCTGACTTTCAGCTAATTCTATTGACCTCTGTCGCAACAATAATACACCATTCTATTTACCACTAGCTATTACCACTAGCTATTACACATCCTTTCAAATCTGACAGAAAGCTGCAACCATTGCTGCTTTTATTGCTACTCAAGGTTATGCACTAATTTACACTGCTTTTGTTTTTTTATAGGTACAGAAACAACAACAGTTGCTCCCACCACTGCTGCCATTGTTACGACCCCTCCCACCACAGTTGCAAATGTAACGGTTGCTCCCACCACAGTTGCAAATATTACGGCCGCTCCCACCACAGTTGCAAATGTAACGGCCGCTCCCACCACCGTTGCAAATGTAACGTCCGCTCCCACCACAGTTGCAAATATTACGTCCGCTCCCACCACAGTTGCAACTGCTACGGTTGCTGCCACCACTGTCTCGACAGATGCTCCTACTGCTGATGAAGACACCGTAACTCTTAAGTTTAGTCTCGACGAAACCTTCAGGTCTGATCTCTCCAACTCATCTACCACAGCGTTTAAGACTTTGGCTGCCACAGTGGTCTCACAAGTAAGACAAATGATGTGCTCGTTGTACTCAAGCAAGAACATTCTAAATTCTAACTTATTATCAATATGCAATGCAGGCAGGAATGGAGCTTTTACTATGTACTTATCTAATTTAAGTCAGATGTGAATTGATTGATTGATTGATTGAATACTTTGTTAGCAGTTTGCAAAAGGTACAGGTACAATAATGCTAAAAGCATAACACAAAAATCCCTGATGGCTTGTTTCCATTGTGGTCCTTCAAGTAAATAATGGCATTAATGCAATTTTTCGGTGGATGGATATTTTTTCGGTTTGAAGGAAATCAGAAAAATGAAAGAGAAAAGGGGTGGGTAGGGGGTAAACATTATTAAACTTCACAGCATTGCAGTGTAGGTTAGCATTTTGTAGTTGGGACACAATATTTCCATCAGCAATTGAGCTAAACCAATTATCATTCTTCTCTTTCAGGTAAACACGATTTACAGCAGCAGCAGCAGTGGCACTACAACTTTCAAACGCTCTATAGTCGACAGTTTCACGTAAGACAGAGTTTTGATTAATTGCTTACGTTCAATTATGAGTTTGGCAATGATTTGCAATTTAAAAGTCACATTCTCTTTCTCACACATTACAGGTCAGGATCAGTTGTTACTCAAATGAGTCTGGTGTTCCCAAAAGACTCCGTTCCTTCTACAAGCACAGTAGAAACAGCGATGAATACTGCAATTAGCAGTGGTTCCACCTCCCTGAACGCCATCTCCGGCACCGTTAGTGCAACCGTTACCACCACTGCTGCACCTTCTACTACGCTACAGACTACACCACAAAGTAATATGCTACAGACTACATCTCAAACTACACATCAAAGTACTACGCTACAGTCATTAAATGTAACTTTATCATTTAATGGTAAAGTTACATTTAATGTGATGTTAAACAAAAGTTTAACATCACCAGGGCTGCCTCGAAGACATTGTTTCATGCATTTTCCCCAGTAAATTAAGCTGGATCAATTAAGGTTGAGGCTCAATTAATATTCAACCAAGGGAATGCAGCACCAGATGCAACTTGTGTCTGAAACTCTTGTGGAGGCTGCATCCTGCTCTAATTTCTCCCTTCCCGTGAACACACAATCTATTGTTGCCAAGGGTAAAAAAAAATAATATAACTATACAACTTCTTGTGATGAATTATGTATTAGGGTAAGCACTGATGTAACGTCTATCTTTTTACATTGTAAACTTCTCCAGCAGGTAATGCAATTTAATCAACAGTCATTTAAATTTTGACTCCTGTCAAATATAGCAAAATCATTGATGGGTGAGTTTCTTTTATATAGATCACCATTTCCATTTAGAGAAAAGACTGCTGTAAACTGACCACTTGCATTGCCTCATCAGCAAAGGGAAATAGCCATCTTCAGTATAATCTGGCTCACAAGATCAATGTTAGTGTATCAAGATATGCACTGCACCATGGTCTTGTCTCTAAAGGGAATGAAATCACCAAGAGAGTATGAAACGTGTAGACTTTTGTTGATATTCGCAGTATGCATGTACAGAAACAACACTCCTCATAAACCCAACTTGTGCACACATGCCGTGTCTGTGCCATGATTAAGATGACAATATAAATAATCAATAAAGCATATACATGAAATTATGTTTAATACCAATATGCCAAACGAGTATCTGGATATTGGTATATCCCGGGCCCAACCTACACTAAACACAACCTGACCATCAGTCAATGCTATTGACCTCTGTCACAACAATAATACACCATTCTATTTACCACTAGCTATTACACCTGTTACTTACTACACCTACAGTAATTGCTACTACATATACAATATCAAGTGAAACAATTTAACCATATATAGTTTTTTTTCTTTTTTTTCAAATCTGACAGAAAGCTGTAACCATTGCTGCTTTCATTGCTACTCATGGTCATGCACTAATTTACACTGCTTTTGTTTTTTTATATGTACAGAAACTCCCACCACTGCTGCCATTGTTACGACCCCTCCCACCACCGTTGCAAATGTAACGTCCGCTCCCACCACTTTGGCAAATGTTACTTCAGCACCAGTCAATGTGACTTCACCACCAGTGACTGTTACTTCACCACCAGTCAATGTGACTTCACCACCAATCAATGTGACTTCACCACCAATCAATGTGACTTCACCACCAGTCAATGTGACTTCACCACCAGTCAATGTGACTTCACCACCAGTGACTGTGACTTCACCACCAGTCAATGTGACTTCACCACCAGTCAATGTGACTTCACCACCAGTCAATGTGACTTCAGCACCAGTGACTGTGACTTCATCACCACTTGTGACTGTGACTTCACCACCAATCAATGTGACTTCACCACCAGTTAACACAACTTCTCAACCATTCACCACAGCTACCTCCCCAGGTAAAACCAACTGAACTAACAAAACAACTTCACTAACCAAATTGAATTAATCACTACTCAGTTCAATACTAAGTAAATAAAACTGCAACAATTGTAAACTGTTTCAACCCACTACGCACCACTTGCAGCTACAACACCTACACCACCAGCAGAGCCAAAGATTGCGTTGGAATTCAAATTAACGGAAGTCTTCAAACCAGACCTTGCAGACAAATCCTCTGCCGCATTCATATCCTTGGCAGCCGATGTAGAATCAGCGGTAAGTAAATTATCATGACGTACAGCCAGTCAATGAAAGAAATCACATAGCTTCAGGAATTCCTCATATCATAACTTTAATGATAATATATACATCTCTGACATAGGAATAAAACTGAAGTTTACAATGAAACACACAGTATGGAAAGGTGTTGCTCTTTTGTACAGTTATCATGTCAGTGACCATCTTTTTGTTGTTTACAGATGAACGAAGTCTACACAGCAAAATTTCCTAATTTCAATCACACTGTTGTAAAAGGCTTCAGGTATGCACCAATGGTCTTTACTGTATTACTTAGGAATGCTCTATAATTCTTTATAGAATTCCTTTGTACTTTGTATGCAATCATAAATAATGATGCCATAAATTAAGTAGTAGTAATAGCAATAATAATAATGCAACTTATCAACATCCCTTTTGCAGCAATGGATCAATTAAGGTTGAGGCTGAATTAATATTCAACCAAGGGAGTGCAGCACCAGATGTAACTTCTGTGTCTGAAACTCTTGTGGAGGCTGCATCCAGCTCTAATTTCTCCCTTCCCGGCGTGAACACACAATCTATTGTTGCCAAGGGTAAAAAAAGAAAATACAACTATACAACTTCTTGTGATGAATTATGTATTAGGGTAAGCAATGATGTAACGTCTTTATTTTTACATTGTAGTTATGTCATCAACTCAAGCGACAACAGCCGCAACTTTAACAACGCCATCCCAAACTACACCACAAAGTACTATACTACAGACTACTCCACAAAGTACACCACCAGGTAATACATTATCACCAGTAAATGTAGCGTCACTACCATTAAATGTAACCTTACCATTTAATGGTAAAGTTACATTTAATGTGATGTTAAACACAAGTTTAACATCACCAGGGCTGCCCCGAAGACATTGTTTCATGCACGTGTTACTACACCTACAGTAATAGCTACTACATATACAATATCAAGTGAAATAATTTAACCATGGGTCAATACATCTTTATTGCAAATTAATATGACTTCGTCATTAGTAATATCAACTTCCAGCAATTAATTTTGTCCTATTTTTTGTGCTCCAGCATCAGTGGCAACGATCGCGCTGGAATTCAAACTACAGCAAAACTTCACAGCAGATCTTGAAAATCCAAACTCAGCTGCATTCCAAAACTTATCAACCCAAGTTGCCACAGCGGTAAGTTCACACTGTATGACCTGTCAAATATTAGTCAAGGACTCTACAGGGAATTCATTCTACATTATTATGTTTTATTATTATTGAATAATACTAATATATACACATGCGTGCGTATTCGCAATATGTTTTCTGTGTTCTTTTCACAGCTGGACAATCTGTATAGAGCACAATATCCTAACTTCTTTCGAACTGTGATCAATGGCTTCAGGTATGTTCTTGACATGACATCTGATGGACCAAATAATTACAACATTGATAACTTTAAGATTGACATCTAAAGTTTGTAGTAGTGGCCCGTTTTGAACAAAATGCCTCAGATCTTGAACGCATTGTCCGATTGCCCGATTTTGACATTACCCTATTATAGCGCCACCAGGAGGCAGATGTTTCCAAAACACATTTTATTCCTACAGATTGTCACGCAAACATCATGCAAATTGGCACACATTATCTCTATAGTCATGTGATCAATATGGATCTTCATATTCCATCAACATTGCTGGCCCACAACAACCTACCTGACCTGGACCGAGGAGCACTTTTTCTAATTACATAATGTGACGATGGGAAAACTGGGATCATAAAAATATGACACAATCCATAAAATTTAAAATATATGACAATAATTATCTTTTCACAGCCAAGGTTCAATTGTGGTTAATGCGACCCTGCAATTTAACGATGCCAACTCTACGTTACCAACAACCAATGCTGTGGCAAACACTTTAGTGGAGGCTGCGACAAACAGCAGTTCAGGCTTGTCCCTTCCTGTGAATCCATCAACAGTTGTGGCAACAAGTATGTGTTTTTTGTCTTTCCTTTCAAATCTGACAGAAAGCTGCAACCATTGCTGCTTTTATTGCTACTCAAGGTTATGCACTAATTTACACTGCTTTTGTTTTTTTATAGGTACAGAAACAACAACAGTTGCTCCCACCACTGCTGCCATTGTTACGACCCCTCCCACCACAGTTGCAAATGTAACGGTTGCTCCCACCACAGTTGCAAATATTACGGCCGCTCCCACCACAGTTGCAAATGTAACGGCCACTCCCACCACCGTTGCAAATGTAACGTCCGCTCCCACCACAGTTGCAAATATTACGTCCGCTCCCACCACCGTTGCAAATGTAACGTCCGCTCCCACCACAGTTGCAAATATTACGTCCGCTCCCACCACAGTTGCAACTGCTACGGTTGCTGCCACCACTGTCTCGACAGATGCTCCTACTGCTGATGAAGACACCGTAACTCTTAAGTTTAGTCTCGACCAAACCTTCAGCTCTGATCTCTCCGACTCATCTACCACAGCGTTTAAGACTTTGGCTGCCACAGTGGTCTCACAAGTAAGACAAATGATGTGCTCGTTGTACTCAAGCAAGAACATTCTAAATTCTAACTTATTATCAATATGCAATGCAGGCAGGAATGGAGCTTTTACTATGTATTTATCTAATTTAAGTCAGATGTGAATTGATTGATTGATTGATTGATTGAATACTTTGTTAGCAGTTTGCAAAAGGTACAGGTACAATAATGCTAAAAGCATAACACAAAAATCCCTGATGGCTTGTTTCCATTGTGGTCCTTCAAGTAAATAATGGCATTAATGCAATTTTTCGGTGGATGGATATTTTTTCGGTTTGAAGGAAATCAGAAAAATGAAAGAGAAAAAGGGGGGGGGGGGTAAACATTATTAAACTTCACAGCATTGCAGTGTAGGTTAGCATTTTGTAGTTGGGAAACAATATTTCCATCAGCAATTGAGCTAAACCAATTATCATTCTTCTCTTTCAGGTAAACACGATTTACAGCAGCAGCAGCAGTGGCACTACAACTTTCAAACGCTCTATAGTCGACAGTTTCACGTAAGACAGAGTTTTGATTAATTGCTTACGTTCAATTATGAGTTTGGCAATGATTTGCAATTTAAAAGTCACATTCTCTTTCTCACACATTACAGGTCAGGATCAGTTGTTACTCAAATGAGTCTGGTGTTCCCAAAAGACTCCGTTCCTTCTACAAGCACAGTAGAAACAGCGATGAATACTGCAATTAGCAGTGGTTCCACCTCCCTGAACGCCATCTCCGGCACCGTTAGTGCAACCGTTACCACCACTGCTGCACCTTCTACTACGCTACAGACTACACCACAAAGTAATACGCTACAGTCATTAAATGTAACTTTATCATTTAATGGTAAAGTTACATTTAATGTGATGTTAAACAAAAGTTTAACATCACCAGGGCTGCCTCGAAGACATTGTTTCATGCTTCAGATATTATGCATTTTCCCCAGTAAATTAAGCTGGATCAATTAAGGTTGAGGCTCAATTAATATTCAACCAAGGGAATGCAGCACCAGATGCAACTTGTGTCTGAAACTCTTGTGGAGGCTGCATCCTGCTCTAATTTCTCCCTTCCCGTGAACACACAATCTATTGTTGCCAAGGGTAAAAAAATCACACCCAGTGTGAAGTGGGCGGTGTGGTCACAGTGGTCATCACAGTGATGGAAGAAGTGATGGAAGAAGTGATGGAAGAAACCATAACTTTAAAAAAAACAAATTTATGTTTTTTTTAAAGTTATGGTTTCTTATACAGGGCTGGATGTGTCATGTTTCCCTAGCCAATCACAGTCCTGAATAGACACGGTGCAGGGTTAGGAGGGGTACATTTGTGGCCAATCACAGCGCAGGATTTGGTGTGCAAATATCCAAACCTCACATAAAAGAAAATATAACAATACAACTTCTTGTGATGAACTATGTATTAGGGTAAGCACTGATGTAACGTCTTTCTTTTTACATTGTAGTTGTGTCATCAACTCAAGCGACAACAGCCGCACCTTTAACAACGATCATTGCAACTTCTCCAGGTAATGCAATTTAATCAACAGTCATTTCAACTTTGACTCCTGTCAAATATAGCTGAACCCTCCAAAAAAATCAATGAACAGAAATGTCTTTATATTAAAGACATTGTTAACAGTCTTAGAATCAGTAAAAAGAAGAAATCCATTAAGCTAAATATTCAGGCATTTGAAAGTGGGCTATATATCTCATGTACTGTCTATATTATACTGTCTCATTTAGGCTATACATTTCCAAAATTCCACAAGTTTAACATCACCAGGGCTGCCCCGAAGACATTGTATCATGCTTCAGATATTATGCATTTTCCCCAGTAAATTCATTAGCCAATAATTATAATATGGACTCATTGCAGCAAGATTGTTTTCTTCAGAAAGTGCAGCTCTTCATGGTAAATGGAGTGATTGTTATTGTGAGAGCGAATTGCATCTTCCAAACATGATTCCAACAAATACAGCTGTTGAACGCTATATTGTAGTTGAGAATTTATGCATGTGAATACAAACAATTTTCAGTCAATGTCTTAGTTACACAATATGTTCTTCTAGTGAAGTATTGTTATACTCATGGGTGAGTTTCTTTTATAAAGATCACCATTTCCATTTAGAGAAAAGACTGCTGTAAACTGACCCCTTGCATTGCTTCATTAGCAAAGGGAAATAGCCATCTTCAGTATAATCTGGCTCACAAGATCAATGTTAGTGTATCAAGATATGAACTGCACCATGGTCTTGTCTCTAAAGGGAATGAAATCACCAAGAGAGTATGAAACGTGTAGACTTTTGTTGATATTCGCAGTATGCATGTACAGAAACAACACTCCTCATAAACCGACTTGTGCACACATGCCGTGTCTGTGCCATGATTAAGATGTCAATATAAATAATCAATAAAGCATATACATATTGAAATGATGTTTAATACCAATATGCCAGACGAGTATCTGGATATTGGTATATCCCGGACCCCTAAACACAACCTGACCATCAGTCAATGCTATTGACCTCACAACAATAATACACCATTCTATTTACCACTAGTTATTACACCTGTTACTACACCTACCGTAATTGCTATTACATACAATATCAAGTGAAACAATTTAATCATGGGTCAATACATCTGTATTGCAAATTAATCTGACTTTGTCATTAGTAATATCAACTTCCAGCAACTAATTTTGTCCTATCTTTTGTGCTCCAGCATCAGTGGCAACGATCGCGCTGGAATTCAAACTACAGCAAAACTTCACAGCAGATCTTGAAAATCCAAACTCAGCTGCATTCCAAAACTTATCAACCCAAGTTGCCACAGCGGTAAGTTCAAACTGTATGACCTGTCAAATATTACTCAAGGACTCTACAGGGAATTCATTCTACATTATTACGTTTTATTATTATTGAATAATACTAATATATACACATGCGTGCGTATTCGCAATATGTTTTCTGTGTTCTTTTCACAGCTGGACAATCTGTATAGAGCACAATATCCTAACTTCTTTCGAACTGTGATCAATGGCTTCAGGTATGTTCTTGACATGACATCTGATGGACCAAATAATTACAACATTGATAACTTTAAGATTGACATCTAAAGTTTGTAGTAGTGGCCCGTTTTGAACAAAATGCCTCAGATCTTGAACGCATTGTCCGATTGCCCGATTTTGACATTACCCTATTATAGCGCCACCAGGAGGCAGATGTTTCCAAAACACATTTTATTCCTACAGATTGTCACGCAAACATCATGCAAATTGGCACACATTATCTCTATAGTCATGTGATCAATATGGATCTTCATATTCCATCAACATTGCTGGCCCACAATAACCTACCTGACCTGGACCGAGGAGCACTTTTTCTAATTACATAATGTGACGATGGGAAAACTGGGATCATAAAAATATGACACAATCCATAAAATTTAAAATATATGACAATAATTATCTTTTCACAGCCCTGGTTCAATTGTGGTTAATGCGACCCTGCAATTTAACGATGCCAACTCTACGTTACCAACAACCAATGCTGTGGCAAACACTTTAGTGGAGGCTGCGACAAACAGCAGTTCAGGCTTGTCCCTTCCTGTGAATCCATCAACAGTTGTGGCAACAAGTATGTGTTTTTTGTCTTTCCTTTCAAATCTGACAGAAAGCTGCAACCATTGCTGCTTTTATTGCTACTCAAGGTTATGCACTAATTTACACTGCTTTTGTTTTTTTATAGGTACAGAAACAACAACAGTTGCTCCCACCACTGCTGCCATTGTTACGACCCCTCCCACCACAGTTGCAAATGTAACGGTTGCTCCCACCACAGTTGCAAATATTACGGCCGCTCCCACCACAGTTGCAAATGTAACGGCCACTCCCACCACCGTTGCAAATGTAACGTCCGCTCCCACCACAGTTGCAAATATTACGTCCGCTCCCACCACCGTTGCAAATGTAACGTCCGCTCCCACCACAGTTGCAAATATTACGTCCGCTCCCACCACAGTTGCAACTGCTACGGTTGCTGCCACCACTGTCTCGACAGATGCTCCTACTGCTGATGAAGACACCGTAACTCTTAAGTTTAGTCTCGACCAAACCTTCAGCTCTGATCTCTCCGACTCATCTACCACAGCGTTTAAGACTTTGGCTGCCACAGTGGTCTCACAAGTAAGACAAATGATGTGCTCGTTGTACTCAAGCAAGAACATTCTAAATTCTAACTTATTATCAATATGCAATGCAGGCAGGAATGGAGCTTTTACTATGTATTTATCTAATTTAAGTCAGATGTGAATTGATTGATTGATTGATTGATTGAATACTTTGTTAGCAGTTTGCAAAAGGTACAGGTACAATAATGCTAAAAGCATAACACAAAAATCCCTGATGGCTTGTTTCCATTGTGGTCCTTCAAGTAAATAATGGCATTAATGCAATTTTTCGGTGGATGGATATTTTTTCGGTTTGAAGGAAATCAGAAAAATGAAAGAGAAAAAGGGGGGGGGGGGGGGGTAAACATTATTAAACTTCACAGCATTGCAGTGTAGGTTAGCATTTTGTAGTTGGGAAACAATATTTCCATCAGCAATTGAGCTAAACCAATTATCATTCTTCTCTTTCAGGTAAACACGATTTACAGCAGCAGCAGCAGTGGCACTACAACTTTCAAACGCTCTATAGTCGACAGTTTCACGTAAGACAGAGTTTTGATTAATTGCTTACGTTCAATTATGAGTTTGGCAATGATTTGCAATTTAAAAGTCACATTCTCTTTCTCACACATTACAGGTCAGGATCAGTTGTTACTCAAATGAGTCTGGTGTTCCCAAAAGACTCCGTTCCTTCTACAAGCACAGTAGAAACAGCGATGAATACTGCAATTAGCAGTGGTTCCACCTCCCTGAACGCCATCTCCGGCACCGTTAGTGCAATCGTTACCACCACTGCTGCACCTTCTACTACGCTACAGACTACACCACAAAGTAATACGCTACAGTCATTAAATGTAACTTTATCATTTAATGGTAAAGTTACATTTAATGTGATGTTAAACAAAAGTTTAACATCACCAGGGCTGCCTCGAAGACATTGTTTCATGCTTCAGATATTATGCATTTTCCCCAGTAAATTAAGCTGGATCAATTAAGGTTGAGGCTCAATTAATATTCAACCAAGGGAATGCAGCACCAGATGCAACTTGTGTCTGAAACTCTTGTGGAGGCTGCATCCTGCTCTAATTTCTCCCTTCCCGTGAACACACAATCTATTGTTGCCAAGGGTAAAAAAATCACACCCAGTGTGAAGTGGGCGGTGTGGTCACAGTGGTCATCACAGTGATGGAAGAAGTGATGGAAGAAGTGATGGAAGAAACCATAACTTTAAAAAAAACAAATTTATGTTTTTTTTAAAGTTATGGTTTCTTATACAGGGCTGGATGTGTCATGTTTCCCTAGCCAATCACAGTCCTGAATAGACACGGTGCAGGGTTAGGAGGGGTACATTTGTGGCCAATCACAGCGCAGGATTTGGTGTGCAAATATCCAAACCTCACATAAAAGAAAATATAACAATACAACTTCTTGTGATGAACTATGTATTAGGGTAAGCACTGATGTAACGTCTTTCTTTTTACATTGTAGTTGTGTCATCAACTCAAGCGACAACAACCGCACCTTTAACAACGATCATTGCAACTTCTCCAGGTAATGCAATTTAATCAACAGTCATTTCAACTTTGACTCCTGTCAAATATAGCTGAACCCTCCAAAAAAAATCAATGAACAGAAATGTCTTTATATTAAAGACATTGTTAACAGTCTTAGAATCAGTAAAAAGAAGAAATCCATTAAGCTAAATATTCAGGCATTTGAAAGTGGGCTATATATCTCATGTACTGTCTATATTATACTGTCTCATTTAGGCTATACATTTCCAAAATTCCACAAGTTTAACATCACCAGGGCTGCCCCGAAGACATTGTATCATGCTTCAGATATTATGCATTTTCCCCAGTAAATTCATTAGCCAATAATTATAATATGGACTCATTGCAGCAAGATTGTTTTCTTCAGAAAGTGCAGCTCTTCATGGTAAATGGAGTGATTGTTATTGTGAGAGCGAATTGCATCTTCCAAACATGATTCCAACAAATACAGCTGTTGAACGCTATATTGTAGTTGAGAATTTATGCATGTGAATACAAACAATTTTCAGTCAATGTCTTAGTTACACAATATGTTCTTCTAGTGAAGTATTGTTATACTCATGGGTGAGTTTCTTTTATAAAGATCACCATTTCCATTTAGAGAAAAGACTGCTGTAAACTGACCCCTTGCATTGCTTCATTAGCAAAGGGAAATAGCCATCTTCAGTATAATCTGGCTCACAAGATCAATGTTAGTGTATCAAGATATGAACTGCACCATGGTCTTGTCTCTAAAGGGAATGAAATCACCAAGAGAGTATGAAACGTGTAGACTTTTGTTGATATTCGCAGTATGCATGTACAGAAACAACACTCCTCATAAACCGACTTGTGCACACATGCCGTGTCTGTGCCATGATTAAGATGTCAATATAAATAATCAATAAAGCATATACATATTGAAATGATGTTTAATACCAATATGCCAGACGAGTATCTGGATATTGGTATATCCCGGACCCCTAAACACAACCTGACCATCAGTCAATGCTATTGACCTCACAACAATAATACACCATTCTATTTACCACTAGTTATTACACCTGTTACTACACCTACCGTAATTGCTATTACATACAATATCAAGTGAAACAATTTAATCATGGGTCAATACATCTGTATTGCAAATTAATCTGACTTCGTCATTAGTAATATCAACTTCCAGCAACTAATTTTGTCCTATCTTTTGTGCTCCAGCATCAGTGGCAACGATCGCGCTGGAATTCAAACTACAGCAAAACTTCACAGCAGATCTTGAAAATCCAAACTCAGCTGCATTCCAAAACTTATCAACCCAAGTTGCCACAGCGGTAAGTTCAAACTGTATGACCTGTCAAATATTACTCAAGGACTCTACAGGGAATTCATTCTACATTATTACGTTTTATTATTATTGAATAATACTAATATATACACATGCGTGCGTATTCGCAATATGTTTTCTGTGTTCTTTTCACAGCTGGACAATCTGTATAGAGCACAATATCCTAACTTCTTTCGAACTGTGATCAATGGCTTCAGGTATGTTCTTGACATGACATCTGATGGACCAAATAATTACAACATTGATAACTTTAAGATTGACATCTAAAGTTTGTAGTAGTGGCCCGTTTTGAACAAAATGCCTCAGATCTTGAACGCATTGTCCGATTGCCCGATTTTGACATTACCCTATTATAGCGCCACCAGGAGGCAGATGTTTCCAAAACACATTTTATTCCTACAGATTGTCACGCAAACATCATGCAAATTGGCACACATTATCTCTATAGTCATGTGATCAATATGGATCTTCATATTCCATCAACATTGCTGGCCCACAATAACCTACCTGACCTGGACCGAGGAGCACTTTTTCTAATTACATAATGTGACGATGGGAAAACTGGGATCATAAAAATATGACACAATCCATAAAATTTAAAATATATGACAATAATTATCTTTTCACAGCCCTGGTTCAATTGTGGTTAATGCGACCCTGCAATTTAACGATGCCAACTCTACGTTACCAACAACCAATGCTGTGGCAAACACTTTAGTGGAGGCTGCGACAAACAGCAGTTCAGGCTTGTCCCTTCCTGTGAATCCATCAACAGTTGTGGCAACAAGTATGTGTTTTTTGTCTTTCCTTTCAAATCTGACAGAAAGCTGCAACCATTGCTGCTTTTATTGCTACTCAAGGTTATGCACTAATTTACACTGCTTTTGTTTTTTTATAGGTACAGAAACAACAACAGTTGCTCCCACCACTGCTGCCATTGTTACGACCCCTCCCACCACAGTTGCAAATGTAACGGTTGCTCCCACCACAGTTGCAAATATTACGGCCGCTCCCACCACAGTTGCAAATGTAACGGCCACTCCCACCACCGTTGCAAATGTAACGTCCGCTCCCACCACAGTTGCAAATATTACGTCCGCTCCCACCACCGTTGCAAATGTAACGTCCGCTCCCACCACAGTTGCAAATATTACGTCCGCTCCCACCACAGTTGCAACTGCTACGGTTGCTGCCACCACTGTCTCGACAGATGCTCCTACTGCTGATGAAGACACCGTAACTCTTAAGTTTAGTCTCGACCAAACCTTCAGCTCTGATCTCTCCGACTCATCTACCACAGCGTTTAAGACTTTGGCTGCCACAGTGGTCTCACAAGTAAGACAAATGATGTGCTCGTTGTACTCAAGCAAGAACATTCTAAATTCTAACTTATTATCAATATGCAATGCAGGCAGGAATGGAGCTTTTACTATGTATTTATCTAATTTAAGTCAGATGTGAATTGATTGATTGATTGATTGATTGAATACTTTGTTAGCAGTTTGCAAAAGGTACAGGTACAATAATGCTAAAAGCATAACACAAAAATCCCTGATGGCTTGTTTCCATTGTGGTCCTTCAAGTAAATAATGGCATTAATGCAATTTTTCGGTGGATGGATATTTTTTCGGTTTGAAGGAAATCAGAAAAATGAAAGAGAAAAAGGGGGGGGGGGGGGTAAACATTATTAAACTTCACAGCATTGCAGTGTAGGTTAGCATTTTGTAGTTGGGAAACAATATTTCCATCAGCAATTGAGCTAAACCAATTATCATTCTTCTCTTTCAGGTAAACACGATTTACAGCAGCAGCAGCAGTGGCACTACAACTTTCAAACGCTCTATAGTCGACAGTTTCACGTAAGACAGAGTTTTGATTAATTGCTTACGTTCAATTATGAGTTTGGCAATGATTTGCAATTTAAAAGTCACATTCTCTTTCTCACACATTACAGGTCAGGATCAGTTGTTACTCAAATGAGTCTGGTGTTCCCAAAAGACTCCGTTCCTTCTACAAGCACAGTAGAAACAGCGATGAATACTGCAATTAGCAGTGGTTCCACCTCCCTGAACGCCATCTCCGGCACCGTTAGTGCAACCGTTACCACCACTGCTGCACCTTCTACTACGCTACAGACTACACCACAAAGTAATACGCTACAGTCATTAAATGTAACTTTATCATTTAATGGTAAAGTTACATTTAATGTGATGTTAAACAAAAGTTTAACATCACCAGGGCTGCCTCGAAGACATTGTTTCATGCTTCAGATATTATGCATTTTCCCCAGTAAATTAAGCTGGATCAATTAAGGTTGAGGCTCAATTAATATTCAACCAAGGGAATGCAGCACCAGATGCAACTTGTGTCTGAAACTCTTGTGGAGGCTGCATCCTGCTCTAATTTCTCCCTTCCCGTGAACACACAATCTATTGTTGCCAAGGGTAAAAAAATCACACCCAGTGTGAAGTGGGCGGTGTGGTCACAGTGGTCATCACAGTGATGGAAGAAGAGATGGAAGAAGTGATGGAAGAAACCATAACTTTAAAAAAAACAAATTTATGTTTTTTTTAAAGTTATGGTTTCTTATACAGGGCTGGATGTGTCATGTTTCCCTAGCCAATCACAGTCCTGAATAGACACGGTGCAGGGTTAGGAGGGGTACATTTGTGGCCAATCACAGCGCAGGATTTGGTGTGCAAATATCCAAACCTCACATAAAAGAAAATATAACAATACAACTTCTTGTGATGAACTATGTATTAGGGTAAGCACTGATGTAACGTCTTTCTTTTTACATTGTAGTTGTGTCATCAACTCAAGCGACAACAGCCGCACCTTTAACAACGATCATTGCAACTTCTCCAGGTAATGCAATTTAATCAACAGTCATTTCAACTTTGACTCCTGTCAAATATAGCTGAACCCTCCAAAAAAATCAATGAACAGAAATGTCTTTATATTAAAGACATTGTTAACAGTCTTAGAATCAGTAAAAAGAAGAAATCCATTAAGCTAAATATTCAGGCATTTGAAAGTGGGCTATATATCTCATGTACTGTCTATATTATACTGTCTCATTTAGGCTATACATTTCCAAAATTCCACAAGTTTAACATCACCAGGGCTGCCCCGAAGACATTGTATCATGCTTCAGATATTATGCATTTTCCCCAGTAAATTCATTAGCCAATAATTATAATATGGACTCATTGCAGCAAGATTGTTTTCTTCAGAAAGTGCAGCTCTTCATGGTAAATGGAGTGATTGTTATTGTGAGAGCGAATTGCATCTTCCAAACATGATTCCAACAAATACAGCTGTTGAACGCTATATTGTAGTTGAGAATTTATGCATGTGAATACAAACAATTTTCAGTCAATGTCTTAGTTACACAATATGTTCTTCTAGTGAAGTATTGTTATACTCATGGGTGAGTTTCTTTTATAAAGATCACCATTTCCATTTAGAGAAAAGACTGCTGTAAACTGACCCCTTGCATTGCTTCATTAGCAAAGGGAAATAGCCATCTTCAGTATAATCTGGCTCACAAGATCAATGTTAGTGTATCAAGATATGAACTGCACCATGGTCTTGTCTCTAAAGGGAATGAAATCACCAAGAGAGTATGAAACGTGTAGACTTTTGTTGATATTCGCAGTATGCATGTACAGAAACAACACTCCTCATAAACCGACTTGTGCACACATGCCGTGTCTGTGCCATGATTAAGATGTCAATATAAATAATCAATAAAGCATATACATATTGAAATGATGTTTAATACCAATATGCCAGACGAGTATCTGGATATTGGTATATCCCGGACCCCTAAACACAACCTGACCATCAGTCAATGCTATTGACCTCACAACAATAATACACCATTCTATTTACCACTAGTTATTACACCTGTTACTACACCTACCGTAATTGCTATTACATACAATATCAAGTGAAACAATTTAATCATGGGTCATTACATCTGTATTGCAAATTAATCTGACTTCGTCATTAGTAATATCAACTTCCAGCAACTAATTTTGTCCTATCTTTTGTGCTCCAGCATCAGTGGCAACGATCGCGCTGGAATTCAAACTACAGCAAAACTTCACAGCAGATCTTGAAAATCCAAACTCAGCTGCATTCCAAAACTTATCAACCCAAGTTGCCACAGCGGTAAGTTCAAACTGTATGACCTGTCAAATATTACTCAAGGACTCTACAGGGAATTCATTCTACATTATTACGTTTTATTATTATTGAATAATACTAATATATACACATGCGTGCGTATTCGCAATATGTTTTCTGTGTTCTTTTCACAGCTGGACAATCTGTATAGAGCACAATATCCTAACTTCTTTCGAACTGTGATCAATGGCTTCAGGTATGTTCTTGACATGACATCTGATGGACCAAATAATTACAACATTGATAACTTTAAGATTGACATCTAAAGTTTGTAGTAGTGGCCCGTTTTGAACAAAATGCCTCAGATCTTGAACGCATTGTCCGATTGCCCGATTTTGACATTACCCTATTATAGCGCCACCAGGAGGCAGATGTTTCCAAAACACATTTTATTCCTACAGATTGTCACGCAAACATCATGCAAATTGGCACACATTATCTCTATAGTCATGTGATCAATATGGATCTTCATATTCCATCAACATTGCTGGCCCACAATAACCTACCTGACCTGGACCGAGGAGCACTTTTTCTAATTACATAATGTGACGATGGGAAAACTGGGATCATAAAAATATGACACAATCCATAAAATTTAAAATATATGACAATAATTATCTTTTCACAGCCAAGGTTCAATTGTGGTTAATGCGACCCTGCAATTTAACGATGCCAACTCTACGTTACCAACAACCAATGCTGTGGCAAACACTTTAGTGGAGGCTGCGACAAACAGCAGTTCAGGCTTGTCCCTTCCTGTGAATCCATCAACAGTTGTGGCAACAAGTATGTGTTTTTTGTCTTTCCTTTCAAATCTGACAGAAAGCTGCAACCATTGCTGCTTTTATTGCTACTCAAGGTTATGCACTAATTTACACTGCTTTTGTTTTTTTATAGGTACAGAAACAACAACAGTTGCTCCCACCACTGCTGCCATTGTTACGACCCCTCCCACCACAGTTGCAAATGTAACGGTTGCTCCCACCACAGTTGCAAATATTACGGCCGCTCCCACCACAGTTGCAAATGTAACGGCCACTCCCACCACCGTTGCAAATGTAACGTCCGCTCCCACCACAGTTGCAAATATTACGTCCGCTCCCACCACCGTTGCAAATGTAACGTCCGCTCCCACCACAGTTGCAAATATTACGTCCGCTCCCACCACAGTTGCAACTGCTACGGTTGCTGCCACCACTGTCTCGACAGATGCTCCTACTGCTGATGAAGACACCGTAACTCTTAAGTTTAGTCTCGACCAAACCTTCAGCTCTGATCTCTCCGACTCATCTACCACAGCGTTTAAGACTTTGGCTGCCACAGTGGTCTCACAAGTAAGACAAATGATGTGCTCGTTGTACTCAAGCAAGAACATTCTAAATTCTAACTTATTATCAATATGCAATGCAGGCAGGAATGGAGCTTTTACTATGTATTTATCTAATTTAAGTCAGATGTGAATTGATTGATTGATTGATTGATTGATTGAATACTTTGTTAGCAGTTTGCAAAAGGTACAGGTACAATAATGCTAAAAGCATAACACAAAAATCCCTGATGGCTTGTTTCCATTGTGGTCCTTCAAGTAAATAATGGCATTAATGCAATTTTTCGGTGGATGGATATTTTTTCGGTTTGAAGGAAATCAGAAAAATGAAAGAGAAAAAGGGGGGGGGGGGGTAAACATTATTAAACTTCACAGCATTGCAGTGTAGGTTAGCATTTTGTAGTTGGGAAACAATATTTCCATCAGCAATTGAGCTAAACCAATTATCATTCTTCTCTTTCAGGTAAACACGATTTACAGCAGCAGCAGCAGTGGCACTACAACTTTCAAACGCTCTATAGTCGACAGTTTCACGTAAGACAGAGTTTTGATCAATTGCTTACGTTCAATTATGAGTTTGGCAATGATTTGCAATTTAAAAGTCACATTCTCTTTCTCACACATTACAGGTCAGGATCAGTTGTTACTCAAATGAGTCTGGTGTTCCCAAAAGACTCCGTTCCTTCTACAAGCACAGTAGAAACAGCGATGAATACTGCAATTAGCAGTGGTTCCACCTCCCTGAACGCCATCTCCGGCACCGTTAGTGCAACCGTTGCCACCACTGCTGCACCTTCTACGGCCGCTCCCACCACCGTTGCCACCACCGTTGCCACCACCGCCGCTCCCACCACAGTTGCAAATGTTACGGTCGCTCCCACCACAGTTGCCACCACCGTTGCCACCACCGCCGCTCCCACCACAGTTGCAAATGTTACGGTCGCTCCCACCACAGTTGCCACCACCGTTGCCACCACCGCCGCTCCCACCACAGTTGCAAATGTTACGGTCGCTCCCACCACAGTTGCCACCACAGTTGCCACCACCGCCGCTCCCACCACTGTGGCAAATGTTACTGTCGCTCCCACCACAGTTGCAACTGCTACGGTTGCTGCCACCACTGTCTCGACAGATGCTCCTACTGCTGATGAAGACACCGTAACTCTTAAGTTTAGTCTCAACCAAACCTTCAGCTCTGATCTCTCCGACTCGTCTACCACAGCGTTTAAGACTTTGGCTGCCACAGTGGTCTCACAAGTAAGACAAATGATGTGCTTGTTGTACTTAAGCAAGAACATTCTAAATTCTAACTTATTATCAACATGCAATGCAGGCAGGAATGGAGCTTTTACTATGTATTTACTGTATCTAATTTAAAGGTGTCATGACATTCATTTTCACTTTTTTTATTTTCAATGTTTTATTTGGGGTTTTATGACCTCAATTACATCCAAAAAACCTGAACTTAGAACATTCAGTGGATTTTCTGTGGTCTGGGGTTTTCTGAATAATTAGGCTGAAAAGTAATCTGAGCTTGGCCCTTCGACAGTGAGGTCACAGTCGATTAATCCCGCCCACTCTCCTCCTCGCCCCTCCCCTCCCCTATCCTTTCCTTTGGGGGGGGCGGAGCAGAGGCGATGATTGACAGGCAAAATCCCTCACCAGCGACACCCGCATGCAAAGATTTCTTTTTTCATTGCAGTTGAAAAGGCTTTAGAAATGTGAGAGAAAAACACCTGCCATGGATCACTGGAATGGAATTTTCACTTAAAACTTTTTGTACACTTTTGAAGGACCAGGACAAAGACTTTGAATGTGGTGTAAAAGTGAATGTCATTAAACCTTTAAGTCAGATGTGAATTGATTGATTGATTGGATTGATTGATTGATTGAATATTTTATTAGCAGTTTGCAAAGGTACAGGTACAATAATGCTAAAAGCATAACACAAAAAGCCCTGATGGCTTGTTTCAATTGTGGTCCTGCAAGTAAATCATGGAATCAAGGCCTTTTGTCAGTGGATGGATATTTCTTCGGTTTGAGTTTGAAAGTTATTTTGGGTTCAAAGAAAAAGAAAGTCAGTTCAACACAATAAATGAAAGAGAAAAGGGTGGGGGGGGGGGGGTAAACTTTACTAAACTTCACAGCATTGCAGTGCAGGTTAGCATGTTCTTGTTGGGACAATATTTCCATCAGCAATTGAGCTTAACCAATTGGCATTCTTCTCTTTCAGGTAAACACGATCTACAGCAGCAGCAGCAGTGGCACTACAACTTTCAAACGCTCTATAGTCGACAGTTTCACGTAAGACAGAGTTTTGATCAATTGCTTACGTTCCATTATGAGTTTAGCAATGATTTGCAATTTAAAAGTCACATTCTCTTTCTCACACATTACAGGTCAGGATCAGTTGTTACTCAAATGAGTCTGGTGTTCCCAAAAGACTCAGTTCCTTCTACAAGCACAGTAGAAACAGCGATGAATACTGCAATTAGCAGTGGTTCCACCTCCCTGAACGCCATCTCCGGCACCGTTAGTGCAACCGTTGCCACCACTGCTGCACCTTCTACGGCCGCTCCCACCACCGTTGCCACCACCGTTGCCACCACCGTTGCCACCACCGCCGCTCCCACCACAGTTGCAAATGTTACGGTCGCTCCCACCACAGTTGCCACCACCGCCGCTCCCACCACAGTTGCAAATGTTACGGTCGCTCCCACCACAGTTGCCACCACCGCCGCTCCCACCACAGTTGCAAATGTTACGGTCGCTCCCACCACAGTTGCCGCCACCGTTGCCACCACCGCCGCTCCCACCACTGTGGCAAATGTTACTGTCGCTCCCACCACAGTTGCAACTGCTACGGTTGCTGCCACCACTGTCTCGACAGATGCTCCTACTGCTGATGAAGACACCGTAACTCTTAAGTTTAGTCTCAACCAAACCTTCAGCTCTGATCTCTCCGACTCGTCTACCACAGCGTTTAAGACTTTGGCTGCCACAGTGGTCTCACAAGTAAGACAAATGATGTGCTCGTTGTACTTAAGCAAGAACATTCTAAATTCTAACTTATTATCAACATGCAATGCAGGCAGGAATGGAGCTTTTACTATGTATTTATCTAATTTAAGTCAGATGTGAATTGATTGATTGATTGATTGAATACTTTTTCAGTGGATGGATTTTTTTTTCCAGTTTGAGTTTGAAAGCTTGTTTGGGTTTAAATAAAAAGAAAATCAGTTCAACACGAAAAATGAAAGAGAAAAGGTTGGGGGGGTAAACTATATGAAACTTCACAGCATTGCAGTGCAGGTTAGCATGTTCTAGTTGGGAAACAATACATCCATCATCAATTGAGCTAAACCAATTGGCATTCTTCTCTTTCAGGTAAACACGATCTACAGCAGCAGCAGCAGTGGCACTACAACTTTCAAACGCTCTATAGTCGACAGTTTCACGTAAGACAGAGTTTTGATCAATTGCTTACGTTCCATTATGAGTTTGTCAATGATTTGCAATTTTACAGTCACATTCTCTTTCTCACACATTACAGGTCAGGATCAGTTGTTACTCAGATGAGTCTGGTGTTCCCAAAAGACTCAGTTCCTTCTACAAGCACGGTAGAAACAGCGATGAATACTGCAATTAGCAGTGGTTCCACCTCCCTGAACGCCATCTCCGGCACCGTTAGTGCAACCGTTGCCACCACTGCTGCACCTTCTACGGCCGCTCCCACCACCGTTGCCACCACCGTTGCCACCACCGCCGCTCCCACCACAGTTGCAAATGTTACGGTCGCTCCCACCACAGTTGCCACCACCACCGCTCCCACCACTGTTGCAAATGTTACAGTCGCTCCCACCACAGTTGCCGCCACCTCTGCCACCACCGCTGCTCCCACCACTGTGGCAAATGTTACTGTCGCTCCCACCACAGTTGCAACTGCTACGGTTGCTGCCACCACTGTCTCGACAGATGCTCCTACTGCTGATGAAGACACCGTAACTCTTAAGTTTAGTCTCAACCAAACCTTCAGCTCTGATCTCTCCGACTCGTCTACCACAGCGTTTAAGACTTTGGCTGCCACAGTGGTCTCACAAGTAAGACAAATGATGTGCTCGTTGTACTTAAGCAAGAACATTCTAAATTCTAACTTATTATCAACATGCAATGCAGGCAGGAATGGAGCTTTTACTATGTATTTACTGTATCTAATTTAAGTCAGATGTGAATTGATTGATTGATTGGATTGATTGATTGATTGAATATTTTATTAGCAGTTTGCAAAGGTACAGGTACAATAATGCTAAAAGCATAACACAAAAAGCCCTGATGGCTTGTTTCAATTGTGGTCCTTCAAGTAAATCATGGAATCAAGGCCTTTTGTCAGTGGATGGATATTTCTTCGGTTTGAGTTTGAAAGTTCTTTTGGGTTCAAAGAAAAAGAAAGTCAGTTCAACACAATAAATGAAAGAGAAAAGGGTGTTGGGGGTAAACTTTACTAAACTTCACAGCATTGCAGTGCAGGTTAGCATGTTCTTGTTGGGACAATATTTCCATCAGCAATTGAGCTTAACCAATTGGCATTCTTCTCTTTCAGGTAAACACGATCTACAGCAGCAGCAGCAGTGGCACTACAACTTTCAAACGCTCTATAGTCGACAGTTTCACGTAAGACAGAGTTTTGATCAATTGCTTACGTTCCATTATGAGTTTGCAATGATTTGCAATTTGACAGTCACATTCTCTTTCTCACACATTACAGGTCAGGATCAGTTGTTACTCAAATGAGTCTGGTGTTCCCAAAAGACTCAGTTCCTTCTACAAGCACAGTAGAAACAGCGATGAATACTGCAATTAGCAGTGGTTCCACCTCCCTGAACGCCATCTCCGGCACCGTTAGTGCAACCGTTGCCACCACTGCTGCACCATCTACGGCCGCTCCCACTACCGTTGCCACCACCGTTGCCACCACCGCCGCTCCCACCACAGTTGCAAATGTTACGGCCGCTCCCACCACTGTGGCAAATGTTACGGCCGCTCCCACCACTGTGGCAAATGTTACGGTCGCTCCCACCACAGTTGCAAATGTTACGGTCGCTCCCACCACAGTTGCAACTGCTACGGTTGCTGCCACCACTGTCTCGACAGATGCTCCTACTGCTGATGAAGACACCGTAACTCTTAAGTTTAGTCTCGACCAAACCTTCAGCTCTGATCTCGCCGACTCATCTACCACAGCGTTTAAGACTTTGGCTGCCACAGTGGTCTCACAAGTAAGACAAATTATCTGCTGGTTGTACTTAAGCAAGAACATTCTAAATTCTAACTTATAATCAATATGCAATGCAGGCAGGAATGGAGCTTTTACTATGTATTTATCTAATTTAAGTCAGATGTGAATTGATTGATTGATTGATTGAATACTTTTTCAGTGGATGGATTTTTTTTCAGTTTGAGTTTGAAAGCTTGTTTGGGTTTAGATAAAAAGAAAATCAGTTCAACACGAAAAATGAAAGAGAAAAGGTTGGGGGGGTAAACTATATGAAACTTCACAGCATTGCAGTGCAGGTTAGCATGTTCTAGTTGGGAAACAATACATCCAACATCATTTGAGCTTAACCAATTGGCATTCTTCTCTTTCAGGTAAACACGATTTACAGCAGCAGCAGCAGTGGCACTACAACTTTCAAACGCTCTATAGTCGACAGTTTCACGTAAGACAGAGTTTTGATCAATTGCTTACGTTCCATTATGAGTTTGTCAATGATTTGCAATTTGACAGTCACATTCTCTTTCTCACACATTACAGGTCAGGATCAGTTGTTACTCAAATGAGTCTGGTGTTCCCAAAAGACTCGGTTCCTTCTACAAGCACGGTAGAAACAGCGATGAATACTGCAATTAGCAGTGGTTCCACCTCCCTGAACGCCATCTCCGGCACCGTTAGTGCAACCGTTGCCACCACTGCTGCACCATCTACGGCCGCTCCCACTACCGTTGCCACCACCGTTGCCACCACCGTTGCCACCACCGCCGCTCCCACCACAGTTGCCACCACCGCCGCTCCCACCACAGTTGCAAATGTTACGGTCGCTCCCACCACAGTTGCCACCACCGTTGCCACCACCGCCGCTCCCACCACAGTTGCAAATGTTACGGTCGCTCCCACCACAGTTGCCACCACCGCCGCTCCCACCACAGTTGCAAATGTTACGGTCGCTCCCACCACCGTTGCCACCACCGCCGCTCCCACCACTGTGGCAAATGTTACTGTCGCTCCTACCACAGTTGCAACTGCTACGGTTGCTGCCACCACTGTCTCGACAGATGCTCCTACTGCTGATGAAGACACCGTAACTCTTAAGTTTAGTCTCAACCAAACCTTCAGCTCTGATCTCTCCGACTCATCTACCACAGCGTTTAAGACTTTGGCTGCCACAGTGGTCTCACAAGTAAGACAAATGATGTGCTCATTGTACTTAAGCAAGAACATTCTAAATTCTAACTTATTTTCAATACGCAATGCAGGCAGGAATGGAGCTTTTACTATGTATTTATCTAATTTAAGTCAGATGTGAATTGATTGATTGATTGATTGAATACTTTTTCAGTGGATGGATTTTTTTTTCTTTCAGTTTGAGTTTGAAAGCTTGTTTGGGTTTAAATAAAAAGAAAATCAGTTCAACACGAAAAATGAAAGAGAAAAGGTTGGGGGGGGTAAACTTTATGAAACTTCACAGCATTTCAGTGCAGGCTATCATGTTCTAGTTGGGAAACAATACATCCATCATCAATTGAGCTAAACCAATTGGCATTCTTCTCTTTCAGGTAAACACGATCTACAGCAGCAGCAGCAGTGGCACTACAACTTTCAAACGCTCTATAGTTGACAGTTTCACGTAAGACAGAGTTTTGATCAATTGCTTACGTTCCATTATGAGTTTGTCAATGATTTGCAATTTGACAGTCACATTCTCTTTCTCACACATTACAGGTCAGGATCAGTTGTTACTCAGATGAGTCTGGTGTTCCCAAAAGACTCGGTTCCTTCTACAAGCACGGTAGAAACAGCGATGAATACTGCAATTAGCAGTGGTTCCACCTCCCTGAACGCCATCTCCGGCACCGTTAGTGCAACCGTTGCCACCACTGCTGCACCGTCTACGGCCGCTCCCACCACTGCTGCACCTGTTGCCACCACAGCTGCACCTGTTGTCACTGTTGCCACCACTGCTGCACCTGTTGTCACCACTGCTGCACCTGTTGTCACTGTTGCCACCACTGCTCCACCTGTTGTCACCACTGCTGCACCTGTTGTCACCACTGCTGCACCTGTTGTCACCACTGTTGCACCTGTCGCAACCACTGCTGCACCTGCTACGGACGCTGCCACCACTGTCTCGACAGATGCTCCTACTGCTGATGAAGACACCGTAACTCTTGAGTTTAGTCTCGACCAAACCTTCAGCTCTGATCTCTCCGACTCGTCTACCACAGCTTTTAAGAATTTGGCTGCCATTGTGGTCTCACAAGTAAGACAAATGATGTGCTCGTTGTACTTAAGCAAGAACATTACAAATTCTAACTTATTATCAATATGCAATTGAGGCAGGAATGGAGCTTTTAAAATGTATCCTACTATATAATTGGAGTAACCTCTGTCTGTCTGTCTGTCTTGGGTCGACCGGGTATGGGCTAGTTTATCTAATTTAAGTCAGATGTGAATCAAGTAAAACATGGAATTAATGGAATTTTTCGGTGGGTATTTCTTCTGTTTAAGTTTGGAAGGGGGGGGGGGGTAAGCTTTATTTAACTTAACTGCATTGCAGTGCGGGTTAGCATTTTCTAGTTGGGACACAATATTTCCATCAGCAATCGAGCTAAACCAATTTGCATTCTTCTCTTTCAGGTAAACACGATTTACAGCAGCAGAAGCAGTGGCACTACAGGTTTCAAACGCTCTATAGTCGACAGTTTCACGTAAGACAGAATTTTGATCAATTGCTTACTTTCCATTATGAGTTTGGCCATGATTTGCAATTTAAAAGTCATAATTCTCTTTCTCACACATTACAGGTCAGGATCAGTTGTTACTAAAATGAGCCTGGTGTTCCCAAAAGACGCAGTTCCTTCTACAAGCACAGTAAAAGCAGCGATGGATACTGCAATTAGCAGTGGTACCACCTCCCTCAACGTCATCCCCGGCTCCGTTAGTGCAACCACTACTGTTACGGCCGCTGCCACCACTGCTCGGCCATCAGTCTTCTCCGTGGCCGTGCTGCCAATTATTGTACTCTATGTTGCACATCTACTGGCTGGGTTATAGCTGCCATCATAGGTGACATTAGTTGACCCATTTTATACTGCTACTAAGTGTGGAAGAAAACTCTAGGCTTCAATAAGAAGCCAAATAGAATTATGCGCAATGAATTTTACCAGTGTAATATTTTGTGGTAAAAAGATGTGTATGTGTTATGGACATATGTATAGGACAGTATTTCCCCCATTTTATTGCTTGTGTGCCAATTCCATTTTAATTAATGGAAATTGTACGAAGGATTTCTAAAGCTTTAACTGCAGACTATTATTAATATAAAAAGGGCAAAGCAGAATTAATGAGGGGAAAGGAGAAATGCAAAGACATCCATTTGGGTGTTTTATAATTAGTCAACATTTTCTACTGAATGTTTATTTATTTGAGAAAAGTAAATATTGTTTAATACAACTTAATATATAATGTATATAAGCTAACAGAGCAGTACGTATTTTAATCCTATGATGTGTGTGTACTTACTTTGGTTAGGGGTGTCAATGAATCTTTATGCCTATATTTGCAATGTGTGGTTGAGGAGTTACTATAGCAAGGTGAGTGGACGCACATCTTTGGATAGAACAGAATAGAATACTTTATTGGCAACAGAAAGCACAGTATCACCAATTAAAAGGACATAAATGGATTAATCACATAATGTATTTAACAATATTATTGGTTTACAATTTGAACAAAAGAACTGGTATGGTATGGTTGTGAAGAAAACAACAAGCCTGCACAATCTACATCTGTAATCATGTTGATGATAGCTCACTATAATAATTGTATTTAAAAACAGCATGCATGTTCTAAAAAGTATAGTAAAATTACTATAGTATTCGTCAACTGCAGTACAACTAAGTGATGTCAAAAGCACACACCTGGTGCTGGGTCATAAAGAAATGCTCCCATTTAAAAATCCCATTTTTTAATATAAGAACACAATTTTTATCCCACGATTTTGCAACCCTATTTTTTACACCCAGTGCCAATTGTCTATGTAATCCTGGGCACTACCTTCCCTCTGCCAACCTAGGGAGGCCAGGGCCGAGCTCATGCCTCCTTCAATGCATGAGAGCCAACTGACCTTCTTATCACCTGACAGGGGAGAGTTTCCCTGTTTGGACGTAGCGTGGAAGGAACACGTTATTCCAACCAGTTCCCTTCCCCTCCATCAGGCGCCCCAGCTGGCCAGGGGCACTTAATCTATCAATTTTATTTATTATTTTGCCAAATCACAAACCACAACTGTGTTCCAAAAATAAAATAATGTTTTAGGGTTAGTTGTTAATTTTCTCTCTTTATTATTATTTTTGTTGTTGCTATGTAGTGAGTTTGGAAATATTTTTAACTTGGCAAGGTGACTATGCAGTGCTTTCTTATTGTGTCATTCCAGAAACCTAAAATATGTATTTTTTTTAATGTCAGCATGAATGAATTGTTGTTTTATTTTAAACTGTCTAATCAGAAATAAACTGTATGTTTCAAATAAAAAGCATATTATTTGCATAATGTGTCAGTTGTTATTCAGCAAACTGGAGTGACAAAATTATCTGCGTACACTGTAATAAATTATATTATGCATCCATAATAATGTTCAATAGCAATAATCATAACACATAAATCATTTTATAATCACTCACAAGGTAAAGTATGACCAGTTTTTGTAGTATAGTCTGTTGAGTTTGATGCAGTTTTTTTAAATTAGGTATTAAAAAGGTCTTAAAAGTCCTTAAATTGTCACTTTACTGTCATCTGGGGACCCCCCAAAATCATGTGGCGACCCCCCTGGGGATCCCGACCCACAGGTTGAGAACCACTAGCCTATTTGATGGTTACACGGTCCAATAATGGGAACAATCTGATGAGTCTGATAATCAATCAAGTTGTTTTACAGTCTAATTTTATTTTATTTTACAATTACATTTTACACCAGCTAAATGTTTCATCTAATGCTTATCTTATACCGGATCGTCAAGACCAGTGGCACTGTGTGCAGCCATGGCCCTGAGACAGAAACCTGTCATTACGTCCCTCTGTCACTCAGTGCTCTACAGATATAGACTAGATAGACCAGTCGTATTGCATTGCTTGTCAACTTGACATATGATTGTATTCGGGTGATTGTAGTAAACATACTGTCATGTGATGAATGGAAACTATTTGTTCACTGTCAGTGTTAAAATAACACTCATGTACAAATGACACAAATGGTCACACAAATGGTCCATTTGGTGACATTATTTTGTACACTTAAGTTCATACAGTGCATACATACTGTACAGTACCTGTCGGATCCTTATGATGTGGGACCGGCTGGCTTGATTTATGTTTTTATAACTGCATTTTCAGGGTAGAACACCTGACACACACAGAGAGAGAGAGAGAGAGAGAGAGAGAGAGAGAGAGAGAGAGAGAGAGAGAGAGAGAGAGAGAGAGAGAGAGAGAGAGAGAGAGAGAGAGAGAGAGAGAGAGAGAGAGAGAGAGAGAGAGAGTGAGTGAGTGAGAGAGCTTACAAGTACTGTACTTGTAAAAATCAATTTTAATTAAATGTAGTCTCAACTGCTTTGAGGTATTTTTTTGTCACTGTACATTTGCACATACCTGTACATGAAATGTGTCCCCTGGTAATAGGCCTACCCATCCTAACGGAGCAGTGGGCACTTTTAATGCAGTGCCTGGGAAGCAGTTAAAAGTGTATAAGTGTCTTGCTCAGGTGCACTTCAGCACACAGACAAGTTAATACTTGTTAGTTCACTAAATATATCTGTAATTTGCATTTATGCTGCTGATATTAACTGAGATAACAAACAGCATTTAACACCCTCTAGTGGCTAGATCATGAACACTTAGCCTACAGTTAGGCCTATGTTGAAATAGAGGTAGAACTGATGAATTTCATGATGAATTAAGCATTTACTAATGCTTAACTAATGCTTTATAGTGTATAGTTATTATAAAGTGCTACCAGTAATAATAATACACAATAATACAGTAATACTTATACAGTATCATATTTGGTACAAAACGTATCACACTTGTTGTTCCACGCAACAGCAGGATGTTTTAGAGCAGATGTAAACTATCATCTGTGTGATTCTGACTAATGTTCCTATTATTGTCCAACTGTTTACTTAAGCAGTCATTGAGATAAACAGCCATCAAGTGGTTTTATGTTCCCAGAGCTCTGTAGACCTGATTAATTGATCGACCGGCTGAGAACCATGGGATTTCTCTTAGAAAACTCAAAAGTGTTTTTTTGTTATGTCTGGGCTCTGGACAGGGTATATCATTCCCCGCAATGCTTTCACCCTGACATACTGTAGGAAACATTGTTTGAAGTCACGTTTTTGTTTATTTTGTTATTTTTTTTTCGGTGCAGCACTTGCAGAACATTGTACTGCCTCACTGGTAAGTAGATTTCATACACTATACAATATAAATACTTTAGGCCTACAGGTTATTATATAGGTGGATGTTAAAATGTCTTAAAATTTCAGATTTTCCTTCAGTAACCTTCTGACATGAACAGTAATGCAGATAGTACTGTAGATATGCAAAGCAGGATCGACAAAATGTATGGCAATGTTTGTTTTTATAGTTTGGTAAAACTTCCTATGAAGCCTTTGAGCTATAATAAATAGATACCTTCATAACATTTAAATCAGCCATAATGTGTTATAAGACTTCCTATAAGCCTTCATAATGTCTTATAAAGTCAGGTATCATGATTGCTCATAACCACTCGACCTGGCATGAAAAGTCTGTTATGAACATGCTTTCTGTAACCAAAAATGAGGGTGAGGCATACCATAACACCTTCAAGACAGATTATTGTCTGCTTAAAGTAAAAGGCGCATTTACCTCAATGTGTTTAAGTAAAACCTAGTTTTACAACACTCTAGTTTTTAATTTACCTCCTTATGAAAATGAGTTATACCTATATAAACACATTAGAGATAAATGCTTCCTTACCATAAAGATGTTATGGCATGTCATAACATCACGCTTCATATATTTATGGAAAGCACCATGTTGTCCATGAAACCTGACATTATAAAATATTATTATCCAACTTATACTAGTTTTACAGGCATTAGGCATGCATTATATTATGCATTATGAAGGTATCTACACTATGATGCATAATTTCAATGGTCTCAAATTGAGCTCTACTTGTTGAGTGTCCATTGTGAACAAGTTGTCCCTTTCCCGATTCCCAGACCTACAGAAATGTCATTCCTCTGTTGGTTCATTCTGCAAGTCTCTCTGTCCGGGGCGAGTGTGGTTGAAGGGTCAACGTTCACCCTCCTGCTATCTCTGCCCAACACGTCCGTGCCCTTCAGTGTGGGCAGGATCGGGGCAGGGGCTCTTATTGCCATAGACACTGTGAACCAGACACCATATCTGTTGACAGGTCAGAGCCATGTACTTTTACCCATTTCCAGTGGTGGAAAGTAACTATACTGTACTTAAGCACAATTTTGAGGTATTGTTCTTAAAATACTTTATACTTCCACAAAATCTCAGAGGCAAATATTGTACTTTTTACTCCACTACAGTTATTTGAAAATTTTAGTTACTTTATAGATTTAGATTATTACAAAATAATAACCAATTAAGCCTTTTCTTATACTTAATCTATTCGAAGAACTACAAGTTCACAACGCAGCACTGCGTCACATTAAATGTGACGCAGTGCTGCACAAATGTTGTGCTATTTTTGAAAGATTTTGAAAAAAAAAAAAACTGTTGAAAAAAAACTTTTGAAATGGGACATTATGCATAATGAATACTTTTGGCACTCTAAGTACATTGATGCCAATATTTGTTTTACTTTTGGTACACCACTGTACTTCTTCCACCACTGTCCATTTCATATGACAACACCAGGCTATGGTGTTTACAGACTCAAACTCCTCAGATCCTTGTTCGTATTTCCATTTGGGCTCATAGCTGTATTACATTTGTAGTTTGTCCGGCCCTCAAGTTCCCTTAGCATAGCTTGTCTGTGTACTCTGTGAAGAGACTAGCCATGCAGGGTCATAATTTTGATCTCCCCTCATTTTGATCTGATGCTATTTCAAACACTACTATTTCAGGTCACAGTCTGGAGTACGACTATGTGGATGAGGAGTGCTCTGATATCAATGGTCCAGGAAAGATAGTGGAGAAGCAAAATAAAAAGAACTACAGTGCTTTCATAGGTCCCAGTTGTTCAAATGTAAGACATGAGTTGTATCACATTCAACAATGTCCACATCTCAATGTTTTTCACTTCTAGTCATCATACATTTAAAGGTAAAAGGTAAAACTGCTATACCTTCTTGTACCATAGGTATGTGCCATTGCTGCTAAACTTGCCGTCTTCTGGAATATTCCTGTCATCAGTCCCACTTGTGCAGACCAGCAGTTTCTAAACAAAACGGTGAAATAATGCTAACTTGTGATAACATTAGGTGGGCAATTGTAGGCTACTGTTATCCATCCATAATCACCTTCTTATTTTTCTCTGAAAACAGGGTTACCAAACTCTAACCCGAGTCTTTGGTCCCTTCACTAAAATGGGTTCCTTCTTTGTGAAGATTTGTGAGAAGTTTGGCTGGAAACGCATTAGTATTATACATGACCCCAGCCCAGTCTGGATTATACCAGCTGAAGGAATCAGGTAAATACAACTCACCCTGACCGATTCAAAGTATTGGGAACATTCAAAATTAATTTTTAGTTTCTTTCCAAAACATATATACTCTACTGCCAGATTATCCAACCAAGGTCAGGCGTGAAGGCTGATACACTGAGCCTGCAGTTGGATACACAGAGGGCAAAGACAAATGTTGGGCGATAATGATTTTTTATAGAGAATTTCATCAACACTTTAATAAATATATTAACATTTTTGTCATTGAGGAACTGCCCCGGTGAATGAAATGGTAGTCCACTGGGATTACCCGACAGTGTGGGGAGGGAGTTGGCTGAAACCACTGCAGATGTGTCCTCAGCTGGGAATTTTACCAAACCATCCACAGCAACTGTCTCTGGTGGCCAGTTTTGAGGCTTTAGCTTGCGCTGAATGGTCAGCTGCCGTTTTATCCCCAGGAAAGATACGGTAACTGACCAATCCACGTAAACTCACCCTGTCGGTTCTTTCATCACCCATCAGCCTGAAAAAATAGATTATGTAATTCATTTTTATGTGCTGTATTAAAGTTACAACTTACGGTAAACCTAGTAAACTACTGCAGCTTACACCATGAAATGGTCAAAGGGTATTAACAGGAAATGTTGCTTTCATGCCATGATTCAATTTGAGATCAAATTAGAATGAAGCTCTCAGTATGTATACTTTATTTTTCTTCTAGGTACCAAGCTCAGGTTAGTAACATCACAGTGGCTAAATTTGTGGTATTTCAACCACCCCTTGCCCAAGACAAAACATCTCTTGCACAAGCACGTACACTGATGGAAGTAGTGGATCGCATATTGATGGAAGTAGTTATGGTCTCACGCAGTAAGTAACTTTGTTTGATATTAAGTTACCTTTTGTGACTTTTTCACAAATGAGGGATTGTGGATATCACTAGTATTCAAATATGTATCCCTTCAAATGAGGACTTTATTTCCTTGAAATTGTTGTATAAAAGAATTAACCTTTTAAAATTTTGAACTGGGTGCACTTACAGGTGTTGTGCATTGAAAATAGTAGATCTGCAAGCTCACAAGGTGTCGCAGAGCGATATGTGAGCTTGTAGATCTACTATTTTCAATGCACAACACCGGTGAGCAACCAAGTACAAATCAAGCCTTCTGAGACATACTATGTTTTCTTGTTCTCCTACAGTCATTGTCCTGTCAGTGCGTGGCGGTGCGGTACGGGACTTTATGATTCAGGCACACAGAAACGGGCTGATCGACGGCGATTATGTGTTCTTCTGCTTTGAACCTTACCGTCTGGAAGAAATGTTTGGCAGCTTTGACTGGAGAAGAGGTTGCCAGAGATGATGGGTTGTATTTAATCTATAACAGTCACATGTAAACGTTAGATTCATGACTTTATGCCTGTTCAGTTTTACAAAAAAATTATGAGTTTAGAAGCAAAAACTTTAATTGTTAATAATTGGACCTAATTAATCCCACGGGGGGAAAGTCAGGTTTCAATATCTTACTCAAGGACATCTCGACACTGCCAGGGCTGGGAATTGAACCTGGGGCCTCTGCGTCCCTGATGCAGGCTCTCTACCCATTCAGCTATGGCCGATAAGAGAATTATTGATTAGACAATAATAACAAAGTTCTTTTTAGAGCAATACCTCTACGTGTTACACAACTTGTTTGGGTTCATTAAAGTTAGTGGAGTTTTGTTTTCAGGTGATGAGGACGACTATGTGGCCAGAGAAGCATACCAGGCTTTGTTCCTGTTGTCTTTGTACCAGCCAGATGATCAGAGGTACTGGAACTTTTCCAATGAGGTAATTCGTCGCTCCAAGGATGACTTTGGCTACAGATACGGAGCTAACGAGAAGGTGGGCCTGCAGCTAGATGCTTCCCTGTTCGTTTCTGTTCCAAATAACATCCTGGACATGAAGAGATAAACCTCTGATTGGCTGGTGGTGACTGTTTCATGGCAGGTATCAGTGTTCGCAGCCATTGCCCATGATTGCGTGTGGCTGTATGCTCAGGCCCTAAATGAAACCTTGGCTGAGAACGGGGACCCTTATGACGGTATCGCCATCACCCGCAGAATGTGGAACAGAACAATCACAGGTCAGCCGTGTCTTTCTGCCACGCCTCTGTCTAGTTGGGAAAGTGGCAGTAAATTGAAACGTGTTAGGGCAGTGGTACTCAAAATGGGGTCCGGGGACCCCCAGGGGTGCTTGCAGCAAAAGTAGTTAACATAGCATCACAATCATTGTAACCACTTTATCCATTTATATGTTGGCTATTCAAAAATAGTAGATCTACAAGCTCACAGCGCGTTGCTGTGAGCTTGTAGATCTGCTATTTTTGAACATTAAAACAAAAAGATCTTGAATGTATTGGAACATCTTTGATAAATTAGATTTTTTTTTTAACTCAAATCTTCTCTCCAGGGGGTCCCTGGCAAACCTTTTCTGATGGGGGTCAAATAAATATAATTTAGGGGGTCCTTGAAATGAGAAAGTTTGAGATCTACCAAGTTAGGTGACACCCCGGATGCCTTGTCATTAGGAATACAGGGTGATGTAACAATGGACACCACCGGAGACCGAGAGTCAGCCTACATGATGAAGCACCTCCAGGGACAGCAGGGGGAATTCACAGTGAGACGGTCTCATATTTGTCATTTACATCTTTAACCACTTGAACCGTTAGCGTGTGTATGGGGTTCAAGAATGGTTTGCTAAATCACAGATTTGATGCCCATTACTTGCTTTGGCTCTTACGTGGGATCAATTATAACATGAGTATGATTTTCTCTATTTTTGAAAGATTTTCTAAATTAAAGTGAAAGTGGTTAAGAGCGTCTGTGGGGTTTTTATAACTTTTGAACCAATGAAAAGTATTAACAAGAGTTTGTGACTAAATACTAACTACATTGGATTCATTGGTACACTTCTTTCCATCTCCTGAAAAGTAACCGTTTTGGAAGGACGATATGTAAAATCTTTTAAACATTAAATAATGAAATAATTAGCAAGAAGCATTATTTTGTATTTTTTAATACTGTAGCTTTTCACTTTTACTCCCGATCGCAACATAATAACTGAGTTATCAAAACCAATAGTCTGTGGTAGAATTTGAACTTTTTCCAAGGCTCTTGAGTGTCATTTTGTCTATCAAATGTGTATGTATGTTTTGTATTGTGTTGTCCATAATCCTTGACTATGCCCTCTAATACTTAGGTTTTAGCCAACTACTTTGGCGTTAAAAAGGAATATGAGTCTGTGCTGGGGATCCATATCGACTGGCCTGGGGGAAGAAAGAGTCCACCAAAGGATACACCTACATGTGGCTACCATGGGGAATTCTGCAATGGTAACATTTTAGATTCTCAGTTATTTTGTAAGGCAAAATGTCAATACATGACACACACACAAACACACACACACACACACACACACACACACACACACACACACACACACACACACACACACACACACACACACACACACACACACACACGTTTGTATTTAACCATAAGCCTAAGCCAAAAAATAGCAGATCTGCCAGCTGACAGTTTGTAGATCTGCTATTTTCTGGTGCATGACACTGGCATGCAACTAAGTATAAATCCATAACTCTATCTCTAATCCCTAAACCTAAACACACACACGCACGCATGCGCGCACGCACGCACGCGCGCACGCGCGCACACACACACACACACACACACACACACACACGCACACACGCACACACGCACACACTTTATTTTTTATTGCAATGCAATAGTCAAAAGGCACCACAAGAGGGCTGTAGTAGGCTACGCTATCCTTAATCCAAAACTGAGTGCAAGTTGTGATTCCTGACATGATCCATGCTCTTGGGTGTGTGCTCTGGTGTCATGCAATCTACCTCTGGCTCTGTCTTAGCTTGATAGCAGAATGCTATGAATAATTCACCTGTCAGTTTGGCCAAGAGGAACCTTTGTTCAGTTCATACAGTTTTATTAAAGTCCTCCACAGCCTGCAGGTAGCCTAAAGCTCATAAAAATCTGGGGCTATTTTGCAAGAAAGTTGTATTCTCGATATCAGCTGTCCTATTTCCACTGTTTTCTGTGGATTTATTTGAAACGCAATACGTGCTCATGAGAATGTTATTCTGGCTGCTGTCCAGTTTTTCTTGGCAGTAATGACTGCGTGCAGATGGCCCTGTGAAGAGTTGGAAGAATGTACGGCTGTTTGGATTTTTAATTAAGGCTAATGAGCTATTGTAAGAAGAACATGGACCGAGTCAAAAGGAGGCTTTCCATCACTTTATATATAATAGCTTTGTGTGATCATAACAAGCATGAACAATAACACTAATAATGAGTCCTTGCTGGTGATGAGATGAATAAGGCTCCTCCTACACAGCATAATAATATATTTACTAGTATAGTGTGCAAATCCAAACAAGTTTCAAGAATTAACATTTGCACAATTCCACATGTATAACAAAATATGCATTTTCGATAACTAAATTAAATACTTATTAAAATACTTTAAGGCCCTCGTGGTAGCCTAAGGTTTTGTTTTCTGGTTGATTTATTTGGTTTTGTTTGTTTGAGATGACAAAATGGTGAAAGGCTCTTTGGGTAAGAGCCATATCATGTCTATTATTATTGTTACAGATCAGAGACTCCTGATTGCTGTGGGGATGATTGCTGGTATTTTGCTTACCATGACACTAGCCATTTGTGTCCATTACAGGTATGCACACACACACACACACACACACACACACACACACACACACACACACACACACACACACACACACACACACACACACACACACACACACACACGCACGCGCACACACGCGCACACACACACACACACACACACACACACACACACACACACACACACACACACACACACACACACACACACAACCAAAGTAAATGGTCACTGTTGTACGTAAGTGATTTCTGCACCTGTATCTGTAAACAACTACAGATGCTGAAGCTAAAGGACAGTCTGGCAGAGCACTATCTTTGCCTTTCTCTTTCTCTTGCTCTCCTAAACACAAATACTCTACTCTAAACCTAGTCTCTTTATAGAGTTCTTACGTCTAATGATTTTAGAGATGGGAAGATCTCATGCCTGCTGTAAAGCTGTTCTGTTTTTTGGGCTTTTTTACCATGTCGTTGAAATGATTGGCTTCAAATTGGAACCAGAACAAGACCGTCTGCCAATCAGTGTCACCTGTGGCTTCATTAAGTGTGCTTCCATAGCAATGTGACAGGTCTTTGTGGCTTGCAATGTGGGACTGCTGTTCTGTTATTTTGGAGAAAATAACAATTCAATAAAGTCCTCATTATTTTAGAGGATGATATTATCCCAGGTGAGCCCTCGTCTCCCATTACAGTATTTTACTTCCGAGACACATGAAGGGACTGAAGTACTCTGGACACGAGGTAATTAAAACAAAACAAATTACATAACACACAAAGTTTAGCTTTCAACTAATGAAGTACAATGCTCTCCAAACAAATTAGCAGAATAAACGACAGGGCAGCACTCCCACATGGATGCCAGTGCTGTGCTATTGTGCTGCATTACAGCTCAACACTTACAGTAAACAGCCCACGCAGGTGGTGCTGATTGGCAAAGGGAGCAGGCAGTGCATAATGCTATTCTGAAGCTACCCGTATACAAATCATGGGTGGATGTCTGTACAGTACATTATGAAGCTATAGCTTATTAGGCTGCAAACAACATTTCAAAACAGGTGATAACCATAACCTATTCCGTCCACCACGGCTTGCCAACAACTTGTGGTGTGGTTGTCACATGATGCCATTGGCTGCTCGGTGCAGTTTGCCTTGATGATGATATGCATACGGTTGGCTTTGGAATAGCGCTGGTCCAGAGCGTTAGTGAGAACTCACTAACGCTCTGGACCAGGGCTAGCTTTGGAATAGCCTACGCGTGAGCAGGCATCAAGTTCCAATCAGAACCCCATCATCTTGTTGACCTGGAAATGTCAGGTGCTCCCAGTGGTGAAAAAAGTACTACATTTTTTTACTTAAGTAAATGTATCAATACTGCAATGTAGAAATACTCCGATCCGGTAATCAAAATGTACATAAAAGTACAAAAGTATTCAAAATATACTTAAAGTACCTAAGTGCTAGCCTGGCTCCAGGCCATAGACCCCGCCCACTCCTTCAGTCTGATAATCAGGCTACTTAAGTACAGTACTTAAGTAAATGTAATTAGTTACTTTCCACCACTGGGTGCTCCTCTTTGTTGCTGGAAAGGAACAGAATACAACAGAAACCAAGAGCACAGCACAACACATCCAGTCAAATATGGCCACTTGTTCAAGTGCCCGCAGCATCCCTGATGCCATTGGTACCGCAACACCTACTTTTCACACAATTGAGTTAATAATTTGACTATTTTTACTCTGTATAATCACTCAAGCTCTAGTGGGGTCCTTCAGAGTGTTCCAACTGATATGACCCTTTCATGAGAACAATTGACTTTCCTTTCCAGAGAATTTCTTTTAATGTACGCCCTTGTCTGTGAGCTGGGAACTCAAAGCTGTCTGCCTTTTAGAACGAGAAATGTTAATAAAAATTCATGATTGGGTGGTGAACTCATCTGGCACAGCACAGATGAAAGAAAGTGCTGCTCAGAAGCACTGATAGCTTACGTCTATGGGTCAAAATATAAGGATAAAAATGTGTATGGAGAGTATTAACTGAGGAGTCTTTGTTTAAAAGGAATTCATGAGGCCACATAATTATATTCTGTGAGTTAGCTGGCTATAGGTTTTTGTAATTATTCTGTCCTCCTGGTTCTGTAAAACTCATAATTCTGTATAAATGATAAATTACTCAAGCCGTTCTGGATATTGTTCGCAAATCTGAAGTTATGGTAAACTATCAGTAAAACACTTTATACACATTATAAAGGATATAGCTCATTGATATGTTTGACCACTTAAACCATACATGTATGTATACATACGGTGAATAGTGAAAATAGCAGATCTACAAGATCACAACGCGTCACAATAACAATGGCTTGTAGATCTGCTACTTTTTGCTAATCTTGGAGTCAATATCTGGCAGCATGACAGACAAAATGTAGTGATGACCACTATAACTCGAGTCCCTATTCTAGGGGGAACAACAAAAATAGCAAATCTACAAGTTCACAATGCACCGCAGTGTGACGCGTTGTGAGCTTGTAGATCAGCTATTTTTTGGCAAAGACATTTGGTGTAGAAAAAAAACGAGTACAGTGCTTGGCTCAGGTTAAATTGCACTTGCCTGGTGTCATACAATATGGTGCATTTACTGACAACAGTCTTGTCATTGTGTTACAGGAAGCACATTCTCCATGAGAAGGTGATGTTGTGGAGGGTTGAGCTCAGTGAGGTAACAATAATGACCTCCTCCACCTACACGGTCAGGAAGCCGTGTGCATGTGTGTGAGAAATGTGGACAGCAAATTGCGGTCCACGTTTCTCTTTTGTGCTCCACTGGTCACTGATCAGTATTGATGGTTGTAACATTTCAGGTTTCCTTCCTCAACTCCAACCCTTCTCACGCCTCCTTGGAGTCAATACTTGGCAGCATGACAGAGCGAAATGTCCACGGAAGAGCCATCTACAAAGTAAAGGGACATTATAAGTGTTTGATTGATTGAATACTTTATTAGCAGTTTGCAAAAAAGAAGCACAGGAAAGTACAGTTCAATACAAGGTCTGCTAAGAGGATTTTAAACCCTTGTTTCCATTGGGGTCCTTAAAAGTGTTTTCTTTTTTTTTAAATTATTTTTCATCCTACAGTATATGTTAGTGGTTCTCAAAGTGGGGTCCAGGGACACCCAGGGGTCAATGAGGATGTGCCAGGGGGTCCCCAGTGTTAAAATGTGTTAATATAGCATCCAAATCAGTTTAACCACTTTAACCCTATTTTGCATCAGCTATTTGAAAATAGCCGACCAAAATATAGATGCCAGGGTTAATGTGGTTAATTGCCTGTGCCGTTCTGAAATGGATGTTGTCACAGTGCTGAAAATGTTTAAGCTTCACTGCATTATATTTCAGGACAACATCTGCTGGGTGCATTTTCTAAGCGTAAAAAGCGTGAATCTGCATGGAGATCTAATCAATGAGCTGAAACAGGTGAAAAAAGACATCGAAATCTCTAAACAGATTAACACACACACACACACACACACACACACACACACACACACACACACACACACACACACACACACATACACATACACACAGTAATGATACTAATACTACTATTACTACTGTATTACTATTACTACTACTGCTACTACTACTACTACTGTAGTACTACTACAGTACTACAACTAATAATAATAATACTATAATTACTAATTGTGTAGTTATTCACTGTACTGTATGTGTCTTGTGTGCTTGTTTGTGTGGATGTGTGTGTGCGTGCATGAATGGTTTTATTTTAGTGCAGAGATTTGAGGCATCCAAATATCTGCAGCTTCATCGGCGCTTGTACGGAGCCTTTACAGCTGTTTCTTATCACTGAGTACTGTCCTAAAGGCAGCCTGCAGGTAAAACAGACCCCCCCCCTCCACACACACACACACACACACACACACACACACACACACACACACACACACACACACACACACACACACACACACACACACACACACACACACACACACACAGTTACACGTCAAGCAAACTTCCTCAGAGAATGAGAGGAGAGAGGGTAGTATCCTACTTCTAACAACCATCACGACTCACTTCCACAGTACTTCATTACATGGACCATAACCTTTTTCTTTAACCTGCCTCTCTCATCCTTTAGGACATTTTAAAGAATGGCTCTATCAAGCTTGACTGGAGTTTCAAGTACTCCCTGATGCTGGACATTGTAAAGGTCTCTGCTTTTCAACTTTTGTCTTAATGTATTTCACTTAAACCCTACAGTATATGACTGGTGTTGGTTGACCAGGGTCTCTACTTGGTCCTCTATTGAAGTCTACAAGATCACAACGTGGTCCGTTTCAATGTGTTATTTTCGACAAATTTTCGTATCAGACTAAGTGCAGACTAGGACCCAAAAGCAGATGAAGCGAGACTGAGCAGCTCAAACTTGAACGGTTTTAAGAATGAGTATTCCAAACACTGGGCAGGCAGCAGAAGACAACGAGGCAAAACAAAAACAGGCAGAAGGCATCAAGCCAAAATGTAGTCATTAACACATCTCCACGAACTGCCAAACACAGATGGGAAAGAGTCCAGTTTTACAGATAGGCTGACCAGGGAATGACAGCAGGTGATCAACAGACAGGGAGCCACACAGGGCCGATGAAGAAGTGGAAACAGCTGCGCAACTGGGACCGAAGTGAGACTCAATGGAAAGTGGGAGTGGCCGAGTGAAGAGACAAACAGAGAGAACTGGGGAATGGCAATGCACAAAGGGGGCAGGGGAGATGCGCCGAATGTTTGCCTTTTATGACATGCCCAGGAAAGGAATGCTGCGGGGTTCATGTTGTTAATGTACCTTTTAGCTAACTTATCAAGTAATTCCTCAAGCGGAGAAGAAAAATGCAGCACTGTACGTGGCCATGTTATAGTCAGTGAATCCCTTTTTATGGCACTGCAAGATACTGTATGTGTATGCGCCTCAACAACAGTTCATGCTCTGGAGTCTTGTGTTGTGATTGCATTTCCACACCATGGAAATTAATAGGCATACAGGCTCCAAATTGAAGAGTTGATGTTGAATTGTGTGTGTGTGTGTGTGTGTGTGTGTGTGTGTGTGTGTGTGTGTGTGTGTGTGTGTGTGTGTGTGTGTGTGTGTGTGTGTGTGTGTGTGTGTGTGTGTGTTCTGCTTTGGCAATGTAAACGTATGTTTTCTCATGCCAATAAAGCCCTTTGAATTGAATTGATGTGTGTGTGTGTGTGTGTGTGTGTGTGTGTGTGTGTGTGTGTGTGTGTGTGTGTGTGTGTGTGTGTGTGTGTGTGTGTGTGTGTGTGTGTGTGTGTGTGTGTGTGTGTGCGTGCACATCCTAGGGAATGGACTATCTGCATCGTAGCCCTCTACACTCTCATGGTCACCTCTCCTCCTCTAATTGTGTGGTCGACAGCCGTTTTGTCCTGAAGGTGACCGACTACGGTCTGACCCACCTGAGACGACCAACTTTCAACCTGCAGCCTCTGGGGCCGTCCTCAGAACAATGGAACAGTGAGTAGATGAGGGAAAAGTCGGGTGGAGACAGAGGTAACGAAATGAGGTTATTCACAAGTAAGACGCGCGAACGCGGGAAGCGAACGCAATTTTTTTTAAATAAATATGAAAAAAAAAGATTTAAAAAAAAGTCACCAATAAAAAATTAAAAAAAATTACAAAATAAATCTGCGTTAAAGGGAGCATCTTAGAAAAATACAAATTCACTAAAAAAAAACTTTGAATGTTTTTGAACAATTCAACAAAGTGTTTGAAGTGCCTGTTTCACCCACTTCCGGGGGGCGGAGCCAAAATCCGAGCCCGAAGTATTTGTTCGTAGACCCCCACTTAGGGGGGGTAGAAAAAGTTTCGGAGCGATTCGGGCACTTTTCATTTAACATGGGGTTTCAATGGGGAGTTTTTAGGAGCCTTCTCCGGGGCGTGGCTTCCGGGGGAAGGGGCGGGCTTAAACGCAACCTTGACAGGTGTGTTCAGTTTTCAAAGACCTTTCATTTGATGTATGGTACGTCTAAATTGGACATTTACTTATCTCAGAGGAGCTGCAGGCAGGCAGTGAACACAGACACACACGCACGCACGCACACACACACACTCACAAGCCGAGCACGGTTTCATAGTAAGCTCCACTTGCGCGGAGGCGCGCCTTCGGCGCGCCTCCTTCCGCTGCGTTCGCAATTATTAATGACTGGTTATTAGTCATCCATTCAGAACTACTGTATGCTGTATATTCTCTATTTACTTGTGTGTTAACTGTCATACCCCTGCAGTACACACACTGTTAAAGTATAAATGTTCGTTTAACTCTGAATGGGACCAAATGGATCACATGGACCCTTAAGACTTAGCTGTGTGCCGCCGTCTCGCACCGAGAATAGCACATCTACAAGCTCACAATGTGTTGCAGCATGATGCGCTGTAAGCTTGTAGATCTACTATTTTCAGTGCACAGCATGATGCACAGTCAAGTATAACTCAGGCTTTACTAGTTCCATTTGTGCACTCAGAATTAAATCAACACTGAGGATTTTACTGTGCAGTGTTATTGGTAATGCACAGTTCCAAAACAGTATTATACTACATAATATCATAGACGATCTATGACGCAATAATAATAATCATAATAAACTGTATTTATATAGCATCTTTCAAAGTGCTTTTCAAAGGAAACAACAAAAGAAAACACAAAGATAAAAAATAATGCAAAAAATCATGCAGATAAATAAGTGCATACTACATAAGTGAAAGACCAGCGCATATAGATTAGAATCAGGAGGAAAAGGCATTAAAAGCTTATCTATATAAGTGAGTTTCAAGGAGGGATTTAAAACGGGGACAAACTCAGCGAGCCTCATCTCCAGGGGCAGGGCATTCCAAAGAGTAGGGGCTCAGATGGCAAAGGCCTGGCCTCATTTTGTTTTTAAGCGACAGATTGGAATGTCCAGGAGTGCTTTATCCAAGGATAAGCAAGGTAGTGCAAGGTGGTTCATGGTCTAAACCTGTGCCTTGGGGGCTTGTCCTATAGCCTGACACTCAACCAGAATTTTCATTTTGTTTCACTCCATTATTCAGAACGAATGTTTTTTAATGGGCATGGCCAGCGATTCAGGGGCTGGAGCCACGCTAGGCTTGTCCAACTCCAGTTGAAATATAGATGGCGTAAAGTACGGTGCAAGGTGCAAAGGGGTTGTATTTATTCTCTGAATTAGTCATGGGTGTGTTTTGGACATAACATCAATTAGGCCAATCAAAGTGTGGTCTCCCATTCCCTTTAAGAGTTAACACAAGTGCTCCTGGCACATTGTAAATGACGGCTTAGGAAAGTTGGAGGAGATGTGAAACGGTTCTGCTTGTGTGAAGTGAAAGCACGTACAGGAGAAGCATTAGTGATGTGATAACATGAAACAGGGGTGGATCACGCTCCATGGCAGTGCTGCTGCCGACATATGTTGCGCATGCAGTCATTACAGGGCATTGCAGGAGGCATCGTCTTGAAATTATCGTCAATTATCCCGCTTATTACACGGCTACTTAATACATAAATTGATACATTGACCCAAAAGTAACAACAAAAATAAGTATTTCCTTGCTTACGGTAATGAAAGTATTCCATAAGTGTTGCGCTGGCCTCGGAAAACACGGAGGTGCTGATAAAATAGAAATAGAAATAGAATAGAAATTCAGTTTACTGCATTGTCTATTTCTCGCGAATGTTTCCAAAACATTCTTGAGAGCAATGTTTAGCTGTAAATGACATTGTACGTTTGTTTACATGGCTGCCGTGTTGGATACGGCATAAAATCAAGCAGCGCAGCCAGGTGCTCTGAGCCTTTGATTATAGACAGCGGTCTGTTGTAGAGCTCATCGGTCATTATCCAGAAATAACACGCTGAATTCAGTGATTATAACCAATCAGAATCAAGCATTCAACCAAGCGGTGTAATAAAGGTCGATAACAGCAGGGAAATGTTAGCCTGATTATCAGCCTGAAGCTGCGTGGAGCTTCAGTCTGAAATTGGCTGCAATGGCCGCGATTACCAGGGGAAGGGGATTCAAATTTCCCTAAACCAATCACAAGAGATCCACGGATCCGCCCACATCTGACGTCATCGCACAGCTTGTTTTAGCAGATATTCGCTGATTGGCTTGTCGTTAGACCACCCCCACCTCCGACTCTGATTTGACAGATTTTTCTTCGATCGTGAAAAGCCATAGGCTCACATTATGACACCAGACCAAGAGGAGCTCACTCAGAGAGTGGGCGGGGTCTATGGTCTGGAACCAGGCTAGGGAAATGTTGCACTTAGGGACTGTGTCGGACTATAGACAAGGTCAGAGCTGGTAGGCACAATCGCTTTCTGACTTTTCTCACTAAGATAGCGTGCCAACAATGCGCTTACCACACCTCATTTTAAGTAATGGTATTCAAGTAGTAGTATTTTTTATGACCTGAATGTGTTCCCATTTTAAGACCAACATGTACAGATGAGTGCTACTACATTTGGTAATGGGCGCTGGGCATGAAAATAACAAATACGTTAGTAGTCTTGTGTGTTTTTATGTGTGATGTAGGCCTACTGTCATTCTTGGAGCTGCACAATGCCATAATGTCAGCGTGTGACAAAACATATTCTCTGTCAGTGTCAATAAGATATTACAGTGTATCTTACTGCCGCCTCCTTCTCTGTTTGTCTCAAGCCCTGCAGTGGCGCGCCCCGGAGCTGTTGAGAATCAACATGCCTCCTGCTGGCACCCAGAAGGGCGACGTTTATAGCTTTGGCATTATTGTCCAAGAATTGGTGTTCCGCTGTGGTCCATTCTATATCCCCAACAGCAATCTCAGACCACAAGGTGAGTCTACCCTCCTGAATGTGTGTATTGATATGCATTTATGTATGTAATGAAATGTATGTGTGTGTGTGTGTGTGTGTGTGTGTGTGTGTGTGTGTGTGTGTGTGTGTGTGTGTGTGTGTGTGTGTGTGTGTGTGTGTGTGTGTGTGTGTGTGTGTGTGTGTGTGTGTGTGTGTGTGTGTGTGTGTGTGTCAGACAGACAGACAGACAGACAGACAGACAGAGGCAGAAATAGTTTGTGCCTGCGAGACATTTTGTAAAGACGATACACACCGGTGTTAGTTCTTTGCCTATGTCTTTTACAAACGCTGTGTGACGCACGCACGCACGCACGCACGCACGCACGCACGCACGCACGCACGCACGCACGCACGCACGCACGCACGCACGCACGCACGCACGCACGCACGCACCTCCCTTCTCTGGACACCCACACTCTCCTCCTGTACCTTCAGAGATAGTGGAGAGAGTGAAGGCAGGTGTTGGCGGTCCTCTGCGACCCCACAGCGACGCGAGCCAGTGTCCAGAGAATGTGGAGGCTCTGATGACTTCCTGCTGGTCTGAAAGGCCCGGTGAAAGACCAGATTTCTCCTCCCTCCGTCTCATCATGAAGAGACTCTGCCCCAGTGGGTGAGAAAGGAAACTCTTTTATTGAAGTTCTAAAAATGTAAACACACAACTGTGCAAACATTTTGTATGCTATATACAATATCCCATTCCCAACATAGATTTCTGAGGAAACATATACAATACTGTACTGTATATTTACAACAGTACATAATATACCAGAAATGTCATAGTCAGCACTGTTATAGCAGCACTATGTAACTTTCCTCTTTTTCCCCCGGATTTGAACCCGGTTTCCTGCGCAAGAGCTACATTTTTTACCATTGAGCTAATAGAGCCGACCCGCTTGCTCGGGGGATACATTTAATCATCAGGTCAAAATTTGTGTCAGATCTTGTGTCTATAGGTGAGACATGACCTTTGACACGATCTAAATGTCTCAATATAATAGCAGGGAGACAAAATACAACCACCCCAATTGTATAAGTTATATTGTATTAATATACTTATTAATTAAACAAAAGTCACATAGTGAGGCTTTAAGTTAACTGTACTCTTCAAGCATGATGCTGTAAAGGTCATGTTGGGGGTGTGGAGACCAAAGAGACTGAATGTGTCTTCAGGAGAACAGACAGTGTCATTAATATAACCTAGAGACAGCAGCTCATAACTACGCCAGCTTGACTAGACAGGACAGATTAAGAGACTGAGAAAGGTGGATAGATAAGGAAGGAGAGAGGGAACACAACACAAATTCCCTGAGAACAGCTTCTGTCAGATTACATCAGTAAAAGCATTAATCCTGAACCAGGGAAGAACAAAGCAACAAGTCCAAGCAAATATAGAAATATGGGGAAAGATTGTGGAGAGAAGAGATCGCAGAGGGTACAAAGAGATGTAATAAAACACAGATGCGGAGCTAGACAAGGACAAAAGAAACTGCCTCCTGGGATTCAACCATTCTATAGTACAGTGGTTCTCAAACTTTTTCATGTCAAGGACCCCCAAAAATATGTATTTGGCCGCGGACCCCCAGCTCAACATATTTTGTTCCAGGGACCCCCAGAAGCAAAGATTTGAGTTACAAATGTTCGCTTTAAAAAATATATATATATATTCAAGGATTTACACAAATTTTCACTATTTTTCTAAAATAGCAGATCTACAAGTTCATAGCGCGGCACTCGGTGCCGTGCTATGAGCTTGTATATCTGCTATTTTTTAATAGCCAAAGTATAAAATATGGATAAAGTGGTTCAAATGATTGTGACGCTTTATTAACACATTTTGCTGGGGACCCCCTGGTACCCCCCCCCCCCACCCAAGGACCCCTGGGGGTCCACGGTTCCCACTTTGAGAACCAAAGCTGTAGTATTATGCTATTATACTACAGTCAGTGGCTCAAATCTTTTTAATTTAACTCTGAGAGTGTACAATGGTTCCATTTTGTACACTCTCAGAGTTACAGACTTATAAGGGGCCACTGCATGGAACCCCATCAATGAACCGTGAGGGTCCCTGGACCCCACTTTGAGAAACATTGCTTATTAGTGAATACCAGAAACAAAATCTGTATTTCGTTCCTGTCGAGCAAAAACTTCTTATCTCCATATTTTCTTTTTTTTTGTAAATTAATGCTCTGCTTAATCATACTATAGCATCACACAAAGTGGCAAAAATAGCCGATCTACAAGTTCAAAACATGCCGCAGCGTGACGCGTTTTGAGCTTATAGATCGGCTATTTTTTGCTATTTTTGCATTTGAATCCTGAAAAGCAACAGTTTTGGACATAATATGAGGTTTCCACCCGACATCAATGATTGGTAACGGTATTATTTCCATGAACTGTCGAAAGACTGTTGTTTTCAATACACGCAGTATGAAGTCAAATGTCACCAAATTTTAATAATAAATGTGATAATCCCTGTCATTTGTCTGCCGGCATTATCTTATTACAGCGGGAGCGAGAACATATTAGACAACCTGCTGTCTCGTCTGGAGCAATATGCCACCAATCTGGAGGAGGTGGTGAGCGAACGAACTGCTCAACTCCTTGAAGAGAAGAGACGTGCCGAAGGCCTACTCACACAAATGTTACCACGGTAACAAATCAATAGGAAGCCTTGCTTGTTCTTTTTTTTTCTCCCTCCCCCGTGCATGTGAGGCTCGTGATTTCCCCTTTTCTATTTGGCTCTATCTCTCTCTCTCTCTGTATGTCTCTCATTGTCTAATTATGTACTTTAACCCATTCAATCCGGGAACGCATCTGTGTCACTTTAGATGTCTTTGGCTATTCAAAAACAGCAGATCTACAAGCTCATATGAGCTTGTAGATCTGCTATTTTTGGAAAAGAATCGTGAAAATGGGTGCAAATCTTTGAATATACATATATATAGCTTTTTAACTCAAATCTTTGCTTCTGAGGGTCCCAGAAGTTTGAGAACCACTGTTATTATAGCAACATTAGTTTAATATAATATATATAATAATTTTGGATTCAGAATACATATGTAGAATTGCCAGAAGCAAAGATTTGAGTAAAACAAAATCGCTTTAAAAAACATATATATTCATAGATTTGCACACATTTTAAAAAAAGATAGCAGATCTACAAGCTCGTAGCGTGGCACTCTGTGCTGTGCTATGAGCTTGTATATCTGCTATTTTTGAATAGCCCAAAGTATAAAATAATGGTTATAGCTAAAACTCTAAAATGACATAGTATGTGTTCCCGGATAGAATAGGTTAAAAAGCTTGCTATTTGCTCTGTTCTCTCTTGAATTCCTCTTGTGGCTTTGATTGTCACGGTGACCTTGGTCTCCCACTTCATCCATTTCTATCTACGGTTCTTATTATAAACGATAATTGCATATTCAACAAGCTACTTGAGCTAGGCCTAGGCTTTCTTTTGCGGATGGCAACTCTATATCAAACTTCAAAGCAAGTTCTACTTTTGAACTTGCATGAACATCCCTGGTATTGTGTGTGAGAGTGTGTGTGTGTGTGTGTGTGTGTGTGTGTGTGTGTGTGTGTGTGTGTGTGTGTGTGTGTGTGTGTGTGTGTGTGTGTGTGTGCGTGTGCGTGCGTGTGTGTTTACACTATACCTGTGTTTTTAGATCTGTGGCTGCACAACTAATTGCTGGGCAGACCGTGCAGGCAGAGACCTACAACTGTGTCACCATCTATTTCAGTGACATAGAGGGCTTCACGGCCATGTCAGCCCAAATCACGCCTATGCAGGTGACCATCCAGCTGACCTTCAGGGCACATCTCTGTAGGAAAGATGAAAGGCTCTCAAACACAAAGTGCTGCCATTATCTTTATAAGGCATGAAGCCAATTGCAGTGCTTTGTGTTTGGGTATTAGTCCTTCAGTGTTTATTTTTACAACTTTTTACCAAAGGGTAATTTATTTTTGAACTAGAAAAAGTGCTCCTCGGAGCACAGGTCTCCGCCAGGTCAGGTAGGTTATTATGGCCTCCTGGTGGCGCTATAACAGGCTAATGTGAAAAGGGGGACATTTCTTCCTCGGCCTAGTGGGAATGTGCGTACAAAATTTCACGGAAATCGCACACTGCGTTCATGATTTGAGATTTTTTTTCAAAACTGACCTATTCTGCAAACTTTGAAAGCCAATGTTAGGCAAATAGGATGGAATATGAAATATCGGACAAATCCATCTTGATCACATGACTATAGAGACACTGTGTACCGATTTGCATTTTTTGGACAGAATCTGAAGGAGTAAGAGGAAAACATTTGTTTTACAAAGGTCAGCCTCCTGGTGGCGCTCTAACAGGCAGATGTGAAAAATGCAGGGCAAAGGTTTTTCCTTGGCCTCTAGGGAGTGTGCGTGCAAAGTTTCACGCAGATCGGTGCAATTATAGGTAAAAACGTGAATCGGCCTGTTATAGCGCCACCATGAGGCTGATGTGAACGTTTTCAAGTGGCATTTCTTCCTGGGCCAAGTGGGAATCTACGTGGATAATTTCACGGAAATCGCATGCCCCGTTCATGATTTGAGGCATTTTGTTCAAAACAAACCAATCCTGCAAACTTTGGAAGCCAATCTTAGCCAATCAGGATGGAATATGGAAAATCGGACAGATGCGTGTTGATCACATGACTATAGAGATACTGTGTACTGATTTGTGTGTTGTTTGGACAAAATCTGTAGGAGTAATATCCAAAAATGTGTTTTGCAAAAGTCGGCCTCATGGTGGCGCTATGACAGGCTGATCTGAAAAATGTGGGGCAGAGGTTCTGCTGTGGCATCCAGGGAGTGTGTGTGTGCAGTTTCACAGCGACTGGGCCAACGGTGGCGGAGATGGACGGACACACGGACACACAGACGGACGGACAGGGGGCAAAACATACTCTCTCGCCATGCCTTTCGGCCTGGCGGAGACAATTAAAGAGGGGGGGCGGGGGTGACAAGGGAATTGACTGACGTCAAAAACTTGGAGTTAAGGCAAGCACCAAATTTCAGCTGCTGATAAATGTTCATTGTTCTCAGGCTGTGGTTTAGCCTTCTTAAAATGTGCTGTCAATTTGGCTGTCTGGGTCTGGACTTTCAACCGCATTGACCTCACCGAGTCTATCACAGAGGAGGACATTATGAAGGCTGACTTTTCTGCAATGAGTTCCTCTCTCTCTTCCTTCCCCTGCCTTCTGAAAAGACCAGTTGCAGTCTTCCTCAAGGTTGTCCTCCTCCATAGTTTAGTGTCAGTGTGAAGCTCTATGGTCGTCGTCTTCTCTTGACTGAACAGACAAAAGGAACAAAAGTGCACCGTTATACAACTATCCTACAGCAATTTCCACTTCGGTGCAACTTGTCCATTTAATGCAGTTTGGCCCTGGCGGTGGCATGACTAGGCTGGGATCTGAATGTTCATGACGTATTGATGAGAGGTGACTCATGAGTGTAGGTGGAAAGCTTATGAATAATGAATTAGCTTAGCATTCTTGTGTCAAAAGCGTTTTTGTTTCTTTTGAAATTCCTTTACATTTCTGTTTTAATGGCGTTCACACGTCATGTTGGTTATTATATGTGAGTGAATGAGGGCTTTGTTTTATGTGCTGAAAAAAACTTTCTTTACTGCAGGTGGTAAATGTGCTGAATGACTTGTACACATGTTTTGACCAAATCATCGACAACCATGACGTTTATAAGGTAAAAGAAATAACACTATATTTTCTGCATATATGTAAAACCTCATATCTCCATATTTCAACTTTTTGGTAAATGAATGCCCGACTTCATCATACAAGGACGTCGCACAAAGGTAGTGAAAATAGCAGATCTACAAGCTCAACGCTCGCGATGTGACGCATTGTGAGCTGGTAGATCGGCTATTTTCACTATTTTAAAATGTTTTTGTTATAATAATAATGAAGGACCGGTTTTGGACATACAAGGTTTCCACCCGACAGCAACGATATGCATACTTGTATGTATACACATACAAACATATGTGTATTTATACATGTACATGCACATAATACACTTATGTATACAGTATGTGGCACATGCACATGCACATGCACATGCACATGCACATGCACATGCACATGCACATGCACATGCACATGCACATGCACATGCACATGCACATGCACATGCACATGCACATGCACATGCACAACATCGGCGCTAATCTGAAGTTGTATATATAGACTGGACATGCCGTCCAGTGGGGGGGGGGAGAGCTCAATCAGCGAGAGGTAAAGGGGGGAGGGAGAGTGAGGGGGATGGAGGCAGGGAGAAAGCCTGTTTCACGCAAGCAATAACCCATACCGAAACCTGAATGTGCTGACCGTTGCTTCGCAAAGCGACGTGTCAGCACAATAGCCCCAGTGACATATCATTTATATATATTTCAGTGTATTTGTGGTCTTGTTTTTCCAGGTAGAAACCATTGGAGATGCCTACATGGTGGTATCTGGTCTACCCATCAGAAATGGAGATGACCATGCTAAAGAGATTGCCCGGATGTCTTTAGCAATAGTACATGTTATGAAGGAGTACCATAGTTCACATGTACCCCATCAGCAACTAAAAGTCCGCATTGGGCTACATTCAGGTAGAAGGCACAGCCGACGAAAATGTGCTTTTCTCTATAGTGTCTGTTGTTCCTCCCTTTTGACTGTTCTCATTAAGTTAACCACTTAAACGCTGTATACTTCAGTTGAATGGGGTCCCCCAGGGGTCTTCACTTGGTCTCCTCCTTTTTCCCTCAACACCAAAACTCTTTGCGAAAACAGCTGATCTAGATCTGCTATTTTCGCAGAATGTTTTATTTTTCTACCAGTGGGAGTAACTGCAGTGAATATACAACAAACAGATTGACATATATTTTCTAAATGCACATTTATTGTAAGGTAACTTAAAATAGGAAGTCAAATAAAATTGTATAAACATACATATGGTTAATTATTGTGGCAAGTGACAAGGCAGGCCATCTGATGATAAAGCCATGTCATTTGTTTATACTGTATTTCAGGTCCTTGTGTAGCGGGTGTGGTCGGACGTAAGATGCCTCGGTATTGTTTGTTTGGGGATACAGTCAACACTGCATCAAGGATGGAGTCACATGGATTGCGTATGTTGTGTCCAACCATTTCTTATTTACAATACATTGCAAGTATGCAGTAGCAAGTTACTAGAATTGAAGTCTAATCAAATGTTATTCAAAATGATAAATGCTAAATCATTTCAAATGATCTTGAAAAAATGTGCAATTTTGTTTAATATTTGTGAAACATTTTAACGGCACAAATCTTGTATGGGAATGGGTGTCCCTAATGTTTTCAGATGGGGGTCTGTGGCCTAATACATATGAATTCGGGGGTCCTTGTCTGACAGTTTGAGAACCAGTGCTGTAAAAGGCAGTCCCCTTAGCAGTAATGGCCATTGTTACAAAGGATACGACACCCAGCATGAGATCACCTAATCTGGCACAATGCCAGCGTCACAGCATGACGTCACAGCTCTAGTTCCCTTTTGTGTTCCTCAGCACTAAAGATCCATGTGAGTAGTTCCACCAAGAGTCTTCTGGAGACATTCGGGACATTCCACTGTGAGCTGAGAGGGGACATCCCTATGAAGGTAGAATTACTGCCCCTCATTCTCTCACTTCACTGGTTTTACTGATAACCACAAATGAAACTATGATGTATTCAGGCGTTCCCAAAGTTGGGGTTGTGACCCCACTTGGGGTTGCGGGACACTGACGCTGGGGTCGTGAAATTATTTTGGTGTAAAAAATATATATTATATATATATATATATCAATATTCAATCTAAAAATGATTACAAATAGTACATTTTACCCATCTCATTAGGTACTGTAATTGATTGATTGAATTCTATATTAACAAGATTATTAGCCTCGATCTCCAGGCTTTTATTGCTTAGTTTTGCTAAAAAATAAAAGCCTGGCCCAACGATAGCCCGTACTGGGTATGAGGAAGTGTTTCACTTCCCAACCAACCAGAGTGCAGTGGGCGTCGCTCGTAATGTTGTGTTAACGGGGCGGGGGTTGACGGACAGATCGGTGAACCAATGGGATCAGCCGCAGTTTCTCGCCGGCTCTTTACACCCGCCCCTTTATACACGAAATCAGGAGGGTTGCAGCAGGCTACAAGATTATTAACAGTACAAGTAGTAGGCCTACATTCAAAAGTCATACTAAAATACATTACAAATGCGCACCGAACGTGCAAGTTTATGTGCATAAATTACCTCCACAGTTGGGTGGGGTCGCAAGTCAATGGCCGCATTATTTTGGGGTCGTGGGCTGAAGAGTTTGGGAACCCATTATGTACAATATACTGTAGGCTATGCCAGGAGCATCATTTTTTATTTATGGATTATGTTGGGTAACAAAAAGCAGCCTTTCCGAACACGCAGAACCAGAAAAACTAAGAGGTTACTGCTTCTCAAATGATTTGATTTGAGGATGATGTAAAAGCATACAAACGTATACTGTACATTCTTGTATGACAGATGCCATTATAGTGTTTTGTCGCAGCCAGGATGTGTCAAGAAGAAAATTAGTACTAGTGTTCATTCTCTCTCTCGCTCTCTTTCTTTCTTTCTCTCTTTCTTTCTTTCTTTCTTTCTTTCTTTCTCTCTCTCTCTCTCTCTCTCTCTCTCTCTCTCTCTCTCTCTCTCTCTCTCTCTCTCTCTCTCTCTCTCTCTCTCTCTCTCTCTCTCTCTCTCTCTCAATTTTTTGTAGGGAAAGGGACTTGTGAGAACATTTTGGCTTTTGGGAGAAAACCTGTGAACTGCTGTGTTTCTTCTTCTTCTTCAGAATCATCATCTTTCACAGGTTTACATGGGTAAAACAATGGGTGAAATGTGTTTTTGTGCAAGCACCATTGTTTTTTTGTTGTTTCCAGAATAAGAGAAAGAAAAAGAAGAGAGGGGGGAGCAATGGGGAAAAGAAAGAGATTTTATTATGCAGTATACACAGCAACATGTTGAGAGTTAAAGGTAGGGTAAGTGATTGTCTTTGGTTAAAATAAGTGCTAAATAGCTCTATATTCTGATAGTACTCAGTGTTTGTTCAGTAACAGGAGTCTACATGTCTCTCCAGCTCTGGAGAGACAGAAAATGCATTTTCAGGTTGAAGCTGATAAATGGGTACCCTCTCCTGATTGGCTGAGATGTTGTCACCTACACATGCTTTAACCTTTTAACAAAAAAAAACGCTTCTGTTTAAAGCAACAAATAGTGTACCAATGGAGGCTAATATTGGATGTGTATGAACCTAATGAGATCTTTACAGCTTTGAAATCTTAACAGTCTGCACTGCATAAATATTCATCTGGTCTCCTGAAAGTAGAACAAATAGTTTATTTGTTCGTTTTGTGTTAGTTTTTACATTACGTTGTGTCTCTGCATCCTAATTAAACATGCATATTAATAATGTCTATAAACACTTAGAAATCTTTCATCCCTTCGCCAACAGCAAGCAAACATACTAAATTAGAATATGCTATGCTGTATTGTATAAAAGACACCAAGGGAATCACCATGTGATGTGATCCAGTACGCAAAACAGAGTCATGTATTTGTCTTGGACCCAGCAAACATTAAACAAACATGCATATATCTGTTAATTTAATCTACAGCTCAGGCTGTTGAATAACAGGCAATGATGATGCACTATCACTTTATGTATACGGCGTGCAAATATATATGATTGTGAATATACTCCATTCTCTCACATTTCTTACATACTTGATATAGCTGTTAAGCTACAGTATGTCTCTTACTTGCACAAGAGAGTCGAGACTCAGGTACTCTGCTTTCTTTTTTTTACTACACACCTTATGCATAATTAGTGTGGTTGCCCGAATGGGCAACCAGACTATTGTTTTACAGAAACTTTATTCTTTCTTTATAGATAAACAATATTTCTAACCGCATCACAGCCCACAGTTTATTTTTCCCAATTTAGTGCCATATGTCAAAATGACCGGCTTCACCGGGAATCGTGTGCTTGTATTTTGCTAGGAGATTGGTTGCATAGTTTTATTGATATTGATTTATTAGTGCATTAAATTTCCCCATCCACTTTAATGAAAAAGTGAAAAAACTCAAATTCAAGTATTTTTTTCTCTGAAACCGTAAGAGCTAGAGTTACCAGATTTGGAGGGGAGGTTCATGATTTAGTCCGAAATTATTTAAAAAACACATTACACCAGTCGGCCTCATGGTGGCGCTATAACAGCCCACTTTACGTTTTTGGCCTATAACTTTTGAACCGTAGGTCCTAGAATAAAAATCATTTTCCCCCTAGATTCCTTGGGTCATGACGCAACTCCCCATATAGGCCACGCCCATTTGCGTCAGGATAGATTTTCCGCCATTTTGAATTTTCTTCAAAACACACTTTTAGCTCCTCCTCCCATATATTTTGTCCAAATTTCACAAAAATCGGTACACATGATCTCTGGACCCATGCGATAATCTGGAGTGAAACAGAATTTTGATAGTCCATACCGTTCGTCCGTAAATGGCTTCCAAAGTTAGAAGGAGGCGCCCGTTTTACAAAAAAGGCCACAAATCACAAACGAAACGTCCAGTCAATCCCAAATTTGAATCACATGTCAAGGGTGGTTTACTCAACAAATCCCCAAAAGCATTTCCACTTTGATCCATAGGGGGCTCCACAAATGCGCAAAACGTAACCGTTTGATGCAAAAACATGATTTTTGGGGGGATCACTCCTCAAAATGAAAAGCAGGTGATCTCAGGAGTTACAGGACGATGTCATTGGCCCGCTACATTTGTGGGAGGGGCCTATTTATTTAGTGGGAGGGGCCTATTTCTTAAAATCAAAACGCCATGTATTACGAACGCAGGATCCAATCAGCACCAAATTCGAATGGCACGTCGCGCGGCCTCCGACGGTATTCCTCCAAGCGTATTCCTCAAGTCCCGGAGGGGGCGACCCGCGACCGGCGTCGGCGCAACCACACTTTGCAATTTCCCAGAATTGCGACATGTCTAGTTGATATTGTTTTTGTCACGGTCACTACTACCCCTGCCACTCCCAATTCCCCCCGCCACTCCCTTCCCCCCAGTGCTTTGTGTGCCCTTAGTTGAGTCACCTGTGAAGTCCACCTGAGACTGATCTGGTTAATGAGCTATTACTGCATTCTAGTTTGTATGTCAGGTTTCCCGTTGTTTGTTTGTATATTCGAGTTGTTCACCAGCTGTTCTTGAGTGAGTTCGTTTTTCTCTATAAGGTGTATGTAATGTTCTGCGTGTCGTAGAAAAGTCTTCTTAGTTGAATCCTTGTTTCCTATATGTTTTGAATTCCGAAGTTTGGACGGAAAATAATTAAACACACTGTTTTAAACCTCTAAACATGAAGTTGAACTTGGAATTATTTTAGCTATAGTGATGTCACACCCTGGACGTGTGAATAGGGGAAGGTAATCAATGTCACCTGAGTGCAAAGGTGCTTCTTTTGTGGATTTGGTTCCATTTTGTGGCTCGGGAGCTTCAAAAAACAATATTTGAATATCCCGTCGTCATTTTGTTCCTGTTGCAGGTCCCTCCACTATGATATTTAGTTTTGCACTAGGACATGAAAAATATACCACTTTATATGATTTGTCTCACAAACTCAATGCTGATACATGTGTGTTTGCTCCTGCAAGACAATGGCGGACTCAGCCATGCTCCCCAATACCCTCGTGTCCCAAAGAATTGAAGTTGAGTGATAAAACACCCATTTTGATCGAAGTGCTTTTCAACTGGGTTTGAAAAACTTCTTTGTGGGGAAAAGACATCAATCAGACTACAAGTTTGCTCCTGCTTAGTTGCTTCTTATCAGAGAGAACGTGTTTATGGTCATTTATTACTGTCACTGTTTTAGTGGGTTCTCAAGGGTCAGTGCATCCCCTGCCCCAGGGGGAACATTCATCTTATCTGACTGACATATTAGGCACCTACTTTTTACAGAAGTGCGGGTCATTAAAAGGGAGTTATTTAAAGCGGCAATCGTTAAGATTTATTATGTCCTACAAGGGATTCAAATCTGGATATAGTTGTGTACTCTACCATACAAATTAAGGTTAAAAAAACATTTTAATCACTAAAAAAGTTATGGATTGCAGCTTAAGGATGAGAAACAGTAGATTTTGTGACTGGATAAGAAAATGTAGCCCTGAGTCAAGTGATTCATCTTAGGCTTCATGACTTGTGAGTTTGGTCTTCTTCCCTCCAGTTTTTCCCTCCATTATTTCAAGAACTTGAGTTGTTATGCCAGAGTCAGCTCATGACATTATGTGGCCTTTGCCAGTGAAACAAAGCCCTCTGCTTAGAAAAGTGATCCCTGCAATTTAGACCAGCAATAGAAAGCTATAGAAACTGATGACCAAAATAAAATGCACAAATTAAACTGTAATTTAACCACGTGCTGTAGCCTAATAACATTCACACACAGTGTAAACATTATCAACCCATTAAAACCAGGAAAGCACCTGTTTCATTTTTTATTTTAGCGTTGGCTATTCAAAAATAGCAGATCTACAAGCTCATCAGCGATCATTTTAGATTTTGTTTTTACACAAATCTCCTTTTCTGGGGGTCCCTGGTACACAACCTTTTCAGATGGGGGTCCGCGGCCAAATATAATCCATTTGGGGGTCCGTGGCACGAAAAAGTTTGAGAACTACTGATTTAGAAGGCGTTCGTAGAATCGGCCTCAGGTCTTAATGGGTTAAACTGTCAGGATTTTACCACACTGTTCATAATGATAATTATGTGTAATCACATTAGCAGGGTCGTTGTAGGCTATTATTTGTCCCGCAGTAAATGTAACAAAGCCCGGGAATCAACCTCTGATCACTCCTCTTTTAGGTACAAAAGCACAGATGTGCAGCCTGTCTACCGTCTCTGCAGTATTCACGTGCAATACACACATGAATGACTAGCCTGTAAAAAAACCACAAAAAAAACCACTATAGTCACATGAGGGCCGATGGGTCCTTTTATTAAATCCTTCATTAAAAATCTCCCCATGTTTAATTAAACAACATCCGCCACACACACTTGAGGGACATGCGTCTCTGGCTTAGATTCGAGGTATTCAGGCAAGACCGTGTTTAGCTGTGCTCTAATGCACACTAATGTCACATGAAAGAGAATGACAGGCAGAGCTACGTTGCATTTATACTCCGTTCTTAACACCTTTGTGTGATGGAGTATACATGACACCCTATATGCTGATATTATAGCGGTAAACGCATGACACAGTGCCGTAGCCAGAAATAAAGTTTCGGGTGGGAATGGGTGGGCCCCAACAATTCATGCCATAAATAGCTCAATATCATTACAGTAGCCTACATTACAAGCGCGAAAAGTGTTCTGCATTGGCCTGCTCATAATAACATCTATTGTTAGCTATTGTAATGAAGGAAGGATAAAGTGGAAAGAATTGGAAACCAGTAAGTACAATAACAATATTAGGCTACAGATCTGAACAAGCTCACCCCAGATATAGGGACAAATAATGACAGCTTCACACAAGCGACTGCAACTAATACTGTAGCTATTAAGCAATTCAATTATGTTACATTATTATAAGACTAATAGAATACAGTACATCCATATTACAACTTCAACAACATTCACAACCTACCTTTCTTCCATCACTCCTAACCGACAGCCATTCAGCAAAATATAACAGTTCTGGGCATACCGTTGATGTCTTCCTGTCATTAGCTTTTACATGAATCATACAATCATACACTAATACTAGGGTGATTTACAGTATATACTGAACAGAAGGGATTTAATGTCAACCACACTTAAGTGTCAATATAATTTTGTATTAATGTTACAAAAATATCCACTTCAAAGAGAGGCAAGCTTTAGAGGATGTGGATATCATATAGGTAAGACAATCTAGATTCATCATCTTTATTGATTTTTTTGGGTTTCCATTATTTTATTTTAATAGTAAAACATTTTTTAATGACACTTCCCTGCATTGGTACAACAATGCACTTGATTGTAAGCGTGCCTCATTGTATCACACGCACACACACGCACACGCACGCACACACACACACACACACACACACACACACACACACACACACACACACACACACACACACACACACACACACACACACACACACACACACACACACACACACACACACACACACACACACACACACACACACACACACACATACATACATACAGGTACACAGTACACACACATACACCCATCTATTCCTGGATGGCAGGAGACCGTGATTAGTGTTGCATTCTGTCTTAACAGCTCACTTTCCATCTCTCCCATCCCTCTCATCACTCTGTACAATCACACACCTTTCTTGGAGGATAATTTCTCACCATTTAAAGGTAAGTTCCATACTACATTCTTGTCTTGAGATCATGATGGATTTGTTAAAATGTCAGGGAGACAAATTAAATGTTATATGAAATAGTATTTTAAATATTTTCATAAAAAATGAAACCACCACCAATCTCCTGGTGGTTGGAGGCATATACAGTAGCAAACAAATGTTTTATATGGATTGTAAATGTATCTTTGAAAATACAGCAAGTAGTGACAGGTAGATAACTAATGAAACCCAACTTTTTGCAAGCTTATAATTGTATTTAGTACAAACTATTATTCAAATCAAGTTCAAAATCATAGCATATTTATTTTACTAGCTGTATTGCTATAAAACAATACATTCAGCAAAATGCACAAAAAAGTTAGATTTATTGAATATATTTGAATTATGTGGTGTAAAACTCACCCATCAGATATGATAAATATGAACAGTGTTTTTTAAAATGGTACTGGCTATTGGCACAACGAGATGATGAAAAGATGATAAAAGCCTAATTCTCTCAGTGTTATGCTGCTCCATGATGTGCCAAGGTACAGTCCTGTTCCTAATTCCTAAAACATGAAATCAATGCATACTTACTGTCTGTTGGCATTATGAATCACCACACTAACTCTAATTATTTGCTTATTTTGGATGATGGAAGCGGTTAGGGATTGTACAAAAATAACAGACCCTGGTACTCTTGTAGCCTATATGTCCTTTGCTGTCATACAATCATTCTAGCTTTTACAGGATTAGAAGAACAAACAGGAAATGATCATGATACTATTAATGTTCAATAAAAGGAGAAACAAAAATATCCACTTTGTGAGAGGATGAAACTGAAGCACACAGTTATATTTATTTAAACTAACGTTTTGATGTCAAGTGTGTCCATATACAATAGATGTATACAGTATATAATATACAGTATAACGGATGACAAATTAAAGGAAAAAAACTGTGTAAAAACTTAGTAAGGTGTTGGCCAACCACGAGCCACCAGAACAGCTTTATTGATCCTTGGATAGATTACGCATCTCTGGAACTCTACTGGAAAATGCCATTCTACAAAAGATTTAGATGTTAGGGCCGCTTCGCGGCCCTCACATCTAGTGTAGTCTCTGTGTAGTCTCTCTGTGTTTGGGTGCATCAATTGTTGTTCTGTACAGTACAATGTCCCTATGCTCTATCGTATCTCCTGGTGCCACAATAACCACATCAGGAACATCAGGGTTAAGGTGACATTTCTTTGCCCCCTGTGAGCTTTTAGCTTTGAACACTATTTTGAGTTCCCGAATTGGGTTTGCATTGAAGATGTCAGCACCGGTTTGAAAGGACTTTACTAAACGATTGACTGTCTTTAACTCATCTTGAATCAAGGTCAATGTGTCTTTCATAATAAGTTTGTCTCCTTTTGCTTGAAGAAGGCGGTTCTTAATTTCATTATCTTGATCAAAGACAAAGATTGGTGAGAATTTGGGCTTCTTTGTGCTGTCAGGAAAGATTGCAGATGGAGTAATGTGGTACATCTGGCCACTCATCTTGAATGTCTTTGGTCCTTGTCCTTTGAACTCCACTATCTTACCAGTGACATTCCTGGAAGCCATTGATACTAAACCATTATACTGCCTGATGTTGTCCATGAATTGCCTGGATTGGAGAGAGTCCCTGTCAAACAGAGATTGTAGTTTAGGAGGGGGTCCATGAATGGCTGGAGTTGGATCTTTCCATATTGGCAACAGTCACGGAAGGACTTCATACCAACAGGACCTTTTGATGTTTCCCAGGGGAACATGACAGCATGGCATGAATTGCAGACGCTATCCATAGTTCGTGTGTGAAAGTCAACTATTTGTGTGGGTTGGTGTGGAGGTAATCTGAGTTCCCAGAAGTTTTTGCCAGCTCAGCGAGGAACTTCTGGGCCAGAGCCCTGGTATTTGTGGGCGGGATGTAACTTACGCTCAGAATCTGAGCGGACACGCCTCTTATCGGTCTGAGAGCTGTGCAACTCGTCTAAAAAGTCAGACGAGAGGCAAACAGCAGTACACAACAATGGCGGCCGCAATTTCTCAAGGGGAAATTGCTTCCCGTCGATCCTATTTAGATGCAACACCCAGTGCATGTGGATCCCGCCCCCTTTTCTTCATTGGCTGTTGATTTGAATCACAACGCAGTGGCCGCGCCCCTGCTGTCCATGCTCCGACGCAATGCCTCCCAGACTAGTGTGGAGGTGTCCATGCTCTTCTGAAGTTTTTGTCCTTTTACGCTTTACGCTCTTGCTTTTACCGCGTGTTGCGTTTAGATGTTCTCATGCACGAAGCAAACGCTTACGCTTGGCGTCTCGGGTCCGAAGGCCGGAGATAGTTTTCTTTTCCGTGGCATGGCTTTATAAGAGATATTAATGAACGGGGACGGCGAGCTTTGCTGGCCTAATTATAGCTCAGCACACACGTCATACGAAGTCCGGCCTCTCCTCTCGGCTCCTCTTGGCTCCTCTCCTCTCCTCTCCTCCCTCCCCGCTTTACTTTGCGGCCCTAAACTCTAGTCCCAACCTCTGTCATGTGATAAAAGAGGTCCAACTTCCTGTATCTGGTTGCTATGGCAACCGGCTGATCACTGATCGAGGTGGGGTAAGATGCCTAAAACATAGCCAGAGCTCTGATCAACAGTCTGTGGCAGGTCTTGGAGGCATGTGGAGTGATCCTGTGCTTGCGAATCCCGGACGAACTTCGGATAACCTCTAGTCCCAACCTCCCAACCTCCCAACCTCGGTCATTGGGCCGCCTGTACTGTGGGTAACCATGGCCATCATGAGGCAGTCGAGTGTTGTCACAGAAGTCTTTAGGGAGGTTCTTGGAACAGCTGTTATTGACCATGCAGGGGCTGTTAGGGTTGGCTGTCCCACAGCACCAGCTTATGCAGTTCCGGCTCCTTCTGTGGGTCAGGTATGTCTGCTAGTACACCGTCACTCTTTGAGTTTGCCGTAATTGTGATAAATAGGTCAAACTTCCTGTATCTGGTTGCTATGGCAACCTGCCAGATCAGGCTGAGGGTCTGATAGGCAAATCAGAGAATCAATCAAGCCGAGAGTCTGATCACTGATCGAGGTGGGGTTAGATGCCTAAAACATAGCCAGAGCTCTGATCAATAGTCTGTGGCAGGTCTTGGAGGCTTGTGGAGTGATCCTGTGCTTGCGAATCCCGGACGAACTTTCGGAGCTTTTGTCAATTATATAGTAGTAAGATAATAAACTTTATTTATATAGCACCTTTCATGACATAAATGCAGCTCAAAAGGCTTTACAGAGCAAAAAAAAAATACATACAAAATAAAAAAATGGCATAAAAATAATGGCTATAAAATGTTGTGTTTCTCTATGCCTATTCAGGTTTTTCCTTTAATTTGTCACTGTCTATAATCTATGTTAAGTTTTACCAATGTCAAAGTGACAGCAAACCATGCTTCTATTAAGATTAGATAACCAAGCAAGCAGATAGATGAAACAATGACCTGCATTGTTGGTGACCTGCAACAATGACCTGCAAATGACCTGCAATTTGAGTCTCCGGCCACTCATCAAATTATTGGCTTAGGAATGCGCAAAAAAAATACGAATCTCCATGAATGTAATGCTTCATGGAGTGTGTAATTGATAGAAAATAAGAAATGTTTTGGGTGAACTACTCCTTTAATGAGAACCACAAGAACATAGCTGGAGACGAGGGCCTATAGGGTGGACTTTGTTGGAACATGCCTGCAGTAGACACAGATTTCTCGAATGATAATGTTGTGTTTAGCAGGTCACGATCTTTGACTCTTTGCCCCCCTCTTTGTTTAGTCTTTAGTTTAAAACACTTCACGACCTGTCACCGTCTTATCTTTCAGATCTACTACAGCCCTGCCAGAGCTCTGAGATCTGCTGACAAGCTGTTGCTAGTTGTACCCAACACTAGATTAAAATGTAGGGGTGACCGTGCTTTTGCTGCTGCTGCCCCCAGGCTCTGGAATAGTCTGCCCCTTCTATAGATCAGCACAGTCCATTGAGGTTTTTAAACCCCGGCTCAAAACCCACTTCTTCACTCCTGCTTTTATTTATTTATTTATTTTTTGCTTCCATGTGTTACGTACAGTATGTCTAGCGCCTTCAAAGGCTCATAGGCACATGTATATTCATTATTTCAATGATCTGATGTTTTGTTCTGGCTGGGCAGCCCTTTGGGCAATCTCTGGTTGTATGTAAATGTGCTCTAGAAATACAGTTTGTTTTGATTTGATTTGATTTGATTTAAAAAAATATGTCAACCTACCACGGCCATCAGAGATAGCCTTACACAGTAAATCAAATCAAAAGTAACAAGTGGAATGTAGCCAAATCATTTGAAAAATGTTACTTCGGTCCCTTGCAATGAAACGTATTTATTAATTGAAAGGTTACAGGCAAATGTAACTGAGGAAATGACTACCCACCTCTGCCCGTTTGCAACATGTGTACACACAGAGATACACATGGATAAAGTAGCACCTGACCTGATTTGCTCAGTGTAAAAACTGATAGAATTTTAGGTCAGCTATCAACAGTCCAAGGACATACTGTAGGTATCGCTATAACAAACTTTCTAATGTTATATACTGTACAGTATATATATATATATATATATATATATATATATATATATATATATATATATATATATATATATATAGCACATATATATAGCTGTTTGAAATAAGCATTTCAAACAGCATTTTCCCCTTGCAGACACATTTTGCTCATCATTAAGTGCCACCATTTCACAAGAACACAGTCTCCATGGCATTCATTAAAAATCCATTCTAACTCAGCCAGAACATGATTTCTGTATAGGCTTGCTCTGATAGCTACAAGTGTTCCACCGGCGCTGTCAGAGTGACATCGTTCCGCCTGTCTGAGTCACTCTGTTCTTCTGCACGAAAAACATGCATTGCTGCCACAGTTGAGATAATTAATTTCCTTGGTAGGTGACAACCCCGTGGGTACGCGATACAATACATCCCTGAAATTGTCATCAAACATCTTAAGGTTCCCCTGCAGTGTATGTAATGCAATCTGCCCTGTTCAAGTCCCATAAGGTTGCTGTCACATCATTTTAGATGATATGGTCTGTCACGTTAGCGACATGTTGCACTTCAACAGTTCTGATGACAGTATGGGGGGAGAATTATGGAAAAGTCCACAGGGAAACGGAACCATAAGTTAGCTCACGTCAACTCTTATCCTGTTTCAAAGTCTCCCTGACACTCCAGGCATCATTTTACACTTGTGCGGTTGCCTTTTTTCAATATTTAATCAACAATTGCCAAACACATTCACTTGTAACTTTCCTGGGGCTGGAGTGGATTGTACAGATGACGAGAGCATCTGGTTTTGCTCAGCACACAGGGAGATGGAAACTTATAGACCACAGCAGTAGAGATGGGCCTTTATTCGGCGATCATCTATTGGGTGATCATCTAGCAGTTATTTAGATTCATATGTCAACATAAAACATACAGTTTGGAAATGTACTAATTTACTATTTACATGAAGCAGGAATTTAAATGGAGACGGAATCAGGGGTTATTTGTTTATCTTTGATCAGGTTGTTTTACCATAAACACTGGTAGAATAAAACATTCCAGACATACTGCAAGCTCAGGCCAAGGGTTTCGTTAAAACAATGTGTCTCTGTGTGTGTTTTGACAGATTTCGGATAAGACCATGGATAACAGCAGCGTGGACTGGCAGGAGCATGCCAACACATCTGCCTACAGCGACCATCAGCCCTGCTCTACGATGAGAAACCCCATCTCCAGTCTACTCCTGTATGCTTTCCTCAGTCTAGCCATCATCTGCACAGTGGTGGGGAACTTCCTGGTGGTCCTGTCCATTATGTACTTCAGACAGCTGCAGTCACACACCAACACCTTTGTCCTTTCCCTCGCAGTAGCCGACTGCCTTGTTGGCCTTGTGGTGATGCCTTATAGTATGATTCGGACAGTGGGGGGCTGTTGGCACTTCGGGGCGCTCTTCTGTCAGCTGCACACAAGTTTAGACGTAATGCTTTGCACTGCCTCCATACTGCACCTTGGCTGCATTGCCTTTGACCGCTACTATGCCGTCTGCAACCCGCTGATCTACTCCATAAAGATGTCCCCACGTCGGGTGGCATTCCTCCTTGTAGTCTGCTGGGTGGTCCCGACTGTGATCTCCTTTGGTCCCATAATGCTTGGTCTCCATGCAAAAGACGAGGTCATCTTGTTGCCAAAAGATGTGTGTGTGTTTCTGGTTAACCGCATCTACGCTGTCATGGCCTCCCTGGTGGCTTTCTACCTGCCAATGGTCATCATGCTGGTGGCATACTGGAAGATCTACAAGGCGGCCAAACGGCAGGCCATGCAGATCAGTGCCATGGAAAGCCAGATGGCCTCTTGTGTGACTAAAGACAAGAAGCAGCGTAATGCCATGAGGAGGGAGGGAAAGGCAGCTAAGACCCTGGGGATCATCATGGGAGTATTCCTGCTGTTTTGGCTGCCCTTCTTTACAGTCAACATCGTGGACCCGTTCATTGAAAACGGCATGGCGCCGGTTGTCTGGGAAGTGATCACTTGGCTAACATATCTCAACTCCTCTCTAAATCCCTTGATATATGTTTTCTTCAATAGTTCCTTCCGTAGGGCATTCCTCATGATTATGGGGTGTAGGATATGCCTGCCTGGTTTCTCCCCTGGGATCGACCTTTCACATTGATTGATTGATTGAATATTTTATTAGACAGAAACTAGGAAAAGAGTTCAATGAGCATGCAGATTACCAGTAGACTGTAATTTGGGAATCAGATATGTTAGGAGCGCGCGCACGCACACACACACACACACGCACACACGCGTGCGCACACACACACACACACACACACACACACACACACACACACACACACACACACACACACACACACACACACACACACACACACACACACACACACACACACACACACACACGCACGCACACACACACACTCACTGAGAGAGTAATAGCTAATAATTGTGTGTTATTTTATATCAACTAGTCTACTGATGCTACGAATATAAACTATGTCTACAATTTTGCGATTGTGCTAATTTCACTACATTTACATTGTCTAGTTGTGGCAATATGTTGATTAACGTGCCTGCCTAATTCAATAAAAAGAAAAAGAAAGACGTTTTTAAATGTTCACAAAAGTACCTCCACAGAACAATTGATGTTTTTTAGTTTTTTTGTTTGCTTGGATGTTTTTTTGTTTGCTCCACTCTCTTTAGACTTTAATTATTGTAGGCATTCTGGGCTTAATTCTCTCAACTTTATTTCTCTGTGTGATTTCTGTGTGCAGCTTTGCACACCTTTGCAGCTTTTATGGGGATTGAAAGACTTTTAAGTAGAAACGTACAAAGACTGGTGGAGCATCTACCTTCAGTATCGTCACCTTCTTAAAATAATGGCCCGTTTTGTGAGGACAGCTTTTTTTTATTTTATTTTATAATTGTTATATTGTTGTCATATTATATAGAGTTTTGTATAATAAATGATATATATATTTTTTTAATAAATATATTTTCTACATTTGGTTATTTTTATTCAGTTTTGGTTAACTTGAAAATATGACATAGATAGGCCATTATTTCAAGAGGGAGACGGTATGCTAATTATAGGATCAACTGGCACACCCGTTCAAGTTACGAGGATATGATTCATCATTATGAGAAAACAGATACGCACAATTCTGCAGTTTAAGAAAATGTCATGCATCTGACTATAGACCTTTCTTAATTAAGAAACTTACAAAGACAGTGGTGAATGAGGACCATATTATACTGTATAAAGTAGTGTTTCTCAGCGGGGGTGGTACAGCCCCCCAAGGGGCGTACAGAGAAGTTTGAGCTGGAAGCAATACTTTTTTAAAGGGGGGCTTTGTAAGCGTTGCATGGGAGTTTGTACAGGTGTAAGCATGTCTGGAGAGCTACTAAAGCAGGGAGACGGGGCCTGTCATGATAACATGTTATGTTACCATGGTAACGAGGTAACATGTCCCTCACTGTGCACTGCCGCATATCGATTGTTTGATCATACGTGCTGCTGGCACATTTACACTGTGTATTCTTTGCTATTGTGTTTTTGTTGTATGATTTGTTGTGAAGTGTACAGAGACCCCTTGGGGCGATGTTGCACTATAATGGTAGGTATCCTGTCAGTATCCTGTCAGCATCACGTCAGTATAATGTCAGCAGTGGTGTAAAGTAACTAAGTACATTTACTCAAGTACTGTATTTAAGTCCAATTTTGAGGTATTTTTTACTTTACTGGATTTTTTTTTTTTAATTTTCAGCACCTTTTACTTCTACTCCACTACATCTCAGAGGCAATATTATACTTTTACTCCACTACAATTATTTTAAAACTTTAGTTACTTGTTACGTTGTAGATTTTGATTATTATTACAAAACATACATTAGCCACTTCAGCCCTATATACATTTCGGCCATTTGAAAATAGCCGATCTACAAGCTCACAATGCGTCGCGATGCGACCTGTGAGCTTGTAGATCTACTATTTTCAAAAGATTTGTATACACTTGAAAACTTGTGAAATGGGACATTCTGCATAATGAGTAGGCTACTTTTACTTTTGTACTTTTTAAAGTATATTTTGATACCAATACTTTTGTACTTTTACTACTTTTACTTTTATTCTGGACTTCTACTTGTGGTAGTATTTCTACATTGTATTGATACTTTTACTTTTACTTTTTCCACCACTGCGTGTCAGTATCATGTGACATGATAAGGGACAGGATATTGGATAAACAAAAAACTAAATAAAACACTGGTATAAAGGATCATACTGGAGAGTTCTAAAGCACATAAACCCATGTAAAGCCATATAAATAGTAAATACATGAAAATGATCTGGAAGAAAAATATGGCACATTCTTGGACTGTGAAGTCACAAATGACACTACACAAACAACCATGATATCTTGGTAGCTTGTGCAGTGCCAAAACGGAAATACTCATAACCAAATATTGTTGCAGCTACACTGTATACAAGTGAATGCAATGGCTTTATCAGTGTGAAAAATTAAGCTGTTTGTAGAAACAACAGAAATCAAAAATTCTCATCCAGATCTGAAGATATTTGGTTCAAAGGTTTTCTGAAAGTGTCATTTGCACTCTCATGAGTATGTTGATATTATATAATAAATTTCATTTGTTTTGTAAACAGTGTTTGAAATCACGGTGAACCCTGTTGCATGGACTTTTAGTCTGCCTTGTTGGTAGATTGCTGTAGATTGCTTCTATGGACGTGGTGGAAAAAGCTCTAATTTTTTAAGTAAGTAAAAGTAGCAATACCACAATGTAGAAATACTCTGTTACAAGTAAAAACCATGTAGGCCTATTCACATTTTTACTTGATCAAAAGTACAAAAGCATCGGAATCAAAATACACGAAGTAGGCTACAAAGGTAAAGGTACAAAACCTTTTCAGAAATAGCAGATCTACAAGCTCCACGACACGTTGTGAACTTGTAAATCTGCTATTTTTAAGTGTTTTTTAAATAATAATAAAGGAGGACCGGTTTCCATGCACCCAACAGTAATCATTTCATAAACATCATTTAATCAAACAACCATATCGTTCCTGTCTGTGGCAGGACCGGCTGTGTTCAACACTGGCACCAGCCAGTCCCACCATGACAGCTAAGAATAATAGAGGCAAGAATGGACCTCAGGATATTGTGATTGGGAAGGCGTATATGACAGATTGACAGAAAGTGTGTGTGTGTGTGTGTGTGTGTGTGTGTGTGTGTGCTTGTGCGTGCGTGTGCGTGTGCGTGTGCGTGTGCGTGTGTGTGTGTGTGTGTGTGTGTGTGTGTGTGTGTGTGTGTGTGTGTGTGTGTGTGTGTGTGTGTGTGAAAGAGAGAGAGAGGGAGAAAGATTTCCACATCGCCTTGTTTGTCTTAATATGGTAAAACTTTAGAATACAGCCCAGCTAAAATACTACACTTCAATCTGAAATGTTTTCTATTTTCTTTCTTTCTTTCTTTTCTGTTTCTGTTTAAATTCAGAGCACATGCAGGTAGAGACCAATCAAAAAGTTTGAATCATCCCTTTGCCTCGATGAATGTTTGGTGAGTAGCCTATGGCTATGCTAGGGGCGATTCATACATGCATACCTCAGAATTAATTATAGAAAAATAAGCACACAAACATTATTTGGATTCAGTCCATGTGCAATATGTTATATAAATATTATTGAACATTATTGTCTATGAATTCAATACCAAGGACCCCAATGGAAACAAGGACTTTTTTGGATGTAAAAGTATTATATAATACAAAGTATTATAAATGTAATTGTGCTGTTTAAATTTTTTTGCCCAATAAAATATTCAATCAATCAATCAAACATTTCTTAAGCAGATAGGCAAGTTGACCGAGACCTTATTCGGTAAAGCAACAATCTGGGTGAATCTGCAAGGGAGAAGAGTTACACACAATAACCTGAGGGTGTTCTGGTACTGGCCAGGATGGACAATAGCATTCATTCCTTCTTCGACTAAAGTAAGCTTGAAATCTGATCAAAGCACTTTCCCCAATTGATAGCACTGTGTACCTTTGGCTTAGACTGGCTCATCAGTAATACATTAATGCGGGTGATTGTAGCTGAGTGGGTGGTTAGGGAGGCCTTCTGGGAAACGAGAGGTCACTGGTTCGACCCTTGGCTCACTGTTTATGTCGAAGTGTCCCTGAGCAAGACGCTTAACCCTTCACTGCCAGAAATGGCATCCGCTCCTAATAGTTAGTACGGCTAAATGCAGAGGAGACAGTACCGTACACGATGTCCAAATGCATTTTGGACATCCTCTTCTATTGCTTCTTTCAAAATGTTATTATACTAGTACATACTGTACAATAGTTACCGATTCGTTTATTAGGTTTGTTAGAGAGTTGTTGAAAAAATAGAAACCTAGAAAAACTTCTCCACCAGGCAAGGTAGCTTATTGTGGGCCAGCAAAGTAAAAAAACAAAACATGGTGGAAACCTTGTCAGGTGGAAATGGTTGTGGCTTATTTGGGGAGTTAAAAACCAAGGAATCCATTATTGGGGAGTAAAAATCCAAGGAATCCAAGGGAAAACAAAGCTTTAGGACAAAAAGTGAATCTGTTATCGCACCACCATGAAGCCGATTTGAAAAATGTAGGGCGGTATTTCTTCTTTGGCCTAGTGGGAATGTGCGTGAAAGGTTTCACACCAATCGGACGCTGTCTTCATGATTTGGCATTTTGTTCAAAACGGGCGCCACTCCTTCAAACTTTGGAAGCCAATCTTAGTCAATCAGAATGGAATATTTGCATGTCTGGCTGACATCTCACAGTGGATGTCTTCTCACCACCTCAAGCTGAACCCAGACAAGACCGAGCATCTTTTCTTCCCGGGTAAGTCCTGCCCCACGCAGGATGTAACTATTCCCATAGACAACGCCCTGGTGACTTCGGTTCCAACAGCCACAAATATTGGTGTTTGTCCTGGACAGTCAGCTCTCATTCAAGGCACACATTGCAGCGGTCACTCGATCCTGTAGGTTTACACTCCATAACATTCAAATGATCGGACCCTTCCTCACCCAGGAGTCAGCCCAGCTGCTTATCCAGTCATTATCAAAACGTGACTACTGTAACTCGCTCCTTACTGGCCTCCCACTCTCCCAGCATGTGCACTTAAGCCCCTCCAAATTTTCAACCAGCCAAAATGTTCACATGTCTCCCCCTTATCCGCTCCCGCCATTGGCTCCCAGTTACTGCCCGCACAGTACAAAACACTGATTCAACCCCTTCCGCTCACTCAGATCAGCAGGGAAGCTGTCTAAACCTTCCCTAAAACATCCGGGACAACACTTTCTTTAGATAGCATGTTATGTAGACAGATGCCAGGTTCATCTGTAGACCTGTAATAGTGGGTATAGTTTCAATGTACAGATTATTGATTTTTTTAATACTGTTTAGACTGATTATAGGTTAAACACAAAAATGTGTTTTGCAAGAATCGGCCTACCGGTGGCGCTCCTTGGCCTCCAGGGAGTGTGCATGCAAATTTCACGCTGGCGGTGATCTGTTCACAGACACTGATGGACAGGGGCGAAAACATAGTCTCCGGGCCTTCGGCCATTCGGCCTTCGGTCGTCCGGCCTGGCGGAGACAAAAATTATAATAAAAAAGTTTCAGTAACATTTGCCACAGTGTTACAGGGACCTTCTTCCGTGTCCTTTTAGCAAGCTGGCAAATGTACTCTTACAAAATGTCACCACCAGGCACCTGCATCTCTCTCCCTCTTTAACATTTTGCATTTGCCTTTTTTATGGTCTCTATTTATGAGCTCTAAGCAGCTGTCCTGAGGACAAAGACTAAAAATAGTCTCTTATGCGCTTTCCCTTCACGGTAGTCCTTCAAATCCCATCCAATGCATGCATGGTGCACCTTTATGGTTGCCCAAAAAGGATGAAAAAAAATGTAATAGGCAAAATCAACAGTGACATCTGCTGGGTATAGTGGGTAGTCTAATTGAATGAGATATTATTCTATTAATAAATCATTGTAAAATGGTTTAGTCTTAATTTCACTGTGCTCATTATAGTTACCACACTAGCGGGGCATGTCATAATATGCAAACATTCTGTGAAAATAGCAGATCTACAAGCTACTTGTGGTGTGGTGTAGAGGGAAAAGGGGAGGCGGCGGGCATAAACCCCTTGGGGACCTTGGTTAACAAAGAAAAATAGGGTTTAAGTGGTGAACATGCTTGCCTGGATATTAATGTCAAGGCTGGGGCCATGAGAAGTTGGCTAACAAAAAGAATAGATTTGGGCTTTTTGCTTTTTTATTTTGCTTTACATCTGACATTGACAAACATCATTACAGCAGCAAATACTGTACAAACAAAGCATGTTCTTTTAGCATTAGCAATCATTTACAGTAGCAATGAACATTTCAGAGGATTAAGCCTGTATCCATGGTTTTATCCTGGAATAGTGTCCCATTAACAGCTGACCTTACCTTTCGTTTATTCTTACTTCATATAATGGATGGTTATACAGTACAGTAGTAAATCTTACATAAATTATTCTGCTGGCCCATTATTCTACAATGCCTTGTCAAAACACAAGTAACAAATGGTATACACAAATGAATTAATTCCTGTCCTGTTTCTAGGGACAATATATCCGACACTTACTGTACCTACAGTATGACCCACTTTAATCTCCATTTTACTAAAACAATTAATCTTGATGTGTTAACGTTAAACAGTTTTCATTTAGATGGAACTGAATAGAAAACAAAGCATTTATTCATTAGCAATGATCAAATACAGTTATTTTGCTGTTTATGTAGCTGACAGAAATGGACACATAACACTTAATAGGCCACAGTGACATAAACAATAACTACACCAGTTTATATTCATCATTCCTACAGGTGTGTACGTTACAGCTACCCATCAGCTAAGAGCTGATGGTGGTCCAATACAAATTCCTTATAAAACACAACCCAGGATTTGCTTTCAGTTTCACATAAAAAAAGGTTCCATCCAAATGAACATCCTACTCATCAGAGTTTGATATCAATGTTGTTTCCAGGCCCTTGCTTTGATCAAAATCCCCCTGTTATGTCTTTCAGAAATGTCCTGGGGATGTAAATGATGTCCCTTGCCTTCATTGTGTCCAACCTTGTCCCATGGCACCAAAATCAAATGTCACTATTCTCGGGGAGAATATAAATCTAAATGTCAGTCTCTTTCAGGGCATAACACTCTGTCAGGTCATAGATCTGATAACCACTCTGCTCAGCACAGTCATTGTAAATTCCCATAGAAACTGTATCGATCTCTGTCCGGCCGAGTGCAGGCGTGCTAGTGTTTTTCCCTGTTCCTCCCTTGATCTTATTGGAGAGATTGTTCATCTTTTCTTTGAGCTGGATGGAGGACGTCTGCAGCGGGGGGAACAGGTTCCATCCCTTGAAACTCCGTGAGCGGCCTCTCCGCTTGTACAAGCACGCGTTCCCACAGGGTTCGTGTAAGGCGAAGCCGGGGCTGTACTCTCCCCTGCGGTCCCTTGACATGCCCTTGACGGCCGTACGCCATCTCTGGTCGTAGAATCGCCGCAGGACCCTCCGTCGCTGATGGCACTGGCACTTGAGGAGGCGGGTGAAGGCTCGCTGGAACTCTTTGCTGGAGCAGGGGTAGATCATAGGGTTGATGCAGCTGTTGAAGTAGCCCAACCAAAAGATCACCTTGAACACACTTTCGGACGGCTTTAGTGCTGGGAAGAAGGAACCTGGAAGGATGTGGAACAATCCATTAGATATGGTACAGTATGTGAGTAACATTTGTATGAAAGTTTAATCTATGAACATTTTATTCCATTACAAACAATGATACCTCAAGTTCTTTATACTTCATCATATGACATATATTGACACAAGGTGTCGCAATGCGAGTGTGAGCTTTAGATCTGCTATTTTTGCTATTTTCAGAATGTAAAAAAAAATTGCATCTGATTTGAGCTGTTTTAACATTACAAAAACAAGCATTTTGCTGCATACATACAAGTGTGAACATTCTACCAGAACATAACAGAAAATATGACCATCATGCTACAAACGGACATTTGAGTTACTCAGTACTATATTGTTAATAATTGCAACAAACCGTCCCTGTGCCTATTGTGGAAGCTGTTTATTTCATAGGCCAGCTGATTTCCATGTTCTAATTATTTAGAACAGAGATACAGTAGGCTAGGCTACATATTTTGATCAAGCCAAAATGTAGCCAAAAAAATCTCAAGCTTATTAGATGTATTTTGATTGCGTGAAGCATTTATTTTAAGTCAAAGTTCCTTTGGTGTCCTACTGCTTAGTGCATGTCTGAAAGAACAAGGCTTCCTGCCAGTTAGTTGTGTTCACTAATGTTTAGTCTAAGCATTTTTTTTCCTAGCACACAATGTTTTCAACTTGAAACCACTGTAACGTACTGTGTAGAATAACATATTGACTTAATTAGGATAAATAATTTTGATGCAATAATAATTAAGTGTATATATGATTATGTTGACTGCATGTTTTCTATGTACTCACTACAAAATAAACCAGGCTCTGCAGCACTCTGTTTGAGTGCAATGCCAAACCTCTGACATCAAATGATAACTTCAGAAACTGGGCTCATATTTTCCCAGTTGCCAAAGGGTCTTCCCTATGAGATCATGAAAATTAATAACAATTCTGGACTGTTGAGGTGCTGATCACAGTTCAACAGATCTTAAAATAAAATCTAGTCACTTGCCATACAATGATACAATGACGATAATATTTTTTATTCTGTTTGAATCTGTTTATTCACAAACACTTTGGGTTATGTTTAAACCTAGACAGTGCTGTCTTGATCTTATTATAGAAACGAATATACCAAGAGACAAAACAGAAAGACTCAACAGTAAGATTTTCTTTGCCTGCAATTTGGAGACTGTTATGAATAATCTTGTAGCGTATGTATTATTGCATTCATGCTACAGTAAGGAGTACTATAGTTAGGAGTCTTTCCTATCAGCCCTACTCTTCCTTTAATGTTTTTGTTTTGGAAATTGTCACCAGCCACTCCATACTAAAATTATATTATTTATCTTGTAATGGCAACATAAGGCCTATTAATGACTTATTCTTACTACTCCTGAAGCTCTATGCATATCATCACTGTCGTGCAGAAACCATCGTATCTCCATATTTAAACTTTTGTGACACGTCGACAGCAGCTTGTACATCTGCTTGTACATTTTTCCAATGTTTGCATTTGCAAAGTGGTTAAGTAAAAATGTAACCAATGAAAAGTATTAAGAAGAACTTGCGACAAAAAAATAACTACATTGGATGCATTGGAACACAGGTTCATTTTTCCATTTTCTGAAAAGTAACAGTTTTGGACATACCAAAACTTTCCACCCAACAGCGACAATATGGTCCCACTCAACTGGGCTTCACAACACATTAATACACACAATCACTGCTGAAGACAGGAGACCGTTGCTGATTATGAGAAACAAAAACATATGTGCTGAGTGGGGACATGATTTGTAATCGGTATGAGAGGCCTCTTTATCAGGGGCCTTTTCAGCTCGGGACCCAACAGGGACATTAGCTGTCTGAATTCACCACTGACAGTATGGGGTATTTCACTTTAAAACACTTCTGGGGTCATTTTAACATCTACCCTGGCTTTTGTGTGTACCCCCAGACCGTTTTTAAGTTCAAGTTTTCATTCAATATTTAGATATTTAATATTCATTTTATCAGACACGCCCCTCTCCTAAACCCATTGAATCTCAAACTTCATCTTAACCAATGAATAAATTCATTTTTCACCTCAGTATTTGTCTCCCTATAGTCTGTCTGGATCACCACAAGTAGAACTTTGGGGTTTTATGCTTCTTCATTTTAACCATGTTAGACACATTGAAAACACACATCCCTGGTTCTGGTGACTGATATTTGTCCTTCTAATGCGTCAGGGGCCGCGCTTAAAAAAATAATAAAAATCCTTTTCAAAAACAATCACCAGAAGTCACCAGAACAAGGAACGTGTGTTTTCAGTGAGTGATGAAGATGAAGATTTCTTTTGCTTTTTTGGGATAATTTCTGAAAATCATTTGATTTTTTTTTTCTCTCTCTCTCTTCCCCCCTTTTTTGTAGGAAAGGTAAAACATGTGATATTTACTCAGTCACAACCTGTAAAAAATAGCGTGTCTGTGACCACAGAATGGTCCACAATTCTATGTTTGGGAAGCACTGCTCTAAAATACTGAAGCACCTTGATCTGGCTTTACTGTAATCTCTGCTCAAAGGAAGGGCCACGGAATGGTTTTCCTTCAGCAAATGCTGAAGGAAACTCGGATGAATGCTGAAGGTGTGACTCATCATTCAATGCAGAGATCAACTGATTCCTCACTGTGAAGCAGTACCACAATACCATGACAACAATTTCCTTACTCTTTCATGTTTTAGTTGTTGTTTTTACATTACAATCACTATAATGTCTTTTGTTTTACCTGGAATTAAACCGATAAACACTGAAATACAAGGAGAAATACACTAGCATTTTCCCCTACACCAAAACTCTATCTCCAAAAATTGCCGGTCTACAAGATCACGTGCAACACAACCCATTGTGAGTGTGTGTGTGTGTGTGTGTGTGTGTGTGTGTGTGTGTGTGTGTGTGTGTGTGTGTGTGTGTGTGTGTGTGTGTGTGTGTGTGTGTGTGTGTGTGTGTGTGGGTGTGTGTGTGTGTGTATGTGCGTGCATGCGTGCGTGCGTGCGTGCGTGCGTGCGTGCGTGCGTGTGTTTGTGTGTTTGCGTGAGCGTGCATGTGTGATTGCGAGAGAGAGACAGACAGAAGGGAAAGTGAAGAATCGGTAGCAATATCCTAAAGCAGAGTTGTCCGTGCTCTGTGTTGAATGACAGCTTCAGCATTTTAGCCTCAGTGTGAAAAACATTGATCTTGGTTCTGTTGCCAAAAAACAAATGCCTTTGCTGTTCAACGAAGAAGAAAGCCAATTAACCAAAACAAAAAAGTAAATCTGAGATAATTACAATTGATCCAGAGTATTAAAGTTCTACCAGAGTTATATTAACAAACGCATCAGTCAGAGAGAGTGAGTGAGAGAGAGAGAGAGAGAGAGAGAGAGAGAGAGAGAGAGAGAGAGAGAGAGAGAGAGAGAGAGAGAGAGAGAGAGAGAGAGAGAGAGTGTCCCTCTCTTGTTGTGTATTTCTATTGCACTGTATGTTTTTGTATGTTTATGTTTGTCTTATGTTTACCTTGAGAGAGACAGAGAGAGAGAGAGAGAGAGAGAGAGAGAGAGAGAGAGAGAGAGAGAGAGAGAGAGAGAGAGAGAGAGAGAGAGAGAGAGAAAGAGCAAGAGCCTGTCAATCAACTGCCACAGAGTTATGGGAATTATCTTTGACAGATGACAATCCAAGTGAAGGTCATGAATCTATGCTTTGATATTCAAACCTCAACCCCAATGCAAGTATGCACAATAGTTATGTAAATACAGCTATTCCCATACTCTTCCATGTGTTGTGATCCAAATACCGGTCACTCACTCATTTACTTAAAGGCCTCTGAATGTACTGTACTAAACTGTACATATGCTTATGGTTACTGGCTGTTCTTTTTTATCTCACTCTTAGCCATAATGCCTACAAAGAAAAATGGAAAATGACTGCATTGGTGTTCACTGCCAGGAAGGCAAAACATTCCAATAATGGCTTTGTGCTGTAGAATAATGGGAAACAATATTCCCATGATCCCAGATTGCCTATAGTTATAATTAGTTATTTATCCATGCTGATGAAATCCCTTGCTCTGGGGGTGCCCGATAGCCGGAAACAATAACGTACAAAATTAATCCCTTGTCCTACATGCATTTATACGTGACATCTATATCAAGTGTCTTAATTTATTGTCTTATTATCTTTATATTCTTATCATTTCATATGAAGGTCTTCACAGACTTTTTGAATGGTAGGCAGTGTTGCACATACGCACATTAAAATCCTTAGGGTTAATTTAGCTCTTGAGAGTGTGTACAAACCCTTACGGGTCCATTTGGTTACTTTTGTTCAATTAGATCTCCACTCAGGATTCTACAGTGCTGTGAAATTAGCATTTAGCCAGCCAGCTGTGTTCTTGTTGATGCCATCTGGACAGACGTCAATAATGAGAAAGGTTTGCCTACAGGCAGGTCTTCTCAAAGCCCCCAGAGTCACGACCTCTAGCCTATAATTAAGCCGTAGGCCTACATCCATGTACAGCAAATGACCCGTTCTGTCACCAGCAACAAGTGGTGGACAAGGTACTCAGCTCCAGTGCTTGAGTCAAAGCATAGACACTCATGGTCAAATATTTCTCAACTACAAGTGGAAGTTGCTCTGCCAAAATTCAAAAGTACAAGCTTTAAAATATACTTATATATAAGTATTCGAGTACATTGTCTTTTAATATCAATCACACATCTCATCTCATGCATTATGAACTTAAAGTACTGTTTGAGCTATTGTTTTAAACTGTCTCAGTTAAGATTCAAAGGGTTTTATACAGCACTAAACGTAACTATATTTGTAAACCTGTAACAAGCCAAAGAAGTAGACTGTCAGTAACTCAAGCCGGTTGTAACAAGTTATAATTAATAAACAAAAAGCTTGAAATAAAAGTTTTTAATTCTGATCAAACTCTGATTTGTACACTTTCATAGTTTAATTAACACTCATGATTTTACTGCGCAGGTCAAAAACTAAATCCTCGAGATAACATCAGACCTATTTTCCTGGTGTAATTGTTTCCCTTGGCAGCGTATTTTCCCTTCTCTTTCACCATTGGGACTTAGAATAGCATGGAGGCAAGCCTAGAAAACAAATGTGTGATGCAGGTTTGTGCGATGTGAATACTGGAGTTGAAACCCTGAATAAAGTTCCTGCATGAAGGGTTACAAAGTTTCCATTATGCTGCAATTCTTTTAAACACCAGATACAGTTTACTATAAACCATATCCTCCGCAAAGGTTTCCGATTGCCTTCAGGTCTACTGGGATACAATTAACCATAATATCGCATTAACAGCCTGAATAATGTCTAAAACCCTTGAACAATATCACCCTTCAAATGACCTTAAACATGCATGCCTAGCTCTGTGACAGTTGATTGACAATGTGTCTGCTCTCTCTCTCTCTCTCTCTCTCTCTCTCTCTCTCTCTCTCTCTCTCTCTCTCTCTCTCTCTCTCTCACACGAACACACGTTCGCGCACACTCACACACAGAATCTGGTTTAAAGTGAGCACAACAATGCACAAATCCAAAAGTATCCACAAGCTTTTACGGATTCTGCTTAAGTTACCCAATTGTTTTTCCATGTGCTCCACTAATTATGTCAAGGGAAGTTATTCACTGCATTGCTCTAAGTAAATGGAGAGGAAAAGAGAGAACGAGACTCGAGAGACAGAGGGAGAGAGAGAAATGCATTTGTGAAGTCTGGAGCCATCTCTACCTCACCCTTTCCTTCCTGCCAACGTGCAGTATTGCACGTTGTTGAAATTTCAAGTGAAAAAGAAAGTATGGAATCACCCACTCTTTGATGGACGTTAAGTATTGCTGTCAGAAAGGCAATAGAGTGCTGTAGTGGATCAGCACAGTGAGGGGTTATCAACCTCTCTCTCTCTCTCTCTCTCTCTCTCTCTCTCTCTCTCTCTCTCTCTCTCTCTCTCTCTCTGTGCTTAAGTCCTGCCAAGAGAAGAGATGTTATCACTCCTGTATATGAATCACAACAACAAGAGAAGGGGAGCTTGACACTTTAGTGCAATTAAAGTCATGCTGTGGGGATTTGTAACTGAAAGATGAGTGTCTCGTGTTATGGATGGAGCGTATGATTCAGGATGTTTACAAGTGTGTGTACAACATACAGTACACACAGTAAAATCAACCAAAACAAGTATAGCATAAGGATCCAAATCAGAACCTGTTTCATTTTTCCACTGATATGCCTACAATGATGAACAAACTTGCATGCATGAATATTGACCATTTTTAGTGTAGCTACTCTCCAGCTGCAGAAAGTAATTTCTATTCAAAGCATTTATGATTGGTCTATTAGGGATATCGGGCCTATGCTGAAGAGTGGGTTATGTGGGGGCAAGTAATAGAGGTACACATTCCAATTTCATGTTAAATAGAGTAATGAGAATAACACACTCATTCCATAAGAAAATTGCTGAAAATACTAATTTCAGATAAGAAATAAAGGCTGAAATCAACAGTGAGGAGAATTGGGTTATTAACAAACATAGAAGTAGACTAATAGCCTACATTAGTCTGCGAATAACAATTGAATTTTACACTGATAGCCTTTTCCCTGATGATAGGTAATAAACTAGTCTGTGTGTGACTGTGTGTAGCCTAGGCATATTGTCTGCACGTAATACTTGTATCAATTTAATAGCCCTTGACGCCCGGGAGCACATTATGCTATAATAAGTTCTTAATTATAACAAACAATGCTGTTAATATGACGTACCCAGCGGCAGAATGAAGAAAAACGGCAGCCAGCACACGATGAACATCCCAACGACAATCGCCAGGGTTTTAGCAGCTTTTTTTTCCCGGGAGAACTTCATCAAGCGCACCGACAGCGAACTCCTGAACGGATGCGTTTTGCTGCCTTTGGAGCTGGCGTGGCGCGCGTCCTCCATCACACTCCTACAGTGGATCCGCAGCACCACTTCCATCGACTTGTTTCTCTCCCGCTTGACCCCCGCCTCCAAACTCTTCGTAGTCCTCCGGGCCACCACGTAGACCCTGAAATTATGGGGATGGGACGATATGAAGATTTCATGTCACGATTATTGGGATTTGCGATATTATCACGACAATCAAAATATGCTTTAAAACTCTTAAAAGGCCACTTTTGTTAACCACTTGAACCCCCCAGCATCCATAGTCTAGGGTGGAACGTTTGCCAAAAATAGCAGATCTACAACCTCACAACACGATGCGTTGTGATCTTGTAGATCGCCAATTTTTGGCAAAGAGATTTAGAGAGTGAAAAAAAACACTGTATCAAGTACGTTCTTCTGTTTTACCAATTCTAGAGGGTTTAAGTGGTACCGGATATGCAACTCGGCAAAGGTGAATTGATCCCAGTGTATGACTGACAGAGGACAATTTCACGATCAATTAAAATCTCTGCGATACGATTATCATGAGTGTTTTTTTATCACGATAAACGATAATAACGATTATCGTCCCATCCCCTACCTGAAGTACATGACCAGGACGACCATGAGCAGGAATTTCACGATGAATTCAAATCTCTGCGATACGATTATCGTGAGCGTCTTTTTTATCACGATAAACGATAAAAAACAATTGAATCGTCTCCATCCCCTACCTGAAGTACATGACCAGCACGACCATGAGCGGGAGGTAGAAGGAGAACAGCGAGGAGAAGAGCGCGTAGCCCGGCTCCTCCGTGATCCGGCAGATGCTCTCGTCCAGCGGCGGCGGTTCCTTCCAGCCCAGCAGGGGTCCGATGGAGATGACCATGGAGGTCACCCACACCAACACCAGAATGACCCCTGCCCTCTTCTCCGTCATGATGGTGGGGTACTTCAGACAGTGCTTGACGCCGATGTAGCGGTCTGTGGAGAGAATACAGGATAGGTGGGCACTTAGGGACATTCTGGGCACCTCCATGTCAAATTGGCTATTTAGTCCAAAATGTAAAAAGAAAAATAAGAAAAATGGTAATGTAATGATGTGAACATGCACAGTAGGCCTACATCATTATGTACTTAATTGTATCCTTCTTAACTTCTTGTTTATGTCCCAAAATGACTGGATATAGAAGTTTTGTCGCAATTTGTAGCAATTGTAGACCCTTTAGACCTTAATTGTCGAATATTTAAGCATGTTCTAATCATGTACTTACTATTACTTTACTTAACCACTTAGACCCAAGCATCTGTATTGTGGGGAAAGCTTTCTCTGAAAATAGCAGATCGACAAGCTCACAACTGAAGTGTTGAGTTGTGAGCTTTTCGATCAGCTATTTTCAGAAGCTTCTCCCACAATAACAGATTTTTTTTTTTTTTTTTTTTTTTTTGCACATTTAAAAACAACACATTTTTAGCAACAGCATAATATTGTGTTGGATGTGCAGGTGAAATTTAGAAAACCCTTTCGGGTTTATAAGGTTAATCTCACCTCACTTAAGAAATACAAGAAAGAAATACAAAGTAATAGAAACCAAAAATAAATTATTTGGCAACATACATACAATTATACAAAAATACAAATACAACAATAGATACACAGTATGAATACTAGAGAAAATACATTTTAGTATAAAAACAGAAATTACACTAGTATTGAGCCCTGAGGGCCTCCAGTCACCCTGGGTGAATGTTTTAACCACTTAAACCCCATATGGGTGACTCACCCATATGGATAAAACATTTTCCAAATATATTTTTGGGGAAGAAATTGCCAATTTAACACCAATCGGTGCCCACTCTTCCCTTGGTGCTGCCCACCTATCCTGTGCTATCTATGGCATTGGTTCTCAAAGTGGGGTCCGGGGACCCCCAGGGGTCCTTGGGGGTCCCCAGCAAAATGATCGAGTTAATATAGTGTCACAATGATTTTAACATTTAAACCATATTTTATACTTTGACTATTCAAAAACAGCAGATCTACAAGCTCATAGCTCATCACTTCGTGCCACACCATGAGCTTGTAGATCTGCTATTTTAGAAAAATCGTGAAAATGAGATGAGATTTGAGATGGGGGGTCCGCAGCCAAATTCATGTAATTTTGGGGGGTCCTTTCCTTGACATGAAAAAGTTTTGAGAACCATCACTGACCTATGGAGATGATGCACAGGCTGAGGATGGACGCGGTGCAGCACAGCACGTCCACCGCTGCCCAGATGTCGCAGAACACCCGTCCGAACACCCAGCATCCCAGCACCTCCAGCGAGGCGGAGAAGGGCAGCACGATGATGCTCAGCAGCAGGTCCGCGATGGCCAGGTTGACGATGAAGAAGTTCGTGACCGTCTGCAGGTGTCTGTTGCAGAGCACCGACAGGATCACCAGGATGTTTCCCACGATCGCCACCAGGATGAAAACCGCGAGAAAGACCCCGACCCCCACGACCTGCGAGTCCAGCGCGATGGTCGTGCAGGTCGTGGCGTTACCGTTGCTGTCGTTGGCGAATAATATCGGGTCGAAAATGAGCGACAGATTGAGAGCTTCGCCGTAATCGATTCCATCGTCGCTGCTTTTGTTGTTCGTCAAGTTAAAATATGTCATTTTGAAACTCCATGCAGAGGATGTTAAAGTTGGTTTCCAGTCGAGAACAAGATTTTGTCCATCATGATGATTCCCCGTTCCACTGCTTCCACTCAGATAAGGCAGTTAAAGGCACATTGCGTGCGCTACAGTGCGCTCCAGTGCACACTCCAAAACTTAGATCCAGGTCCACTGATGATGAGAATAGTAGCCTAGTATTTAAATAAATTGATAAAATAATAAATAAATTCCGAAAATTATTCTTGTTATTTAACACAAAAAAAAAATAAGAGTGAGAGTTTGTTTCGTTCCACCAAACAAAATAAGAGCTGTAAAGTGCAATTTATTCTTGAGGTAGTGACATTATAGTCTACATTCTTCCGTTCTTAAACAGCTAATCTATATTAGATAAGAAAAAGAGGTTGCGCGTCAACAATGGGTTTTCTCAGTGGAGTGCTAGACCCAAAAATCCAGTATAGTCTACATATCAAAAGTAGGAATTGAAAGAAATCCCCAAAAGGTAGGCCTAGCACATCCAAAATTAATCAAAAAGTTAATTTATATTGCCATGATGAACCTACTGTAGGAGCCTAATAAAGCCGGACATATTCCCATGAATGGTGGCATTCCTTTTCCTTGCAGCAACTCCCGATCTGCGGCCGTACTGAAGCCCTACATCATGTCTAAACACAGCTCCTCCCCGGTAAGTGGATTCTGTGACGCGCGCCGGACAATTAGTGTCCTGACCATACGCGCCACAAGAGGGCGTCTGACGGCAAAAGGTAGGCCTATGATTGCATTGATTTATTGATCGATTGAATACTTTATTAGCAGTAGGCCTATGCAAAAATACAATAGAAGGTCTGCTAAGAGGATTTTAAACACAAGAAAGCCTATGGATTGTTTCTATTGGGGTCCTTTGTACTCAATTCATTGAATATGAATTGGGTATGTATTCATGTTTCATCAGGGCTAAAACTATTTCTCCCATTCTGACTCAGATATAGTATGGGTGGAATGGGTAGTTAAGCCTACAACTCAGACCATCTCAACAGTTTATGCTGAAAATGGCAGATCGACAAGCTCACAACGCCTCTCGTGAGCTTGTCGATCTGCTGTTTTCTGCTAAGCTTTCCCCACAATGCGGATGCTGGGGTTTAAGTGGTTAATAATAATAGTAATAAGGGTAATAATAATAATAATAATAATAATAATATAATAATATTAATATAATTGTTGTTTAATTGTTTGTTTATAATTGTTTTTCCCCCCATTAATTTCACCTTGCTGTATTTAAATCTTCAGAGAATAAATGTCCTGCTTATTCAGTGGACAAATTCATGTACACATGAAGTGTGTAAGATTGCATACAACTGAGCATTCTGGTTAAATACACTAACTGCATTCAAATTATAGGGACAATGTATAGAGTATATATATTCATAAAGTTGGTAGATAAAAAAACACAGGATGTGTGTTTATTTTCATGATGCAACGCTTTATAATAGTTTAACTTTAAATCATAGGAGGAAAAAACCCTGCTCTCTGGTGTCATGAATTGCCATGGTTGCAGGCATCATGTTTTCTGAGAGATTATAATGTGAATGCCTTGGCCTGTCTGGTATCAATCCCCTAATTTAAAAGGGAAATAAAACGCCTTGCAGATAAAACAGCCTGAATAAACCAACATGTAATGGTAGATAAACCTTGTTCAGCAGCATGAAACTGACCACCAAAACAGCAATCTGACTCAAAGCCAGGCTTGGCCATTCGAGTGAAGATAGAGTGCCTCGCATAAGGCAGTTTTCCGCTGTGTTTAAAGTGAGAGGCTTACCCCCCCGCTGGGGGGCCTGGGGGCATCCTCATCCAGAATACATTTATTCTGAATTTCATGTGTTAAATGCATGAACCTGAAGCACTCTGGGAGTAACGCATATTCATGAATGCATTTGGTCAAGTTATTTTCTGTGTTATTAATTTGATATCAAACAGGTGGGTGCTCCAAATTGAATCCTAAACAATTCTGGTGAGCATGACTTCCAGACAATAAATCAACCTGCACATTAAGGTGTGTGTTGGTGTGTTTCCTTAGTGTAGTAGTGCATATCATCATAGCTGCCCAGATAGAAAGCAGTAGGTTAATTTAAAAGTTGAGTGCATTGAGATGGATTTGTAAGTAATCTTTTCTTTGTGACCTTGCGTTGTGAGGCATTTTGAGCTTGTAGATCAGCTATTTTTATTTTTTTTGCCTTTCTTTTTGTGAGACATGCACCCTGTCCGTCCGTGTTTTGCACCTTGTCCGTCCGTCCGTCCGTCCGTCCGTCCGTCCGTCCGTCTGACTGCGAGAGGGCGAGCAGCTAATCTCCGGCACTGTTGGCCCGGTCACTGCGAAACTGTACACACACACTCCCTGGATGTCAGAGCCAGTGGTGTAGTGTTGATTTGTTAACTGGGTGGACACATGTTTTAATGACGTCACGTGTACGAGTGCACGAATGCACACAGGCATGCTCCGATCAGGATTAGCCTATGACATATTCAAATTTTGATGTTTCATACATTTTAGTTAGGCTTATGTGTGCAGAAGTAGTTTTTAGTTTTATTTAGTTTTAGTTTTCTTTGTAACTTTTCCAAAGAATGCCTTGATTTATAGAACCTAAGAAAGAAAGGTAGGATAATAGAATGCATATATATAGGCTATTAACCTGTGATTGTGGAAAAACTAGAACGAAGATGGACGCTGATAAGATTAGGCAATCTTCCTGACTATGGCTTGTGAAATGCGTTTGATCTTTCACTCCACTGCACTCGCTAGACCAATGCATTGAATGGAGAGACCAGACGGGGCTCTAATAGGTATCTGATGGGTTTGTGAAGTGCCTTTAACACCTGGCTATTGTTTTCCTACAGCCTACCAACAACTAATCTGCAGTCGCTACTAGCCATCACACCTGACCTACTGTTAGTCAAGTGGGTACTTGGCGCAGGGCCGGACTGGAACCAAAATTCAGCCCTGGCATTTTGGTCCGGACCGGCCCACCCCCCCACCCCCGGACTGTTTTGTCAACGGGGGGGGGGGGGGGGGGGGAGCGTTTCACTGTTTCAGCCCAGCCCTGCACATGAACTCTGCAGCCGCACTGAGGCCCCTGCTGGAAAGCATCCCAGCCCAAACATTAACGTAACTAATAATTGGGCCACGCGACCCTGAAATGACCGTAATAATCCTAAAACGGGAACGTTTTTTTTTTTTTTTTTTTTTTGGGGTGGCCCAGCGGCCCACTGGCCAGCGACCCACCGGGCATTTGCCCGGTACGCCAAATGGCCAGTCCACCCTTGGCGCATAAATCGAGTGGAACGCATTCACGTGTTTACACACGTGCACATCTGTGCATGTGCGTGCGCTCCTGCTCAAAAGACTAGTGGGACGGCGCGGTACCGCGTGCAATGACCAATGCAACACTGGCCAGAGCAGAACCTCTGCCCTGAATTTTTCAGATCGGCCTGTTATAGCGCAACCATGAGGCAGAATTTTGCTAAACACATTTTTTGATATTACTCCTACATACTTTTGAGATTTTGTGCGCACATTCCCACTAGGCCGAGGAAGAAATGCCACCCTTTTCACATTGGCCTGTTATAGCGCCACCAGCAGGTCAATTATTGCAAAACTCATTTTTGGAACAAAATGCCTCAAATCATGAATGCAGCGTCCGATTGCCGTGAAAGACATAAGTAGAAATAACACCCTTTTCACATTGGCCTGTTATAGCGCCACCAGCAGGTCAATTATTGCAAAACTCATTTTTGGAACAAAATGTCTCAAATCCCGAATGCAGCGTCCGATTGCCGTGAAAGACCTAAGAAGAAATGGCACCCTTTTCACATTGGCCTATTATAGCGCCACCAGGAGGCCACAATGACCTAACCTGGCGGAGACCTGTGCTCCGAGGAGCACTTTTTCTAGTTTTTTTCTTTCTTTCAGTTTTTGTAGTAGCCTATAGTTTGTTGATTACTTTGGAATTTTCACTTCACTGTCATCTGGGGACCCCCCAAAATCATGTGGGGACTCCCCTGGGGGTCCCGACCCACAGGTTGAGAACTACTGCTCTGGAGAGCCTTCGACCTCCTGATTGACATGGGCAAACATCAGTCTTCTTCTTAAAGAATGACAATATCTTTCTCTGCATTTCTTACATCTGAAATAATATTGTAAGCTCTTCACCAAACCTTGTGGGTTAAGGTTTCAGCTTTTCAGTTTTACACTAAGGCCCACAGTGTCGCCTGTTCTCTCTAAGCCAGTGGCTCCCAACCTTTTCTGTATCAGGGCCCGCTTGAAAATGTCAAAAGCGTTCACGGCCCACCCATCTGGCCACTTAACACGGCAGGTGGACCGCGTGCATTTTCAGACCATGTTTACTTTAACGATCAATCAACTAGTTGTGTTCTGGCTTGGATCAATGGAACTAACATACGTTTAAGTTGTAATTGATTGGTATTACAATGAAAACTCATTTTCATGGTTTTGAATTAAAAAAAAACTTTTCTTAACATATATATTTTTATGTTAATGTTATATCCATTACAAGTCACTTGCAATATCCTCACAGCGCACAGGTTGGGAACCGCTGCTCTAATCAGTACAACAGTATAATATAATGGGAACAGCGATCAATACAAAACATGCCATAGCAAATAACCACGTAGAAAGAAATCTAGCAAATAGCCCATTACAGTACGACCAAGCAATTAAAAACCACACAAACCACAAGTGACATCATAAGCCAAGGGAGAATTAAAATACAAATTAATTCCTCCAACATAATGTGTTTTATCAGTTATCAACTAGCTAACAGCAGAATCTGTCAGTGCCACCGCCCTAAACATGATGCAGTGTTGTTGTTATGCAGTGTTGTTACTAAACACAGAAGCACCCTGGGGGAAGTGGACTAAGTTTACTTTACTTCACTTTATTTTGGATCCCTATTACGTCCGAGAAAGCTTGCCTGGGGCGGCAATTGGGTCAGAACCGGCCCTGCTACTATGAGCTTGTGTAAGATCATTAAATCAAAAATGGTATTTAACAATAATAGGCCTGTGTGGCCTGCATTCCTGCCAAATGACAGGCTGCTGTGTTTGTGATGGGTCAGTGTGCATACACAAAGGAGGAGGGAGAGGCCAGACAGAGACATGAGCCTGCCGTGCCCTTGCCTTAAGACTAAATACCGCATCACCCCATAGGTTGATCCAGGTATAAATGGCATCATCTTTGTTTCACTGCTTGCTGAATAATATATGGGAAGGAAATGTTAAATCTTTTAAAAAAGATCAGATAAGATAAACAATAATAAGAGATCAGGGGGGCTTGGCATAATCCAAATCTGAGGCTTAATACCCTTAAGCCCCGCACTGCCCCGGGGAAGAACTGTGAAGTTTCTCATCGATGCTGCGCAGCTGCCGCCGCTGGGCTTAGCGTGCATAGCTTGATGCTGAGGGCCATGCCTTTACAAGCCATCAGGGAGCCTGCAGTAGTGGAAAGGTTAAGGGGGAGATTTTAGACACACAAGCTCTGGGAAAAAACGATCATCGTCACCAGGATGTAGAGTCATTGCCTGCCATGGTCAAAACTCTAACACAAAATGTGGTCCAATATCAAGTTCAAGGTCAGTTATTTAACAGTTAAAGGCGTCCACAGGGCTGCTACTTGCTAAACATTTGCAATGCGTATGTATAGGTCAATAATTGACCAAGTGCAGTCAATACATTATGTGCAGTAGCTACAACTAGCAAAATCCTCCACTTGTGATGTAATTACTGTGCAGTTCGAACGGATCCATCCCGCTACCCGTACAGTCACCTTTTCAGAACTTTCTTGTTTAAAGTAATTTCCATATCATTATTTTTAAGTATGTAAATATCTGAAATTGTCACTTATTTGTTGCCGTTCCTTTAACACTGAGGATTCCGCTGTGTAGGCAACTATTAGTATCGGAGATTGTCTAGCAGCCATGAAGACCTGAAAATACCTAATGGAGAAAATCATGTATACGTTTTCTGCTGATTGAGACCTCATTTGACTTTAATTGTTCTGGATAAATTTGCCCTCGCCTTCATCATGTAATCATTTCGTATTATTTGTATTGCTTGCAAATGAATTAGCAAAAGTTTATAAATACTTCCTCTCCTCTAGCAGCCATTATTATAAAGCATCATTATCAAGTGATACTTCTTGGATTATCGACCATGGCTCTTTTGTAAAAACAAAAACAAAACAAAAATCGTATATTCTGTAGACTAGTGTCATTCTCTGACTTTGCTAACAGGCACTAGAGAGCTATAACCTTCAGAAGACATTGATTTCCAGTAATGGCTTGCATATTACCTAAATCATGTTCCAGGGATTGTACTTTTGCCATTTTGAACACAACCCATACAAGACGATTTCCTCTAGGCAAGAATGGTCGCAATTGAATTTCTCTGCATGGCCTTGCACTATTCAAGCTCTCCATTAAATCCATTATAGCTCTTTCTATATCTGCAGTATACAATGTTGAAAGGTCTATGTCTAATCTGGAGTCAGTGTCTGGCAGCATACTGTGTGTCATAATAATAAAATCAGCTTCTATTAACTGTGCATGCAGCCAGAAGTGTTTGTGTTTATCTGCGGGACCCTGTCCCCCCTCCATAACGTCCACGCTAATCCACTCCATCTGTGTCCCCCCTGAGTAAGGGTTAATTCTAGTCACCTTTAGCCTCATACCACAAGGGAAGGATGTTTTGGTGACAGATGCTGCTGTCGTTGGCATGTTTTCCCTGAAATGTCAGTTTTGCATTTTCTGTGGAAAATTGTTATGCATAAATTGTGGGCAGAGTGAGCTTGCCTTGATGTCCCACTTTTTCTTTTTAAAACACCTTTTTGTTGAATTTATCATTTGGAGGATCCCATATATTTGACTCTGACAAAAGTGCACCTTACATCAAAATGTTATAGCCTTTGCACCTAATAAATAATATGAAAAGAAAAAGCTCCACACCCCAGCTTCTCCAGAACGTGTTTATCATTCTTATTGCTGAGGGGAAGAAAGGCTTTTTGTTAAACTGCAGGAGAAACTTGTGGCTGTTTCCTTGAAATGTCTTTTTTTGAGGCAGCCGTTCAAAGAGATCAGGACCAGGGTGGTTCTCAAACTTTAACATTTCAAGGACCTCGAAATTGATAAGTATTTTGACCACAGACCCACATTTAAAAAGATTTTGTGCCACGGACCCAACATCAACATTTGTCAAAATGTTTTTAAAATAGCAGATCTACAAGCTCACAATGAGTCACGATGCGAGGCATTGAGAGCTTGTAGATTGCCTATTTTTTAATAGCCAAAAAATAAAATAGACTTGGCTTAATCTGTTCCGTTTTGCTGGGGACCCCCTGGAACCCTTACAAGTACCCCATGGGGTCTCCGGACCCCACTTTGAGAACCACTGTATTAGACCACCACTATACAGTGCCATTGACTGTGTAAAGAAGGACAGAAGGATGCTAGTATTTTTTTTTTAAAGTTTTGTTTTTGTTACCAAAACAAAAAAAGTGCATTAGTGAGAATAAAACTGCAATACAAATATCCAGACAACCATTTTTTAACATGATTTTCTGGTGCGTTACAACATGTCAGTTCCCTTTTTAAATGTTTACATGTCACGCCACTAACCCCTTTCACTGCAATAGCCTGTGACTTCTGTTAGAAATGCCTGGTATTTCCTTTGATAATCAAAATATGGCAACCATCCAGGGGAAATGAAGAATCTCAGCCATTTGGATTTAATTACACATTATGCCCGAGGATTTCTGAGCATTTTATTCAATTATATAGTTGTACTGTATGTGCGCACAGTTTGAAAAATAAATCACAAAATATAGCTGGATGGGTTTTTCAGTCGGAACTGCCTGAAAACTAAATGTTTCACCCGGGGGTGGGGCCTTGTACTGTGTTACACTGGGTTGTGTGCCTATTGCACATTCTTCATTCACATTCACATTGGTCGTCTTGTCACTTTTTGGATAAACCATGTTAAAAGATGAACCAATAAAAATATGTTTATTAACCTAATCTGTGACTTAACCTCAAGGTTAAATTCACAGGAGGACTTGTAACTGTAAATTGTAACTTCAAAAATATGTATTTTATTTTGTGATCATTGATTTATGAGGATACACTTACACAGAGTTTTGTTCCTTCTCCTTGAACTGGCATTGTACTGCATTTCTGCAAGCAACGCGGACACGTTGAATGTAACTGTTTCTGAACGAAAAATCGATGTCTTAACAACATTTCTAGATGTGGACATTGTTGACTCAACGCGTCTATATATATTGTCAAGTAGTACTGTATGTGAAATCTTTAATCTAAAATATCTGAATGCAACTTGGGCAGTGCTGAGTAAGCATGCCTGGCTTGTTTTCAACTGCAACATTTTTATTTAGTCGACATGGTCCACATTGTTCAGAAGCGTGCACTGCTACACTCGTAGTTCTGCAACATAGCTACAGTATAGCAGCCAATGCTCCTCAGCCAGTCGGCCACCCGTAAGGGGACGCACTAGGGAAGAAGGTCACCTTTCTATGAACACGACCTTTCAAGGGTGGCCATAGTGGAGAGAAAGGCACAGTTCACTGCTGTGTACGCTATGAGAGGAAAACTCCACACCATGTCCCTACTTCATCACAAAATGTATTCATCCACAACAACAACAACAAACTTCCTCTCCATGCAAGTGTAAAAAACATTTTATCAAAACTTGGTGTTTCCATTTTGAGTATTTTTGTGATTTGAAAATGTGCAAAGATATTGATTAATGGAAACTTGACTGACACCTTCATCCAGCGCGTATATTCTTTGAAGGTCTGGTGACTATCAAAAATAGGGCAAAATGGAGCAAAACTTGATAAGCTGGTATGTTTTATAGCTTTTGATCCCTTTGCTGAAAATGAGCTGTTGTCTAACAGAACGGTTGATGGATGTTAGTCTATTCCTCATTGAAGGTACCACCTGTAATATTTATGCTCCCATTTGCTGTGGTGATTATCCAGGATAGCGGAAATGGCACTGCTGTCATCTGGATTTAATCACCCATCTAGCACTGTGTTGCAGGAGCACACTGTCATAACAATTGCAGCTTCACCTCGTCTCCCTCAATGTCATAAATGAAATAAGGCACTTGAAGATTCCAGCATGTTAATATGCACCAGCTTTCCATCAAAAGACAAAGTAATGAAATCAAGTACATAAAATACACAGTCACATTACGATGTCTACGAGCCACTCCAACAAACCGCCTGTCCTCGCTGGAATCGCTCCAGCAGAGGTCAGACGAGAAGCCGCCACGCTGGCCCTCACTTGGAAGGCACAGACGAGTGAATCCCACCTCCTCCACAAGGTCATCACAGAGACACCACAGCGCGCGCGCCTCAAGTCCCGGCGCCCCTTTGCCACAAAGGCCCAGTAACTGCTCTGCACAACACCAGCGGACACCTCCAAGTTTTCCTGGGTGAAGGCAAGATGGATACCAGTGGACGGCAGCAGAACCATCCAGGCTTCACAAATACATTGAGGACCCAACAGATGTTCCTGGCCAGCACCTCCCACGTAAGGAGTGGACAACCCTCAATCGCCTGAGGACAGGTGCGGGACGTTTCGGTGTATCAATGCAGAAGTGGGGTCTTACAGACAATGCCCACTGCGAATGTGGGGTTCCACTACAGACTGTGGAACACGTGATGACCAGCTGCCCCAAATACCGGCCACCTAATGGTGATCGTGGCTTAATTGACCTAGACAATGACACACTGGACTGGCTTGCTGCAACGGAGCTGAAGGTCTAAGGACATACGACAGAAGAAGACAGTCACATTGTATTAGAAAGGAACACAGCTCACACTAGCAATTTATACTGTATATGTCAGATTGGATATGTCAGGCAAGTTAAAGTGGCAATGTCATGATACGATATATCTATTTTTAATTTGTTTAAACACACACAGACACAGACACAGACACACAGACACACACACACACACACACACACACACACACACACACACACACACACACACACACACACACACACACACACACACACACACACACACACACACACACACACACACACACACACACACACACACACACACACACACACACACTCCCATCATCATCAGCGGTCAGGATCGAGTATGACTGTCCTCCTTCTTGGTCCTTGTAGTTCTTCAGGTGGGCGAAAAAGCTAATCCTGGAGTTGCATATTTTGGTGAGTCGTGGTGGTGGGTGCTTTTCTTCTGCAGCAAGGTCATTATTATACACGTTTTTTCTAGGTCTCCCTGTTGCTTGCTGTGTCTTCCTATAGTTCCACATAGGTCTACAGTATATGGCACTTTTTGATGTTTGCTTTAATGTTGTCCTTATATTGACCACCAAGGGCACGTTTTCTTATGATAAGTTGGGATTTCAGGTCTTGGACACACGCACACGCACACGCACACGCACACGCACACGCACACGCACACACACACACACACACACACACACACACACACACACACGCACACACATGGCACACAGCACACTGACTCAGTCCCAGCATAGTGATTGCCTGCCCTGCAGACTACGCCATCTTATCAGTCCCAAACAGTATGCAATGCAGACAGCCTCAAATCACATGGCGCTGCAATCACTGCAAGGGGTGTACAGATGTCCAACTGTCTCTGCAGGGTCAGATGGTCTGAACTTTCTCATATCAATTCCTGGCCTGGCGCATCTGCTGGCCACGGAGTCAACTGTGCACATCATAGTTTACTGTGCATGTGTGTATAGGCATTTGATGTGTGAAACTGTTCAAGTTACAACCAACATGTGAAGATAACACTTTTTTTTAATACATTTCCTATCTGTATCTGTATCCAAAGAGCAAGCACCCTAAATACTTTAAAATGGAACTGGTCTGAAATAAGATGGTGATTCCTTTTAGTAAAGTAAAGTATATACATCAAATAGTGAAAATAGCAGATCTATAAGTTCATAACATGTCGCAATGGGGTGTGTTGTGTGCTTGTAGACCTGCTATTTTCACTAAAGATTTACATAAAGTATATTTTTTTATCAAATGTTCATATATTTTGGCCTTTTGTTCGGCTATTATGCCCAGAATAGGAACACTAGGTTCATAATACAAATCTATTATTGGCGACTTACGTGTCATCGCACAACATTTTGCATTTAAAAGCATTGTGAAGGTAATGAAGGCATTGGCTTGATACATTCACTGTTTTGTGTTACTGGTGTTTTAACCCATTCAGACCGGGAAAGAATCTGTGATTTTTTTTCTTTTCTTTGGCTATTCAAAAATAGCGGATATCCAAGCTCATAGCGCTTGTAGATCTGTTATTTCTTTTGAAATCGTGGAAAAATGTGTAAATCTTTGAATATAACATAGAACATCTTTAACTCAAATCTTTGCTTCTGGAGGGGGGGGTGCACTCATAGTGCGGCGCGATGAGCTTGTAAATCTGCTATTTTTGAATAGCCAAAGAATTCTAAAAATGACACACACACGCCTTTCCTCTGCTTTATTAATACCAGTAAGACATGACAGACATCTGTCTCCAGGTGGAGGAGAGTGGAGAGAAAAGAGCGTTATCAACCCAATGTTGCATAATCACTACCTGTCTTCAGTACAATTCAGTCCAATTTAACGTTTGACATGCAGCGCTCTGTTCTAAAGATTTTTTTTTTTGCATTCACCCCAGTTGGCAAGGTATTCCATAGCATATTTACATTATCAACGTTGTTGAAAGCGTGTGCAATGCATCTTCATACAAAGTCTCCGGTTGGTTGATTATGGGAATTAAAATTAGATTCACATCTGGTTTAGTTTGGAGTATGAGATTAAATAATTGCTTCACTTTCAAAAGAACTACACTAATATTGATATACAGTAGTGGGGCAAATTAGTTAATCGATAACTTCAGGATGAATTCAAGCTCTGGATTTGACGTGTTTATAGGCTTTTGCCAGCAGGTCTGCGAAAATAAGCATTGGGTTTGTAATGACAGCTGGGGAATGCAAATCATATTGCTGGCTGGTTTTGGTTGGATTGGCGTGTTCTGAGGTTATTCTATTTGTCTAAGAGCCTGAGAAGCGCATGGCGCAGTGCCTGAGATATACCAGAGTACCTAGTGCAATCACAGGGGAGAATGGTACGGTTGGCACACGAGGGGAGTAGCAATGAGAAACGCTGTTCCTTACATTAACTGGAAGGAAGAATCACAGGATAGAGCATGTGACGATGCAGAGAAGGAACTGAATGAGCTCAATTAAGAACCATGTATAGTGAATTTGCCTTCCATTCATAATTCATTCTGCTGTGAAATACAATTTCATTGTTTTCCAAGTCATCGGATGCATTGTCTATGTGCATGTGTACCTCCACAACTCTCCAAACAATGCATTATTGATTGGTAACATTGCCACACGGAAAGAAAATATTGCAACACTAGGGATATTGCCTCCCAACTCACGTTATCCTGCAGTTTCTCATTCTCTTCTTCAGTCACAAAAACAAATAGTTATATCCTATCTCAGAAGTCAGTAATAATCGAAATGTTCTACACTTGTACAGAATGTACCCACTGACAAACTTTAACACACTTTTTCCACTTTATTACTTATTACTATCACTACCAACTGTGTTTTTTCTTATACCTTGTTTTTATTGATCTGTTTTTGTATTTTTCTTTTATTTAATATTTTTATTAAGGAAAATTATAAGTGCAGTTACAGAAGTACAGGTGTACATTTGTATTCCCTTTTGTTGGGTGCTTTTCCCCCCCTTTATCTCTGTATAGCCTACATGGAGAAATGGTAATAATAATAAAAAAAACATGTGTATGTTTTTCATCTAAGGAAAAGGTCACATCTCCAAAGTGATTGTTTACAATCAGAGAGCAACATACTGTACATGAAAACTGTATGTTCCAGACTGTAGATCATTAAATCACGGCTGCTATTCCAGAAGGGGAGTTTTAACGGAGACATTACAGGAAGGGAGTACAGCAGCCAGTTTAAAAATAAAGGGAGAAATGTCAGTGTTGGCAGATATATAGATCCTAATAACCAAATATAGTGTACCAGTATGAAAATAACTAATAAGTATTTAGTCTAGAATCCAGATAGCAACATTTATTTACCATAAGTGGTTGGCTGAGATACTTGAAACAACTACTGAATAATCCAGCTGTAACATTTGTCATGCCTCCTCAGCAGTGGTGTAAAGTAACAAGCACATTTACTCAAGTACTGTACTTAAGTACAATTTTGAGGTATTTGTACTTTACTTGAGTATTTCCAATTTCCAATACTTTTACTTCTACTCATACATACACATTTTGGATCCAAATATTGTACTTTTACTCCACTACATTTATTTGAAAACTTTAGTCACTAGTTACTTTGTAGATTTTGATTATAATTATAAAACATACATTAACCACTTTAGTCCTATACGTTTCAGCCATTTGAAAATAGCCGATCTACAAGCTCACAATGTGAACGCATTGTGAGCTTGTAGATCTACTATTCTCAAAAGATTTTTATACATTTGAAAAATGTAAATGGGACATTCTGCATAATGAGTACTTTTACTTTTGGTACTTTAAGTACATTTTGATGCCAATACTTTTGTACTTTGTATATTTTGAATTCCCGATTTTTACTTTTTTGTAAATCTCACTTGATTGCTTTTTTTCTTCCTTATTGCAGTATTGATACTTTTACTTAAGTAAAAAATGCGAGTAACTTTTCCACCACTGCTCCTTTGTCCTCATCTCTCGTCTTGCTGACCATCAAGCCATGCACAATGCTGCGTTCCTGTGGTCCCGCTGGGGAGTGCAGGAGGTTCAACTAAAGCAACTTGGTGGCACTCAGGAACATTAAATGTTCCAACTTTTGATTAAGAAGAGCTAGAGCTAGTCGATGGAGCTGTAGTCACAAATGTTGTTGTGGCTAGCTGCTCTCTGCTTTCAAAAGGCATTTGGCTTTGTTCTATTATACCCCCCCACAATGTGCCATTTCCTATGTTATCAAGAGGTGAAAGGTTCACCGTACATCACAACTCCCCAATAGTTGTATAAAAAATAAAAAAAAACATACTTTCTGAGTCCAGAATAGTCAAAAAATGATGTATTATTTATTTTCCTAATCAATTTTCCATGACCGCGATGGAAAATGTATGAGGGCAAGATGTGAAGGAGAGACAACCATTGTGCTCTATCCTAATCCTTCAAAGTTATAGTTTTATAACTATGACTTTCTGACGTTTTGACTCAGTTATTGACAAGTGCAAGATTGCAATTAGGTTTTCAGCATATGTCTGTGTATATGGAATGTATGTAAATATGTCCACCACAGAGTGCTGAAAATGACAAAACCACTCAATATTGAATGAAAGTGGTGATAAGCAATTAAGTTCAAATGTGACACACTGAGATGTAACCGTAGTCAACTTTCAAGCCCTGAACACCATTCACGTACATATACGCACACACGCATGCACGTGCGTGCACGCGCACAGACGCAAACCACTACCACCACCACCACCACACCATTTAGAGATGCATGAGTGCTGAGTGTAAGTGTGATGATGTATTTTCTGGGAGACCTTCCAATGAACACAAATAGCTTGGCGATAGGCTGCTGGAGTCCCTCTGGCCAGTGACTATTTCAGAGAGCGGAATAGAGGACACAAATATAAGGCCAAGCAGAATGCTGCAGCACCAACATAACAGCCCTCAAGTCGGTGCCCTGCGAGTAGGTTCAAACAACTATTCTGTCGCTTGCCAGATACTGTAGTAATCATTTAAAAGTTTATTCATGTTCTGTTGCTCAGTGTTGATTTTGGTCTCTTGTGCTTTTGTTTTTGTTTCTCCTTCCACCCACCATCAACTCAACTCTCTGTATTTCAGTGTTTAAAATATCAAACAGAACTGTAACTTGAGGGACATTTCTCTGCAATTAATCCTTTTTCTCCTTCATTTTCTTCTAGGCTAATGCAGTGTGGCAAAGTATGCGTATTTTATCTTAGACTGGGTGCCTGGTTGTAAATACTGTACTTCAGGGTATTGTTGATTCAGGGTCACTTCGACACAATTCCATTTCAGGGTTAGAACAACACTGGGTTTGGCAGAGTTTTTAAATTTGATTGGCATGACCTAGGGGAGCATGAGAAAAGAATTGCCATCCAGATAATAGTTCCAGGAAAGCACTTAAATCTAGTATTTTCTGTATAAGATAACCAGAGAGGAGACCGGGAAAGATGCCTCAATCAGCCTGACAGTATGTGACTCAGCAATCATTGATTGCTGAGTCATGTGTGTGTTTGTGCTCTCCTTTTAGCCCAAATGTACGACTGTACCTCGTGCTATTTGCATTTCTGTCTGATAAAATATTCAATCAATCAATCAAACATAGTAAAGGTTTAATTATCATCATCATTATTATTATTATTATTATTATTCACAGGATCACGTTGACTTTGTGACTTCTTACTAAACGAGAATTATGGACTTTTGTCCTGTCAGATGCAAATAAGAGATTTTCCATCTGGATCAGAACAGTGCCATGACCATCTGAGTATCAGCTGGGTGAAGCTGAAACTGAATTTCCACTGTGGGATTAACAAAGGTCTCGATCTTAAAAGAATATATGACTTTCAAGCATGTTTGGGGTCATTTCAACGTCTACTCAGGCTTTTGTGAGCACCTCGGACAGTTTTTAATTTGCTTGATTCGGTATTTAGATATTTGATATTCAATTTAGCAGACACGCCCCCTTCCTATACAAACCCATTGCAACTTCAAACTCCATTTTAACCATGATAGATTCATCTAAAATACCCGTCCTTGGTTCTGGTGACTCATACTGCCCTCAGTGCCAACAGCAGGGCACTAACCTGGGGGGGGGGGGGGCACGAAACGACAGGAGAGAGTGAAAGAAGACTCAACTAGAAAAAGTGCTCCTCGTAGCACAGGTCTCCGCCAGGTTAGGTAGGCTATTGTGGCCTCCTGGTGGCGCTATAGTAGGCCAACGTGAAAAGGGTGCCATTTCTTCTTAGGCCTTGCACGACAATCGGACACTGACTGCATTCATGATTTGAGGCATTTTGTTAAAAATATTTGTTTCGCTAAATTAGACCTGCTAGTGGAAAATGTTAAAAGGGTGGCATTTGTTCCTCAACATAGTGTGAATGTGCGTGCAAAGTTTGACCGCAATCGGACGGTGCGTTCATGATTTGCGGAATTTTGTTCAAAACAAGCCAATAATACAAACTGTAGATGTCAATCTTAGCCAATCAGTATGGAATATGAAAAATCAAACACATCCGTCGTAATCACATGACTATAGAGATCATGTGTACCGATTTGCGTGAAATTTGGATAAAATTGGAAGGAGTAGTATAAAATAATGTGTTTTACATAAGTCGGCCTCCTGGTGGCGCTATAAAAGGCAAATGTGAAAAATGCAGGGCAAACGTTTTTCCTTGACCTCTAGGGAGTGCGCATACAAAGTTTTACACAGATCGGTGCACTTATAGGTAAAAACACGAATCGGCCTGTTATAGCGCCACCATGAGGCTGAATTGAAAAAAATCAAATGGTAGTTTTTCCTCGGGCTAATGGGAATATGCGTGCAAAATTTCACGGAAATTGCATGCTGTGTTCATGATTTGAGGCATTTTGTACAAAACGGAGCAGTCCTGCAAACTTTGGAAGACATTTTTAGCCAATCAGGATGGAATATGAGAAATCTGAAAGACTCGTTTCGTTTAATGACTATAGAGATACTGTGTACCGATTTGCGTGATTTTTGGACAAAATCTGTAGGAGTACTGTCAAAAAATATGTTTTGCACAAATCGGCCTCCTGGTGGTGCTATAAAAGGCCCATGAGAAGAATTTTGGGCAAAGGTTCTGAATTGGCATCCAGGGAGTGTGTGTGCACAGTTTCGCTGCGATCAAGACAACGGTGCCGAAGATTAGCTGGTCACAGACGGACGGACGGACACACGGACACACGGACGGACGGACGGACGGACAGGGGGAAAAACATACTCTCTCGCCATGCCTTTCGGCCTGGCGGAGACAATTATCGTCGCACGAGCGCAGACATTTTGAAGCGTAGGCTGCTGAAGGAGTGCTAAATCTGTAAAACGTGCCGGTGAAGCGTCAATTTTCCGTTACTGTACATGTAAAATAGGCTATTTGGAACTTCAAACATCAACATAGCTGTGTTCATCAGTCAGGACAGGAGCATTCTAGTTGCAGATTTAACTATTTATTGCAACAATACAGTTATACTTGGTGCTGATGGCTCTGCTCTTATGATGGTCCCTGAATTAGCAATGCAGCATAAGCCAAATCAGGGAACACACAGAAATCCCCCAAAGGTACAAGCAATGCATTGAATTTCAATGCAACTTCAGAGTCATGGAAGTCACTGAATTTCAGTTTAACTTTTGAGCCCCGGGTGGTGGAGGCAAGCTTTGCCTGCAGCACGGTGTGAGATGGGATTTCCACAGGGGAAACTAGACTGATGTGTCTAGTAATTAATTTTCAATATGTTAGCGAGCGGTCTGGCAGGGAGGCATGGGCAATCTGACAGGCATAGCAACAACCAAGCGCGTTCCCGTGCTGCCGGAGTTTAAATGTGTTGAACTTTTCTGTACGTGACATGTAGAAACACATTTATTCATGAGCGCCGTGTCACTCCATGGATTCAAACAAGTATGCAGGCACAGTGTCACCTGAGTGTAACTTTTTTTATTACGTTACTTTTGAAATAATCTTCACTAGTATATTTTTTTACAATAAACATTAACATAGGCCTAAAAGTGTTTTTTGTTTGTTAACAACTTCTCTATCATTATTAAACACAATTTTTATTTGTGAGTGTCTGCCACGGACACTCGTCCCAAAATGACGTAGGTACCGGAAATGTATTTATTTATGTATTTTAATGTTAATAATTAAAATTTCTGTCAACTTGCAGTTGTGTTCTAAAATATAGTAGGGTGCTATATTCTGCAGCGTTCATTTCTGAGAGATAGTTTCTGTATAGACAAACGAGCAGCCGCCAATAAAGACTGAACGTTACACGGATAACTTTTAAATCTTTCCGCTCAGGACCTAAAAGCAAACTCACAAAATACATAATGGATTGTCACAAACTTATGTTCTATGTTTCATGTGACAACTTGACCAGAACCAATTCCTACAGTATACTGTACATGCTGACAATAAAGTGCTTCTGAGTTCTTCTGAGTCTAACACAGACGTAAACACTCTTCAACACACATGCATATCCTCTTGGCCTCTGTCTGACACTGTGTAAATCTCACTTGATTGCTGGTGATACCCAGTTTACTGAAGCCACTCTCCTGGGACCTGCTCTGTGTATTCTGAAAGTCCTCCAAAGACACAGAGACCCTGCAGGCTTCTTTCTCACGATAGATGTGAATTGCTCTTTGTGTGTGCGTGTGTGTGTGTGTGTGTGTGTGTGTGTGTGTGTGTGTGTGTGTGTGTGTGCGTGTGCGTGTGTGCGTGCGTGCGTGCTTGCGTGTGTGTGTGCATGCGATGTGTGTGCATGTGCATGCGTGCATGCGATGTAAGACAGTGTGTATGTATATGAGTGTGCACGTGAGTAAGACATAAAAATACTCTACTACACAAGAAACCGTTTAGCTCCATTTCAACACTGTAAACTGAATGCTAACCATGGACCTACAGTAGCTTCGCAAAACACTTAGAAAAATAAGTATTTCCTTCAACAAGACTTACAGTGGGTGCATCTAGTGTCTGTCTTAGTCTGTAAATCCTAGACATTAAATGATAAATGTAGCCTACAAACGTGTGTGGCTGCCTGGCAGAGACAGAGGCAACTCCAAAACTGGTGACCTATAGTAATTCAGTGCCACTTGTTGAAATCACTCGCTCTGGTTGAAACCTAGTCACTGAGTTCCATATGTCACCATTTATGTGTCAGCTTGTTTGGCTAATTTACAGTAGCTGCTAACAGCCTAGCACCTCTTAAGAATGTACAGTTTAGCCGATAATCACTATTGAACACTTCGTCTTAATAGTGCCAACTTCTCAGTAATAATATGCCATTACACTGAACAAGATGTCTCACTCTGTCAGTATCTGTTAAAATGACTTATATCATGGGTTTTCAACTGGTGGTCCATGGACAACTGGTGGTCTGTGAAGGTATTGCATGTGGTCCCTGGCCATGCATTTAGTTATGTAGGAAAGTGAAGATTTGTATTTTATTGTATTCTATGTTATTTTATCGACCACTTGTTGAGAAACAGTGCAGTAAATTATCTGGTGACGTACTGTATGATGACGCGCCAATGTTGTCAGTTACTGGGAAGTCGGATGTCAAGAACTTCCACAGAAATGGAAGTTGGAATCTCAAGGGAAACTGTACCGGATTGCTTGGTTGAGTCACCATTATAAGGAAATGTGCCCATAAGTTGTAATGAATCAGTTAACAAGAGTTTTTTCTTAGCTCTGGACCACTAGCATATCTCAGTTAAATAATAACTGTTAAGGGCTTGATTTAATTCACCTCAAATTAACAAATTAAATTAAGCCCTTCACAGTCATTATTTAATTTCAAGCTTTCCCCCCACACCATGCCCATATCACCCCTCCCAACACAACAGTGGTCCCCCAGGTTGATTCTCAGTCAGAGTGGTGGTCCCTGGTTCATAATCAGTTGAAAACCCCTGACTTAAATGATTTGGAACACCTGTTCCCTAGCAGGCTTTGAGAACCCACCCCTCCACCTGGGACTGGACTCCTGATTGGCTGTCAATTAAGCACGAACAAATCAAAACTAGAGAAACACAAGATTGACACACGGCTGCTGACAAGATAGGTTGTGATTCTACACACATGTGCTGGGCCATGTACATTTCAAACAAACTATGCCCTTCTGCACTGATCATGAGGTTTTAACTCAAAGGACTATGAATTAGTTTCCTATTTTTTATATATGGCATCTGTCCATATATTTACCCTATTTAAACCATATGAATTCAGTCTTTTTAGAAATGTGTTTTTAGTGTATTAACCTATTTATTTATTGCATTAATTTGAGCCAGTAGTCTAAATTAATTATGGAATGAGTTTTAGACTGGGCTACATATATACTGTACTTAAAGGGATACTTCACTTTCAAATAAAATAAACATTTTAAAAAAATATTTTAAAAAATTTTAAGAAGTTATGGCAAAATCACGGCCCCCTCACACATTAGTAGGACACTCTAATGCGTGAGGGGGCCGTGATTTTTCCATTACTTTTTTCATTTATTTTTTATATATTTTTTAAATGTTTATTTTATTTGAAAGTGGAGTATCCCTTTAAGTAACAAGTACTTTTACTTTGAATATTTACATAGCATCTTATGTATTACAGGTCATTTGTAGACCTGACATCCTAGTGTGTATAATTGATCAATGTGCAGATTTGAGATATTATTAGAGATATACTTGTTTTGATATTATACTGTTTAGACTGATGATATGTTCTTGGTTTACCAATGATCCTAGATTACTATTTTTATGCATTTGATGAATTAACTCGTGTTTTCCTTGCTGTAAATTGCTCTGGAATAAGAGCGTCTGCTAAGTGCCTAAATTGTAAATTGTAACCATGAAGTAATGTTAAGGAGTGTTATGTCTCACACGTGACGTCACCACCCCAAAATGTACCTGTATACACTCTTAATCCCCCATGCTAAAGCCATGAACGACTTCAGGCCTGCAGCACTCACTTCCATCCTCTGTAAATGTATGGAGAGGGTAGTCACTGAGGAACTCAGTGACTACACTCACTTTGCCAGCCTAGGCTGGCTCAGGGTGGAAGACAGGGTTAAACAACTAAAAATGGGTCTGGTCTTCAAAATTGTAAATGCAGATTTGCCCGATATGCCCCCTATACCCGTATATCTGTATAAATACCTCGAAAAAGTTAGTGACACCCACAGCCACGAAACTAGAGGGAGCGTAAACAACAATCTGGTACCACCCACCCATAAAACAAACATGGGCAAATTCTCCTTCTATAGCACAGCCACTAAGGAATGGAATAGTCTAACCCCATCCCTCAAAAAATGCAGTTCGCTGGGCTCATTCAAAACAGCCCTAAAAACCCATCTTTCTGGAGGCCGAAAGAGGAGCTAGTACCAGTTTCCCTGTAGACAGACGACCCCCCCCCCCTCCTCTTTTTGTACATATTTTGTATTTCCTCATGCTTTTTTTGTATATAATTTTTATTTTTCCATGCTCCCCCCCCCCCTTTTTTTGTACATATATTTTTTAAATGCTTTTTTTGTACATAGTGGTATTTTTTATGTATTATCTGTATTTTCATGTTGATTTTTGAACTGTTTGGTTGCTACTATATATGTCTATGAAATTAACTCAAGGACCCCAACGGAAACAAGTCCGCAAGGACTTTTTTGGCCGGACCTTTTAGACAAAAGCATTATAAATGTAACTGTGTTGTTTTACATTCTTTTGCCTAATAAAAATTTCAATCAATCAATCAATCAATCAATCAATCAATCAATCAATCAATCAATCAATCAAACGACTTCAGGCCTGCAGCACTCACTTCCATCCTCTGTAAATGTATGGAGAGGGTAGTCACTGAGGAACTTACCAATATGGGTGACAGTCAGTGTTGCATTGGTGAATCTATCTCTGGTGGGATGCTATTTTAAGACGTCACACTCATGTCGCTTAACACCTACACTACTGTCACAAATGGACAATTGATATGCATCTAAGCTCATTCCTATGTTAATTATGTGACACCCGGCAGTCGGCAGCCTTTGTAAACTTTGTTGAGGTGTGAACTTATAAGGGTTGTTTTTAATCAATGCATATGCGTGTGCGTGCTCCTGCTCAAAAGACTGGTGGGACGGCGTGTTACCGCATGCAATGACCAATGCAACACTGGTGACAGTCTGGACCCACTCCAGTTTGCCTACAAGGTGAAACAGGGAGTTGAGGATGCCAACCTAACTTTTAACACATGCAGATACATTGACTCTCCAAACTCATCTTATTTATGGAATTTCCATCTGCTTTCAACACATAAACACAAACAAACTGATGCACTTTCAATGACTAACTCAACACAACGCTGGTTTTATGGATTCATCATTTCAGACAGACTCCAGCATGTTAAGAGTAAATGGTTTGACATCCGGTAATATTGTTTTAAATACTGGGGTCCCACAGGGCTGTGTCTTGTCACATTCTCTTCTCCATAAACACAAACAAAATTAAAATGCAATAACAATGGACCGAAGCTCTTTAAATATGCAGGTGGCAAGCGCTCTCTGACCACATAGGTGGACATATGGTCCTCCCTGAAGCTGAGTGTCAGTATTCACCTGTTTCCTAGGCTGTGTGTTTTCCACTTTCAATTTCCTGTCAATTTGATCCAATGAAACTGGTCAGATGACCAATGATATCCAATGAAATCGACAGGAAGTGGAAAACACACCGCCTAGGAAACAAGTGAATAAGGCTGACCATTCGGTCTCCTGAGGAGACTGAATGGTTTTAATAACAAGGACATTTTAACAGTATTGAATCATCACAAAAAAACAACAACTCACAAGAATCATTAAACAATCAAATCTTTGTCTCTACATGCAGTGAAAAGTAAGGCAGATCATCAAGGACCCTTCACACCCCCTAAAGTGGGGTCCGGGTGGGTTGAGGGGGTTCCAGGGGGTCCCCAGATAAATGACATGACAGAGTCTTTTACTCTGTTACAAGTAAAAGGCCTGTGTTCAAAATGTTACTTGAGTAAAAGTACAAAAGTATTGGCATCAAAATACTTAAAGTATCAATAGTAAAAGTACTGAAATGTTTGAAAATAGCAGATCTACAAGCTCACAACGTGTCGCCATTCGACGGGTTGTGAGCTTGTAGATCTGCTATTTTCAAATAGCCTATGTATAAAATAGGACTGAAGTGGTTAAAGTATGTTTTATTATATAATAATTTATATCTGCAAAGTAACTAAGTATAAAGTTTTCAAATAATTGTAGTGGAGTAAAAGTACAATATTTGCCTCTAAGGTGTAGTGGAGTGGAAGTAAAAGTATTGAAAATGGGAAATACTGCAGTAAAGTAAAAATACCAAAATGTTTTACTTTAGTACAGTACTTGAGTAAATGTACTTAATAACTTTACACCACTGCGATGTAAAGCTCACAACACATCGCTTTGCGACACGTTGTGAGCTTGTAGACCTGCTATTCCCAAAGGATTTTATACACATGATAACTTGTGAAATGGAACATTGTGCATAATGAGTACTTTTACTTTGAGTACTGAAGTATATTTTGATTTGAAACACGAAAACGATCCGCCTCTATTTCCATTGCCTGAGAGACAAGAGCCAGCGATTGGTCGTGATGGTTTCCCTGACAACCAATTAAAACCTGCGCTCATTGGTCGTCCCTCAGCACACTGCGCTCTCATTGGTTGTATGACTCCAGCGCAGCTTGAAAGTCGCTCGAAATCAAGTCATTAGTGTCTGAGCAGCAGCAGCTGAGTGGTTCTGTCTGTGGGTTGGGAGATCAACAAGGAGGTATGTTTATGGCTTTATAACTATTTATATCCACGTCTGAACATTGTTGGTTGAGAAATAACATTGTGACCCAACATATGGTGCACATATTTCATGTACTTTATTTTTGCTGCAAGATTCTGTTGGTTAGTTAGCCTGTAGTGTAGGTAGGCCTACTTCCTTGTAAACACAAACCGTTTGTAAGGACGTTTTAAAAGACACCATGCTATTAAAACAAATGTATCTTGGCTTTTGTATATAGAATACATAGGTTATGTGGCCTTTTCTACTGTTTATCATGAAGTTGCCTCAATCATTTATATTTATTTTACTTATATTGCAGGGCTTTGTAGGCCAGGGAGGAAGTCAAAGGTAAGGTTCCGTTTGTACACTCTCAGAGTTAAAGACCTGTAAGGGTCCATTTGGTTCCATTTGTACACTCTCAGAGTTACAGACTTGTAAGGGTCCATTTGTACACTCAGTTACAGACCTGTAAGGGTCCATTTGGTTCCATTTGTACACTCTCAGTTACAGACCTGTAAGGGTCCATTTGGTTCCATGTATACACTCTCAGAGTTACAGACCTGTAAGGGTCCATTTGGTTCCATTTGTACACTCAGTTACAGTCTGTAAAGGTCCATTTGGTTCCATTTGTACACTCAGTTACAGACCCGTAAGGGTCCATTTGGTTTCATTTGTACACTCTCAGTTACAGATATGTAATGTCAGTGGTGGAAGAAGTACTCAGATATTTTACTTAAGTAAAAGTAGCAATACCATGTAGAAATACTCCGTTACAAGTAAAGGGCCTGTGTTAAAAATGTTACTTGAGTAAAAGTATTGGCATCAAAATATTCTTAAAGTAAAACAGAATGTTTGAAAATAGCAGACCTACATGCTCACAAGGCTTTGCGGTGCGACATGTTGTGACTGGAGCTTGTAGATCTGCTATTTTCAAATACCCTATGTATAAATTAGGGATAAAGTGGTTAATGTATGTTATGATATCATAATTTATATCTGGAAATTAACTAGCAACTAAAGTTGTCAAATAATTGTAGTGGAATAAAGGACTTTCCCATTGCCTGAGAGACAAGAGCCTGCGATTGGACCATGGGTGTGAACAGCAGTGCATGTTAACCATCACATGAGACTGTTGCATAGTTACTTCAGCCGAGTCACTTGCCTCACATATAGTTTATTTGCAGTGTGCAAGATTCCATCATAATTTTAGCACTCTGCAAATGTGTAAATATATAAAACAGTCAATAACCTCAATAACAGAGCAGAGTTCTGTATCTAAACATAAACTCTTGTCTTTTTCACCTCCAGCTACTGGCAAATCCTCAAACGGTGCCAAACACCAGGGTGCGACGGGTCGGTGAACCCCCCCCCCAAATCCTCAAACGGTGCCAAACACCAGGGTGCGACGGGTCGGTGAACCCCCCCCCCCCCCCAATCCTCAAACGGTGCCAAACACCAGGGTGCGACGGGTCGGTGAACCCCCCCCCCCCAATCCTCAAACGGTGCCAAACACCAGGGTGCGACGGGTCGGTGAACCCCCCCCCCCCCCAATCCTCAAACGGTGCCAAACACCAGGGTGCGACGGGTCGGTGAACCCCCCCCCCCCCCCAATCCTCAAACGGTGCCAAACACCAGGGTGCGACGGGTCGGTGAACCCCCCCCCCCCCAATCCTCAAACGGTGCCAAACACCAGGGTGCGACGGGTCGGTGAACCCCCCCCCCCCCCAATCCTCAAACGGTGCCAAACACCAGGGTGCGACGGGTCGGTGAACCCCCCCCCCCCCCTGGACAATCCCTGGCTGTAATGGCCAGGGCAATCCCTGGCTGTAATGGCCAGGGCAATCCCAATCCCCAACCCTCCACCATCACCATCAGCAGCACCAACACCATCACCACCAGCATCAGCAGCACCAACAGGCCCTGCCTCCACCGCCACCACCCTCAGCTGCCACCATCACCTCTCAGCATCACCATCATCATCATTCCTGGTTCAAATCATACCTCACTGACGGACATCATTTCATATCCATCAACAACTGCCAATCACACACAACTCCTGTCATGGCGTCCCCCAAGGCTCAGTACTTGGCCCCATCCTCTACATGCTCTCCCTTGGACAGATACTCCGCAGACACGGCCTCCGATACCACTGCTATGCTGATGACGCACAACTTTACCTCCCCTGCACAGCCATCACTGCCACCACCCACTCCACCCTCACCTCCTGCCTGACCGACGTAAAAAACTGGATGCAAACTTCTTAAAACTCAACTGCAATAAATCGGAAATCCTCATCATTGGCCCCGACTCACTCAGGACTGAGGGAGAAGTCCAACTGCCAATAAAGTTGTTTTTATTCTGCTCTTCAAAGCGACTTTGAGTACCTAGAAAAGCGCTATATAAATTGTATGTATTATTATAACGGGCCCCACCGCCATCACCCTCACCCCCCAGGAATTGGACCCACCCCCGTCCAGCCCTCTGTTGGGTGGGCTTTATAACATGGGACTGTTACGGGCGCCCTCCTGTCGCAGGATTTGCCGTTCAGGACTCCGTGACCCCGCCTCATCATTCTAAGCTCTAACTGTTTTATTACATCGTAGCATTTATTTGGCCCTGAGTGTCTGTGATCTTGCATACATTTCGTGTGTTCCGGGTGCGCAGTCGTGGATCGATCTCTGTGTTTGGAATACATGGGATGTATGTAGGATCAGACATTCTAGGACTACAATATTCTGATAGTGTTTTAATTTTATGGTGTATAAATATTTGTATTTTTGAAATACATTTTACATTAAACAAAATCATTGTAGATCGGCTGTGTGTGGTCACTGTAGGTTTTGTATTGGCTGCCAAAGACGCATATCTGCGTTCTATTTAATCCCTCGCCTGGCTGCCAAAGACGCAGATCTGCGTTCTCTTTTTTTTTACCCAAAGACCAAGGAGATATGATTTATCGAAGATTTGCACTTCCTTGTTAACTTAAAACTTAAAAATTCTGTATCTCGGCTCCTGAGTACTTTTTTTTTCAATGAAAAATCTCTGGCAGTCTACAGCAAAAAATCTGAAATAATTCTGGCAGATTAGGTGTTAATAATCAAATCTGCAACGTGTAACTAAAGCTGTAATTGTAGTGGAGTAGAAGTAGGCCTAACAAAAATGGAAAAGAAAGTAAAAGTACCCCAAAATTAAACTGTGCATTGTAAGCACTTGCATAGTACTTGAGTAAATATACTTAGTTACTTTGAAGCACCACTGAGCAGCCAATGACTGACAAGCTAGCTAACACCAGGTGTACTGATTGCTAGAGTGAAGAGAGACATGGGTTTATATTAATGGTCTTAATTTAAAATGTATACATCACACAGCTTAGATCTTTGGATTAAATTGGAGAGCAGACCTGTGCGATCTACTGTCTGTAGTGTAAAAAGTGAAGCCACAGTGACTTTACGAAAACACAGGGCATTTCTCCTCTGTCCTCTCTCTAGGGGTTTTCAGTTGAAATAACATTTGACTTTCCCATTGACTTTTTTTGTGTGTTTAAAGTTAATTATTATTAACTTTTTTTAAAGTACAAGCACACAGCAAGCTGGATTTTTTTAACAGTTTGAATGGAGTTTCTAAGTGAAAGTATGTAGGAGTAGTTAGGTGCCAAACTTTTGGGAGAGAATAATAAAGAAATAGTGATTTCTATTTTGAAATAGTGATTGTGTGCTCGCTGCAGCGAGCCCACAATAATAATCCATAATCCTCAATCAATACTATTTACATAGCATCTTATGTATTACAGGTCATTTGTAGACCTGACATCCTAGTGTGTATAATTGATCAATGTGCAGATTTTAGATATTATTAGAGATATACTTGTTTTGATATTATACTGTTTAGACTGATGATATGTTCTTGGTTTACCAATGATCCTAGATTACTATTTTTATGCATTTGATGAATTAACTCGTGTTTTCCTTGCTGTAAATTGCTCTGGAATAAGAGCGTCTGCTAAGTGCCTAAATTGTAAATTGTAACCATGAAGTAATGTTAAGGAGTGTTATGTCTCACACGTGACGTCACCACCCCAAATTGTACCTGTATACAGTACACTCTTAATCCCCCATGCTAAAGCCATGAACGACTTCAGGCCTGCAGCACTCACTTCCATCCTCTGTAAATGTATGGAGAGGGTAGTCACTGAGGAACTTACCAATATGGGTGACAGTCAGTGTTGCATTGGTGAATCTATCTCTGGTGGGATGCTATTTTAAGACGTCACACTCATGTCGCTTAACACCTACACTACTGTCACAAATGGACAATTGATATGCATCTAAGCTCATTCCTATGTTAATTATGTGACACCCGGCAGTCGGCAGCCTTTGTAAACTTTGTTGAGGTGTGAACTTATAAGGGTTGTTTTTAATCAATGCATATGCGTGTGCGTGCTCCTGCTCAAAAGACTGGTGGGACGGCGTGTTACCGCATGCAATGACCAATGCAACACTGGTGACAGTCTGGACCCACTCCAGTTTGCCTACAAGGTGAAACAGGGAGTTGAGGATGCCAACCTAACTTTTAACACATGCAGATACATTGACTCTCCAAACTCATCTTATTTATGGAATTTCCATCTGCTTTCAACACATAAACACAAACAAACTGATGCACTTTCAATGACTAACTCAACACAACGCTGGTTTTATGGATTCATCATTTCAGACAGACTCCAGCATGTTAAGAGTAAATGGTTTGACATCCGGTAATATTGTTTTAAATACTGGGGTCCCACAGAGCTGTGTCTTGTCACATTCTCTTCTCCATAAACACAAGCAAAATTAAATGCAATAACAATGGACCGAAGCTCTTTAAATATGCAGGTGGCAAGCGCTCTCTGACCACATAGGTGGACATATGGTCCTCCCTGAAGCTGAGTGTCAGTATTCACCCGTTTCCTAGAATGTGTGTTTTCCACTTCCTGTCGATTTGATCCAATGAAACTGGTCAGATGACCAATGATATCCAATGAAATCGACAGGAAGTGGAAAACACACAGCCTAGGAAACAGGTGAATAAGGCTGACCATTCAGTCTCCTCAGGAGACTGAATGGTTTTAATAACAAGGACATTTTAACAGTATTGAATCATCACAAAAAAACAACAACTCACAAGAATCATTAAACAATCAAATCTTTGTCTCTACATGCAGTGAAAAGTAAGGCAGATCATCAAGGACCCTTCACACCCCCTAAAGTGGGGTCCGGGTGGGTTGAGGGGGTTCCAGGGGGTCCCCAGATAAATGACATGACAGAGTCTTTTACTCTGTTACAAGTAAAAGGCCTGTGTTCAAAATGTTACTTGAGTAAAAGTACAAAAGTATTGGCATCAAAACACTTAAAGTATCAATAGTAAAAGTACTGAAATGTTTGAAAATAGCAGATCTACAAGCTCACAACGTGTCGCCATGCGACGGGTTGTGAGCTTGTAGATCTGCTATTTTCAAATAGCCTATGTATAAAATAGGACTGAATTAAGTGGTTAAAGTATGTTTTATTATATAATAATTTATATCTGCAAAGTAACTAAGTATAAAGTTTTCAAATAATTGTAGTGGAGTAAAAGTACAATATTTGCCTCTAAGGTGTAGTGGAGTGGAAGTCAAAGTATTGAAAATGGGAAATACTGCAGTAAAGTAAAAACACCAAAATGTTTTACTTTAGTACAGTACTTGAGTAAATGTACTTAATAACTTTACACCACTGCTGCGATGTAAAGCTCACAACGCATCGCTTTGCGACACGTTGTGAGCTTGTAGACCTGCTATTCCCAAAGGATTTTATACACATGATAACTTGTGAAATGGAACATTGTGCATAATGAGTACTTTTACTTGGAGTACTGAAGTATATTTTGATTTGAAACACGAAAACGATCCGCCTCTATTTCCATTGCCTGAGAGACAAGAGCCTGCGATTGGTCGTGATGGTTTCCCTGACAACCAATTAAAACCTGCGCTCATTGGTCGTCCCTCAGCACACTGCGCTCTCATTGGTTGTATGACTCCAGCGCAGCTTGAAAGTCGCTCCAAATCAAGTCATTAGTGTCTGAGCAGCAGCAGCTGAGTGGTTCTGTCTGTGGGTTGGGAGATCAACAAGGAGGTATGTTTATGGCTTTATAACTATTTATATCCACGTCTGAACATTGTTGGTTGAGAAATAACATTGTGACCCAACATATGGTGCACATATTTCATGCACTTTATTTTTGCTGCAAGATTCTGTTGGTTAGTTAGCCTGTAGTGTAGGTAGGCCTACTTCCTTGTAAACACAAACCGTTTGTAAGGACGTTTTAAAAGACACCATCCTATTAAAACAAATGTATCTTGGCTTTTGTATATAGAATACATAGGTTATGTGGCCTTTTCTACTGTTTATCATGAAGTTGCCTCAATCATTTATATTACTTATATTGCATGGCTTTGTAGGCCAGGGAGGAAGTCAAAGGTAAGGTTCCGTTTGTACACTCTCAGAGTTAAAGACCTGTAAGGGTCCATTTGGTTCCATTTGTACACTCTCAGAGTTACAGACTTGTAAGGGTCCATTTGTACACTCAGTTACAGACCTGTAAGGGTCCATTTGGTTCCATTTGTACACTCTCAGTTACAGACCTGTAAGGGTCCATTTGGTTCCATGTATACACTCTCAGAGTTACAGACCTGTAAGGGTCCATTTGGTTCCATTTGTACACTCAGTTACAGACCTGTAAGGGTCCATTTGGTTCCATTTGTACACTCAGTTACAGACCCGTAAGGGTCCATTTGGTTTCATTTGTACACTCTCAGTTACAGATATGTAATGTCAGTGGTGGAAGAAGTACTCAGATATTTTACTTAAGTAAAAGTAGCAATACCATGTAGAAATACTCCGTTACAAGTAAAGGGCCTGTGTTAAAAATGTTACTTGAGTAAAAGTACAAAAGTATTGGCATCAAAATATTCTTAAAGTAAAACTACTAGAATGTTTGAAAATAGCAGACCTACACGCTCACAAGGCTTTGCGGTGCGACATGTTGTGACTGGAGCTTGTAGATCTGCTATTTTCAAATACCCTATGTATAAATTAGGGATAAAGTGGTTAATGTATGTTATGATATCATCATTTATATCTGGAAATTAACTAGCAACTAAAGTTGTCAAATAATTGTAGTGGAATAAAGGACTTTCCCATTGCCTGAGAGACAAGAGCCTGCGATTGGACCATGGGTGTGAACAGCAGTGCATGTTAACCATCACATAAGAATGTTGCATAGTTACTTCAGCCGAGTCACTTGCCTCACATATAGTTTATTTGCAGTGTGCAAGATTCCATCATAATTTTAGCACTCTGCAAATGTGTAAATATATAAAACAGTCAATAACCTCAAAATAACAGAGCAGAGTTCTGTATCTAAACATAAACCCTCTTGTCTTTTTCCCCTCCAGCTGACAATGGCCTTGGTACAGGTGCAAAAGAAACGCTCCTAAAGTGCCCCACCCCTGGCTGCAATGGCCAGGGGAACACCCAGGACCCCTCAAAAAAGACACACAGACTGGCTAAATATTGCCCTCTTTTAAGCAGCCCAGTGCAGCCTGGTGCAGCCCAGAAATGCACCCATCCAGGCTGCAATGGCCTTGGTAGAGGTAATAATAAACGTAAATTGCCCTGGCTGTAATGGCCAGGGCAATCCCAATCCCCAACCCTCCACCATCAGCAGCACCAACACCATCAGCACCATCACCATCAGCAGCACCAACAACACCATCAGCACCATCACCATCAGCATCAGCAGCACCAACAGGCCCCGCCCCCACCGCCACCACCCTCAGCTGCCACCATCACCTCAGCATCATCACCATCATCATCATTCCTGGTTCAAATCATACCTCACTGACAGACATCATTTCATATCCATCAACAACTGCCAATCACACACAACTCTTGTCATGGCGTCCCCCAAGGCTCAGTACTTGGCCCCCATCCTCTTCATGCTCTCCCTTGGACAGATACTCCGCAGACACGGCCTCCGATACCACTGCTATGCTGATGACGCACAACTTTACCTCCCCTGCACAGCCATCACTGCCACCACCCACTCCACCCTCACCTCCTGCCTGACCGACGTAAAAAACTGGATGCAAACTTCTTAAAACTCAACTGCAATAAATCGGAAATCCTCATCATTGGCCCTGACTCACTCAGGACTGAGGGAGAAGTCCAACTGCCAATAAAGTTGTTTTTATTCTGCTCTTCAAAGCGACTTTGAGTACCTAGAAAAGCGCTATATAAATTGTATGTATTATTATAACGGGCCCCACCGCCACCACCCTCGGATCCCGCCATCACCCTCACCCCCCCAGGAATTGGACCCACCCCCGTCCAGCCCTCTGTTGGGTGGGCTTTATAACATGGGACTGTTACGGACTGTTACGGGCGCCCTCCTGTTACGGGCAGGATTTGCCGTTCAGGACTCCGTGACCCCGCCTCATCATTCTAAGCTCTAACTGTTTTATTACATCGTAGCATTTATTTGGCCCTGAGTGTCTGTGATCTTGCATACATTTCGTGTGTTCCGGGTGCGCAGTCGTGGATCGATCTCTGTGTTTGGAATACATGGGATGTATGTAGGATCAGACATTCTAGGACTACAATATTCTGATAGTGTTTTAATTTTATGGTGTATAAATATTTGTATTTTTGAAATACATTTTACATTAAACAAAATCATTGTAGATCGGCTGTGTGTGGTCACTGTAGGTTTTGTATTGGCTGCCAAAGACGCATATCTGCGTTCTATTTAATCCCTCGCCTGGCTGCCAAAGACGCAGATCTGCGTGTTTTTTTTTTGACCCAAAGACCAAGGAGATAAGATTTATCGAAGATTTAAACTCCTATGCACTTTCTTGTTTAAAACTTAAAAATTCTGTATCTCGGCTCCTGAGTACCTTTTTTTTTCAATGAAAAATCTCTGGCAGTCTACAGCAAAAAATCTGAAATAATTCTGGCAGATTAGGTGTTAATAATCAAATCTGCAAGTGTAACTAAAGCTGTAATTGTAGTGGAGTAGAAGTAGGCCTAACAAAAATGGAAAAGAAAGTAAAAGTACCCCAAAATGTGCATTGTAAGCACTTGCATAGTACTTGAGTAAATATACTTAGTTACTTTGAAGCACCACTGAGCAGCCAATGACTGACAAGCTAGCTAACACCAGGTGTACTGATTGCTAGAGTGAAGAGACATGGGTTTAAATTAATGGTCTTAATTTAAAATGTATACATCACACAGCTTAGATCTTTGGATTAAATTGGAGAGCAGACCTGTGCGATCTACTGTCTGTAGTGTAAAAAGTGCAGCCACGGTGACTTTACGAAAACACAGGGCATTTCTCCTCTGTCCTCTCTCTAGGGGTTTTCAGTTGAAATAACATTTGACTTTCCCATTGACTTTTTTGTGTTTAAAGTTAATTATTTCAAAAACTACAAATTATTTAAAAAAAAAAGTACAAGCACACAGCAAGTTTTTTTTACAGTTTGAATGGAGTTTCTAAGTGAAAGTATGTAGGAGTAGTTAGGTGCCAAACTTTTGGGAGAGAATAATAAAGAAATAGTGATTTCTATTTTGAAATAGTGATTATTGTGTGCTCGCTGCAGCGAGCCCACAATAATAATCCATAATCCTCAATCAATACTATAATTCATCAACGCTAAAGGCTTGCCCTTGTGCAAGGCACTTACTGGTCCTGATGTGCAGGTGATAGTGCCTGCATGGTTTCCTCCACTGTCACTGAGTGAATATGTGTGTGTGTGTGAATGGCACACTGTAAAGCGCTTTGGGAATGGCGCCAATGCACCATTTACCATTCACATAATGCTTTATACATACGGTATGGGGTTGTGGAACCCAACCATGGGCCAACGGGCTGTCATTCACAAAAATGTGTTTGTTTACATTATGGTAAAATAAAAATGCATGAAACGGTATATTACTGTAGCCTACCTTATCAAGGCCGTCAATACCCCTTTGTTGCTGTTGTAGTCAAGGATGATTTGTGGCTTCCTGTCCTTCCTGTGTGTATGTAAGGAGAATGTATTATGCTGGATGAACATAATACCTGTATTATACCCATTCATTTCCTAGGGCAGACATTTTTGACCCGGAAGTTGTGAACCACACAAAATTCACTGAAAGGGGTCATCAGCAATTTTCTATGTTCACCTTGAGGTCTTGAGGCAAGGTCTTGAGGCATTCAGAAGAAAAACACGAGAAAAAAAGAAACAAGTATACAGAGTGTACTTCAAGTATTCAAAGTGTCAGAGGATGTACAGAAAGAAGAAACAAAGTTGTGCTTGAATCGTTCTCTTTTTTTATTTTTTATACAACTTTTAAATAAATACCATTTTGGATCAGGTAGTGAATGTAAAATCAGCTATGCAGAGGCAACTCCAAAACTGGTGACCTATAGTAATTCAGTGCCACTTGTTGAAATCACTCGCTTTGGTTGAAACCTAGTCACTGAGTTCCATATGTCACCATTTATGTGTCAGCTAGTTTGGCTAATTTACAGTAGCTGCTAACAGCCTAGCACCTCTTAAGAATGTACAGTTTAGCCGATAATCACTATTCAACACTTCGTCTTAATAGTGCCAACTTCTCAGTAATAATATGCCATTACACTGAACAAGATGTCTCACTCTGTCAGTATCTGTTAAAATGACTTATATCATGGGTTTTCAACTGGTGGTCCGTGGACAACTGGTGGTCTGTGAAGGTATTGCATGTGGTCCCTGGCCATGCATTTAGTTATGTAGGAAAGTGAAGATTTGTATTTTATTGTATTCTATGTTATTTTATCGACCACTTGTTGAGAAACAGTGCAGTAAATTATCTGGTGACGTACTGTATGATGACGCGCCAATGTTGTCAGTTACTGGGAAGTCGGATGTCAAGAACTTCCACAGAAATGGAAGTTGGAATCTCAAGGGAAACTGTACCGGATTGCTTGGTTGAGTCACCATTATAAGGAAATGTGCCCATAAGTTGTAATGAATCAGTTAACAAGAGTTTTTTCTTAGCTCTGGACCACTAGCATATCTCAGTTAAATAATAACTGTTAAGGGCTTGATTTAATTCACCTCAAATTAACAAATTAAATTAAGCCCTTCACAGTCATTATTTAATTTCAAGCTTTCCCCCCACACCATGCCCATATCACCCCTCCCAACACAACAGTGGTCCCCCAGGTTGATTCTCAGTCAGAGTGGTGGTCCCTGGTTCATAATCAGTTGAAAACCCCTGACTTAAATGATTTGGAACACCTGTTCCCTAGCAGGCTTTGAGAACCCACCCCTCCACCTGGGACTGGACTCCTGATTGGCTGTCAATTAAGCACGAACAAATCAAAACTAGAGAAACACAAGATTGACACACGGCTGCTGACAAGATAGGTTGTGATTCTACACACATGTGCTGGGCCATGTACATTTCAAACAAACTATGCCCTTCTGCACTGATCATGAGGTTTTAACTCAAAGGACTATGAATTAGTTTCCTATTTTTTATATATGGCATCTGTCCATATATTTACCCTATTTAAACCATATGAATTCAGTCTTTTTAGAAATGTGTTTTTAGTGTATTAACCTATTTATTTATTGCATTAATTTGAGCCAGTAGTCTAAATTAATTATGGAATTAGTTTTAGACTGGGCTACATATATACTGTACTTAAGTAACAAGTACTTTTACTTTGAATATTTACATAGCATCTTATGTATTACAGGTCATTTGTAGACCTGACATCCTAGTGTGTATAATTGATCAATGTGCAGATTTGAGATATTATTAGAGATATACTTGTTTTGATATTATACTGTTTAGACTGATGATATGTTCTTGGTTTACCAATGATCCTGGATTACTATTTTTATGCATTTGATGTATTAACTTGTGTTTTCCTTGCTGTAAATTGCTCTGGAATAAGAGCGTCTGCTAAGTGCCTAAATTGTATATTGTAACCATGAAGTAATGTTAAGGAGTGTTATGTCTCACACGTGACGTCACCACCCCAAATTGTACCTGTATACACTCTTAATCCCCCATGCTAAAGCCATGAACGACTTCAGGCCTGCAGCACTCACTTCCATCCTCTGTAAATGTATGGAGAGGGTAGTCACTGAGGAACTTACCAATATGGGTGACAGTCAGTGTTGCATTGGTGAATCTATCTCTGGTGTGATGCTATTTTAAGACGTCACACTCATGTCGCTTAACACCTACACTACTGTCACAAATGGACAATTGATATGCATCTAAGCTCATTCCTATGTTAATTATGTGACACCCGGCAGTCGGCAGCCTTTGTAAACTTTGTTGAGGTGTGAACTTATAAGGGTTGTTTTTAATCAATGCATATGCGTGTGCGTGCTCCTGCTCAAAAGACTGGTGGGACGGTGTGTTACTGCATGCAATGACCAATGCAACACTGGTGACAGTCTGGACCCACTCCAGTTTGCCTACAAGGTGAAACAGGGAGTTGAGGATGCCAACCTAACTTTTAACACATGCAGATACATTGACTCTCCAAACTCATCTTATTTATGGAATTTCCATCTGCTTTCAACACATAAACACAAACAAACTGATGCACTTTCAATGACTAACTCAACACAACGCTGGTTTTATGGATTCATCATTTCAGACAGACTCCAGCATGTTAAGAGTAAATGGTTTGACATCCGGTAATATTGTTTTAAATACTGGGGTCCCACAGAGCTGTGTCTTGTCACATTCTCTTCTCCATAAACACAAGCAAAATTAAATGCAATAACAATGGACCGAAGCTCTTTAAATATGCAGGTGGCAAGCGCTCTCTGACCACATAGGTGGACATATGGTCCTCCCTGAAGCTGAGTGTCAGTATTCACCTGTTTCCTAGAATGTGTGTTTTCCACTTCCTGTCGATTTGATCCAATGAAACTGGTCAGATGACCAATGATATCCAATGAAATCGACAGGAAGTGGAAAACACACAGCCTAGGAAACAGGTGAATAAGGCTGACCATTCAGTCTCCTCAGGAGACTGAATGGTTTTAATAACAAGGACATTTTAACAGTATTGAATCATCACAAAAAAACAACAACTCACAAGAATCATTAAACAATCAAATCTTTGTCTCTACATGCAGTGAAAAGTAAGGCAGATCATCAAGGACCCTTCACACCCCCTAAAGTGGGGTCCGGGTGGGTTGAGGGGGTTCCAGGGGGTCCCCAGATAAATGACATGACAGAGTCTTTTACTCTGTTACAAGTAAAAGGCCTGTGTTCAAAATGTTACTTGAGTAAAAGTACAAAAGTATTGGCATCAAAACACTTAAAGTATCAATAGTAAAAGTACTGAAATGTTTGAAAATAGCAGATCTACAAGCTCACAACGTGTCGCCATGCGACGGGTTGTGAGCTTGTAGATCTGCTATTTTCAAATAGCCTATGTATAAAATAGGACTGAATTAAGTGGTTAAAGTATGTTTTATTATATAATAATTTATATCTGCAAAGTAACTAAGTATAAAGTTTTCAAATAATTGTAGTGGAGTAAAAGTACAATATTTGCCTCTAAGGTGTAGTGGAGTGGAAGTCAAAGTATTGAAAATGGGAAATACTGCAGTAAAGTAAAAACACCAAAATGTTTTACTTTAGTACAGTACTTGAGTAAATGTACTTAATAACTTTACACCACTGCTGCGATGTAAAGCTCACAACGCATCGCTTTGCGACACGTTGTGAGCTTGTAGACCTGCTATTCCCAAAGGATTTTATACACATGATAACTTGTGAAATGGAACATTGTGCATAATGAGTACTTTTACTTGGAGTACTGAAGTATATTTTGATTTGAAACACGAAAACGATCCGCCTCTATTTCCATTGCCTGAGAGACAAGAGCCTGCGATTGGTTGTGATGGTTTCCCTGACAACCAATTAAAACCTGCGCTCATTGGTCGTCCCTCAGCACACTGCGCTCTCATTGGTTGTATGACTCCAGCGCAGCTTGAAAGTCGCTCCAAATCAAGTCATTAGTGTCTGAGCAGCAGCAGCTGAGTGGTTCTGTCTGTGGGTTGGGAGATCAACAAGGAGGTATGTTTATGGCTTTATAACTATTTATATCCACGTCTGAACATTGTTGGTTGAGAAATAACATTGTGACCCAACATATGGTGCACATATTTCATGCACTTTATTTTTGCTGCAAGATTCTGTTGGTTAGTTAGCCTGTAGTGTAGGTAGGCCTACTTCCTTGTAAACACAAACCGTTTGTAAGGACGTTTTAAAAGACACCATCCTATTAAAACAAATGTATCTTGGCTTTTGTATATAGAATACATAGGTTATGTGGCCTTTTCTACTGTTTATCATGAAGTTGCCTCAATCATTTATATTACTTATATTGCATAGACCATATTCACACGGCGGCCATGTTTCTATGAAGTCAATGAAAGTAGCCACCCCGGGTGGCGGCACTTTCAATGTTAAATTCCAATATGGCCGCCGTGTGAATATGGTCTATGGCTTTGTAGGCCAGGGAGGAAGTCAAAGGTAAGGTTCCGTTTGTACACTCTCAGAGTTAAAGACCTGTAAGGGTCCATTTGGTTCCATTTGTACACTCTCAGAGTTACAGACTTGTAAGGGTCCATTTGTACACTCAGTTACAGACCTGTAAGGGTCCATTTGGTTCCATTTGTACACTCTCAGTTACAGACCTGTAAGGGTCCATTTGGTTCCATGTATACACTCTCAGAGTTACAGACCTGTAAGGGTCCATTTGGTTCCATTTGTACACTCAGTTACAGACCTGTAAAGGTCCATTTGGTTCCATTTGTACACTCAGTTACAGACCCGTAAGGGTCCATTTGGTTTCATTTGTACACTCTCAGTTACAGATATGTAATGTCAGTGGTGGAAGAAGTACTCAGATATTTTACTTAAGTAAAAGTAGCAATACCATGTAGAAATACTCCGTTACAAGTAAAGGGCCTGTGTTAAAAATGTTACTTGAGTAAAAGTACAAAAGTATTGGCATCAAAATATTCTTAAAGTAAAACTACTAGAATGTTTGAAAATAGCAGACCTACACGCTCACAAGGCTTTGCGGTGCGACATGTTGTGACTGGAGCTTGTAGATCTGCTATTTTCAAATACCCTATGTATAAATTAGGGATAAAGTGGTTAATGTATGTTATGATATCATCATTTATATCTGGAAATTAACTAGCAACTAAAGTTGTCAAATAATTGTAGTGGAATAAAGGACTTTCCCATTGCCTGAGAGACAAGAGCCTGCGATTGGACCATGGGTGTGAACAGCAGTGCATGTTAACCATCACATAAGAATGTTGCATAGTTACTTCAGCCGAGTCACTTGCCTCACATATAGTTTATTTGCAGTGTGCAAGATTCCATCATAATTTTAGCACTCTGCAAATGTGTAAATATATAAAACAGTCAATAACCTCAAAATAACAGAGCAGAGTTCTGTATCTAAACATAAACCCTCTTGTCTTTTTCCCCTCCAGCTGACAATGGCCTTGGTACAGGTGCAAAAGAAACGCTCCTAAAGTGCCCCACCCCTGGCTGCAATGGCCAGGGGAACACCCAGGACCCCTCAAAAAAGACACACAGACTGGCTAAATATTGCCCTCTTTTAAGCAGCCCAGTGCAGCCTGGTGCAGCCCAGAAATGCACCCATCCAGGCTGCAATGGCCTTGGTAGAGGTAATAATAAACGTAAATTGCCCTGGCTGTAATGGCCAGGGCAATCCCAATCCCCAACCCTCCACCATCAGCAGCACCAACACCATCAGCACCATCACCATCAGCAGCACCAACAACACCATCAGCACCATCACCATCAGCATCAGCAGCACCAACAGGCCCCGCCCCCACCGCCACCACCCTCAGCTGCCACCATCACCTCAGCATCATCACCATCATCATCATTCCTGGTTCAAATCATACCTCACTGACAGACATCATTTCATATCCATCAACAACTGCCAATCACACAACTCTTGTCATGGCGTCCCCCAAGGCTCAGTACTTGGCCCCCATCCTCTTCATGCTCTCCCTTGGACAGATACTCCGCAGACACGGCCTCCGATACCACTGCTATGCTGATGACGCACAACTTTACCTCCCCTGCACAGCCATCACTGCCACCACCCACTCCACCCTCACCTCCTGCCTGACCGACGTAAAAAACTGGATGCAAACTTCTTAAAACTCAACTGCAATAAATCGGAAATCCTCATCATTGGCCCTGACTCACTCAGGACTGAGGGAGAAGTCCAACTGCCAATAAAGTTGTTTTTATTCTGCTCTTCAAAGCGACTTTGAGTACCTAGAAAAGCGCTATATAAATTGTATGTATTATTATAACGGGCCCCACCGCCACCACCCTCGGATCCCGCCATCACCCTCACCCCCCCAGGAATTGGACCCACCCCCGTCCAGCCCTCTGTTGGGTGGGCTTTATAACATGGGACTGTTACGGGCGCCCTCCTGTCGCAGGATTTGCCGTTCAGGACTCCGTGACCCCGCCTCATCATTCTAAGCTCTAACTGTTTTATTACATCGTAGCATTTATTTGGCCCTGAGTGTCTGTGATCTTGCATACATTTCGTGTGTTCCGGGTGCGCAGTCGTGGATCGATCTCTGTGTTTGGAATACATGGGATGTATGTAGGATCAGACATTCTAGGACTACAATATTCTGATAGTGTTTTAATTTTATGGTGTATAAATATTTGTATTTTTGAAATACATTTTACATTAAACAAAATCATTGTAGATCGGCTGTGTGTGGTCACTGTAGGTTTTGTATTGGCTGCCAAAGACGCATATCTGCGTTCTATTTAATCCCTCGCCTGGCTGCCAAAGACGCAGATCTGCGTGTTTTTTTTTTGACCCAAAGACCAAGGAGATAAGATTTATCGAAGATTTAAACTCCTATGCACTTTCTTGTTTAAAACTTAAAAATTCTGTATCTCGGCTCCTGAGTACTTTTTTTTTTTCAATGAAAAATCTCTGGCAGTCTACAGCAAAAAATCTGAAATAATTCTGGCAGATTAGGTGTTAATAATCAAATCTGCAAGTGTAACTAAAGCTGTAATTGTAGTGGAGTAGAAGTAGGCCTAACAAAAATGGAAAAGAAAGTAAAAGTACCCCAAAATGTGCATTGTAAGCACTTGCATAGTACTTGAGTAAATATACTTAGTTACTTTGAAGCACCACTGAGCAGCCAATGACTGACAAGCTAGCTAACACCAGGTGTACTGATTGCTAGAGTGAAGAGACATGGGTTTAAATTAATGGTCTTAATTTAAAATGTATACATCACACAGCTTAGATCTTTGGATTAAATTGGAGAGCAGACCTGTGCGATCTACTGTCTGTAGTGTAAAAAGTGCAGCCACGGTGACTTTACGAAAACACAGGGCATTTCTCCTCTGTCCTCTCTCTAGGGGTTTTCAGTTGAAATAACATTTGACTTTCCCATTGACTTTTTTGTGTTTAAAGTTAATTATTTCAAAAACTACAAATTATTTAAAAAAAAAAGTACAAGCACACAGCAAGTTTTTTTTTACAGTTTGAATGGAGTTTCTAAGTGAAAGTATGTAGGAGTAGTTAGGTGCCAAACTTTTGGGAGAGAATAATAAAGAAATAGTGATTTCTATTTTGAAATAGTGATTATTGTGTGCTCGCTGCAGCGAGCCCACAATAATAATCCATAATCCTCAATCAATACTATAATTCATCAACGCTAAAGGCTTGCCCTTGTGCAAGGCACTTACTGGTCCTGATGTGCAGGTGATAGTGCCTGCATGGTTTCCTCCACTGTCACTGAGTGAATATGTGTGTGTGTGAATGGCACACTGTAAAGCGCTTTGGGAATGGCGCCAATGCACCATTTACCATTCACATGCTTTATACATACGGTATGGGGTTGTGGAACCCAACCATGGGCCAACGGGCTGTCATTCACAAAAATGTGTTTGTTTACATTATGGTAAAATAAAAATGCATGAAACGGTATATTACTGTAGCCTACCTTATCAAGGCCGTCAATACCCCTTTGTTGCTGTTGTAGTCAAGGATGATTTGTGGCTTCCTGTCCTTCCTGTGTGTATGTAAGGAGAATGTATTATGCTGGATGAACATAATACCTGTATTATACCCATTCATTTCCTAGGGCAGACATTTTTGACCCGGAAGTTGTGAACCACACAAAATTCACTGAAAGGGGTCATCAGCAATTTTCTATGTTCACCTTGAGGTCTTGAGGCAAGGTCTTGAGGCATTCAGAAGAAAAACACGAGAAAAAAAGAAACAAGTATACAGAGTGTACTTCAAGTATTCAAAGTGTCAGAGGATGTACAGAAAGAAGAAACAAAGTTGTGCTTGAATCGTTCTCTTTTTTTATTTTTTATACAACTTTTAAATAAATACCATTTTGGATCAGGTAGTGAATGTAAAATCAGCTATGCAGAGGCAACTCCAAAACTGGTGACCTATAGTAATTCAGTGCCACTTGTTGAAATCACTCGCTTTGGTTGAAACCTAGTCACTGAGTTCCATATGTCACCATTTATGTGTCAGCTAGTTTGGCTAATTTACAGTAGCTGCTAACAGCCTAGCACCTCTTAAGAATGTACAGTTTAGCCGATAATCACTATTCAACACTTCGTCTTAATAGTGCCAACTTCTCAGTAATAATATGCCATTACACTGAACAAGATGTCTCACTCTGTCAGTATCTGTTAAAATGACTTATATCATGGGTTTTCAACTGGTGGTCCGTGGACAACTGGTGGTCTGTGAAGGTATTGCATGTGGTCCCTGGCCATGCATTTAGTTATGTAGGAAAGTGAAGATTTGTATTTTATTGTATTCTATGTTATTTTATCGACCACTTGTTGAGAAACAGTGCAGTAAATTATCTGGTGACGTACTGTATGATGACGCGCCAATGTTGTCAGTTACTGGGAAGTCGGATGTCAAGAACTTCCACAGAAATGGAAGTTGGAATCTCAAGGGAAACTGTACCGGATTGCTTGGTTGAGTCACCATTATAAGGAAATGTGCCCATAAGTTGTAATGAATCAGTTAACAAGAGTTTTTTCTTAGCTCTGGACCACTAGCATATCTCAGTTAAATAATAACTGTTAAGGGCTTGATTTAATTCACCTCAAATTAACAAATTAAATTAAGCCCTTCACAGTCATTATTTAATTTCAAGCTTTCCCCCCACACCATGCCCATATCACCCCTCCCAACACAACAGTGGTCCCCCAGGTTGATTCTCAGTCAGAGTGGTGGTCCCTGGTTCATAATCAGTTGAAAACCCCTGACTTAAATGATTTGGAACACCTGTTCCCTAGCAGGCTTTGAGAACCCACCCCTCCACCTGGGACTGGACTCCTGATTGGCTGTCAATTAAGCACGAACAAATCAAAACTAGAGAAACACAAGATTGACACACGGCTGCTGACAAGATAGGTTGTGATTCTACACACATGTGCTGGGCCATGTACATTTCAAACAAACTATGCCCTTCTGCACTGATCATGAGGTTTTAACTCAAAGGACTATGAATTAGTTTCCTATTTTTTATATATGGCATCTGTCCATATATTTACCCTATTTAAACCATATGAATTCAGTCTTTTTAGAAATGTGTTTTTAGTGTATTAACCTATTTATTTATTGCATTAATTTGAGCCAGTAGTCTAAATTAATTATGGAATGAGTTTTAGACTGGGCTACATATATACTGTACTTAAGTAACAAGTACTTTTACTTTGAATATTTACATAGCATCTTATGTATTACAGGTCATTTGTAGACCTGACATCCTAGTGTGTATAATTGATCAATGTGCAGATTTGAGATATTATTAGAGATATACTTGTTTTGATATTATACTGTTTAGACTGATGATATGTTCTTGGTTTACCAATGATCCTGGATTACTATTTTTATGCATTTGATGTATTAACTTGTGTTTTCCTTGCTGTAAATTGCTCTGGAATAAGAGCGTCTGCTAAGTGCCTAAATTGTATATTGTAACCATGAAGTAATGTTAAGGAGTGTTATGTCTCACACGTGACGTCACCACCCCAAATTGTACCTGTATACACTCTTAATCCCCCATGCTAAAGCCATGAACGACTTCAGGCCTGCAGCACTCACTTCCATCCTCTGTAAATGTATGGAGAGGGTAGTCACTGAGGAACTTACCAATATGGGTGACAGTCAGTGTTGCATTGGTGAATCTATCTCTGGTGGGATGCTATTTTAAGACGTCACACTCATGTCGCTTAACACCTACACTACTGTCACAAATGGACAATTGATATGCATCTAAGCTCATTCCTATGTTAATTATGTGACACCCGGCAGTCGGCAGCCTTTGTAAACTTTGTTGAGGTGTGAACTTATAAGGGTTGTTTTTAATCAATGCATATGCGTGTGCGTGCTCCTGCTCAAAAGACTGGTGGGACGGTGTGTTACTGCATGCAATGACCAATGCAACACTGGTGACAGTCTGGACCCACTCCAGTTTGCCTACAAGGTGAAACAGGGAGTTGAGGATGCCAACCTAACTTTTAACACATGCAGATACATTGACTCTCCAAACTCATCTTATTTATGGAATTTCCATCTGCTTTCAACACATAAACACAAACAAACTGATGCACTTTCAATGACTAACTCAACACAACGCTGGTTTTATGGATTCATCATTTCAGACAGACTCCAGCATGTTAAGAGTAAATGGTTTGACATCCGGTAATATTGTTTTAAATACTGGGGTCCCACAGAGCTGTGTCTTGTCACATTCTCTTCTCCATAAACACAAGCAAAATTAAATGCAATAACAATGGACCGAAGCTCTTTAAATATGCAGGTGGCAAGCGCTCTCTGACCACATAGGTGGACATATGGTCCTCCCTGAAGCTGAGTGTCAGTATTCACCTGTTTCCTAGAATGTGTGTTTTCCACTTCCTGTCGATTTGATCCAATGAAACTGGTCAGATGACCAATGATATCCAATGAAATCGACAGGAAGTGGAAAACACACAGCCTAGGAAACAGGTGAATAAGGCTGACCATTCAGTCTCCTCAGGAGACTGAATGGTTTTAATAACAAGGACATTTTAACAGTATTGAATCATCACAAAAAAACAACAACTCACAAGAATCATTAAACAATCAAATCTTTGTCTCTACATGCAGTGAAAGGTAAGGCAGATCATCAAGGACCCTTCACACCCCCTAAAGTGGGGTCCGGGTGGGTTGAGGGGGTTCCAGGGGGTCCCCAGATAAATGACATGACAGAGTCTTTTACTCTGTTACAAGTAAAAGGCCTGTGTTCAAAATGTTACTTGAGTAAAAGTACAAAAGTATTGGCATCAAAACACTTAAAGTATCAATAGTAAAAGTACTGAAATGTTTGAAAATAGCAGATCTACAAGCTCACAACGTGTCGCCATGCGACGGGTTGTGAGCTTGTAGATCTGCTATTTTCAAATAGCCTATGTATAAAATAGGACTGAATTAAGTGGTTAAAGTATGTTTTATTATATAATAATTTATATCTGCAAAGTAACTAAGTATAAAGTTTTCAAATAATTGTAGTGGAGTAAAAGTACAATATTTGCCTCTAAGGTGTAGTGGAGTGGAAGTCAAAGTATTGAAAATGGGAAATACTGCAGTAAAGTAAAAACACCAAAATGTTTTACTTTAGTACAGTACTTGAGTAAATGTACTTAATAACTTTACACCACTGCTGCGATGTAAAGCTCACAACGCATCGCTTTGCGACACGTTGTGAGCTTGTAGACCTGCTATTCCCAAAGGATTTTATACACATGATAACTTGTGAAATGGAACATTGTGCATAATGAGTACTTTTACTTGGAGTACTGAAGTATATTTTGATTTGAAACACGAAAACGATCCGCCTCTATTTCCATTGCCTGAGAGACAAGAGCCTGCGATTGGTCGTGATGGTTTCCCTGACAACCAATTAAAACCTGCGCTCATTGGTCGTCCCTCAGCACACTGCGCTCTCATTGGTTGTATGACTCCAGCGCAGCTTGAAAGTCGCTCCAAATCAAGTCATTAGTGTCTGAGCAGCAGCAGCTGAGTGGTTCTGTCTGTGGGTTGGGAGATCAACAAGGAGGTATGTTTATGGCTTTATAACTATTTATATCCACGTCTGAACATTGTTGGTTGAGAAATAACATTGTGACCCAACATATGGTGCACATATTTCATGCACTTTATTTTTGCTGCAAGATTCTGTTGGTTAGTTAGCCTGTAGTGTAGGTAGGCCTACTTCCTTGTAAACACAAACCGTTTGTAAGGACGTTTTAAAAGACACCATCCTATTAAAACAAATGTATCTTGGCTTTTGTATATAGAATACATAGGTTATGTGGCCTTTTCTACTGTTTATCATGAAGTTGCCTCAATCATTTATATTACTTATATTGCATGGCTTTGTAGGCCAGGGAGGAAGTCAAAGGTAAGGTTCCGTTTGTACACTCTCAGAGTTAAAGACCTGTAAGGGTCCATTTGGTTCCATTTGTACACTCTCAGAGTTACAGACTTGTAAGGGTCCATTTGTACACTCAGTTACAGACCTGTAAGGGTCCATTTGGTTCCATTTGTACACTCTCAGTTACAGACCTGTAAGGGTCCATTTGGTTCCATGTATACACTCTCAGAGTTACAGACCTGTAAGGGTCCATTTGGTTCCATTTGTACACTCAGTTACAGACCTAAGGTCCATTTGGTTCCATTTGTACACTCAGTTACAGACCCGTAAGGGTCCATTTGGTTTCATTTGTACACTCTCAGTTACAGATATGTAATGTCAGTGGTGGAAGAAGTACTCAGATATTTTACTTAAGTAAAAGTAGCAATACCATGTAGAAATACTCCGTTACAAGTAAAGGGCCTGTGTTAAAAATGTTACTTGAGTAAAAGTACAAAAGTATTGGCATCAAAATATTCTTAAAGTAAAACTACTAGAATGTTTGAAAATAGCAGACCTACACGCTCACAAGGCTTTGCGGTGCGACATGTTGTGACTGGAGCTTGTAGATCTGCTATTTTCAAATACCCTATGTATAAATTAGGGATAAAGTGGTTAATGTATGTTATGATATCATCATTTATATCTGGAAATTAACTAGCAACTAAAGTTGTCAAATAATTGTAGTGGAATAAAGGACTTTCCCATTGCCTGAGAGACAAGAGCCTGCGATTGGACCATGGGTGTGAACAGCAGTGCATGTTAACCATCACATAAGAATGTTGCATAGTTACTTCAGCCGAGTCACTTGCCTCACATATAGTTTATTTGCAGTGTGCAAGATTCCATCATAATTTTAGCACTCTGCAAATGTGTAAATATATAAAACAGTCAATAACCTCAAAATAACAGAGCAGAGTTCTGTATCTAAACATAAACCCTCTTGTCTTTTTCCCCTCCAGCTGACAATGGCCTTGGTACAGGTGCAAAAGAAACGCTCCTAAAGTGCCCCACCCCTGGCTGCAATGGCCAGGGGAACACCCAGGACCCCTCAAAAAAGACACACAGACTGGCTAAATATTGCCCTCTTTTAAGCAGCCCAGTGCAGCCTGGTGCAGCCCAGAAATGCACCCATCCAGGCTGCAATGGCCTTGGTAGAGGTAATAATAAACGTAAATTGCCCTGGCTGTAATGGCCAGGGCAATCCCAATCCCCAACCCTCCACCATCAGCAGCACCAACACCATCAGCACCATCACCATCAGCAGCACCAACAACACCATCAGCACCATCACCATCAGCATCAGCAGCACCAACAGGCCCCGCCCCCACCGCCACCACCCTCAGCTGCCACCATCACCTCAGCATCATCACCATCATCATCATTCCTGGTTCAAATCATACCTCACTGACAGACATCATTTCATATCCATCAACAACTGCCAATCACACACAACTCTTGTCATGGCGTCCCCCAAGGCTCAGTACTTGGCCCCCATCCTCTTCATGCTCTCCCTTGGACAGATACTCCGCAGACACGGCCTCCGATACCACTGCTATGCTGATGACGCACAACTTTACCTCCCCTGCACAGCCATCACTGCCACCACCCACTCCACCCTCACCTCCTGCCTGACCGACGTAAAAAACTGGATGCAAACTTCTTAAAACTCAACTGCAATAAATCGGAAATCCTCATCATTGGCCCTGACTCACTCAGGACTGAGGGAGAAGTCCAACTGCCAATAAAGTTGTTTTTATTCTGCTCTTCAAAGCGACTTTGAGTACCTAGAAAAGCGCTATATAAATTGTATGTATTATTATAACGGGCCCCACCGCCACCACCCTCGGATCCCGCCATCACCCTCACCCCCCCAGGAATTGGACCCACCCCCGTCCAGCCCTCTGTTGGGTGGGCTTTATAACATGGGACTGTTACGGGCGCCCTCCTGTCGCAGGATTTGCCGTTCAGGACTCCGTGACCCCGCCTCATCATTCTAAGCTCTAACTGTTTTATTACATCGTAGCATTTATTTGGCCCTGAGTGTCTGTGATCTTGCATACATTTCGTGTGTTCCGGGTGCGCAGTCGTGGATCGATCTCTGTGTTTGGAATACATGGGATGTATGTAGGATCAGACATTCTAGGACTACAATATTCTGATAGTGTTTTAATTTTATGGTGTATAAATATTTGTATTTTTGAAATACATTTTACATTAAACAAAATCATTGTAGATCGGCTGTGTGTGGTCACTGTAGGTTTTGTATTGGCTGCCAAAGACGCATATCTGCGTTCTATTTAATCCCTCGCCTGGCTGCCAAAGACGCAGATCTGCGTTCTCTTTTTTTTGACCCAAAGACCAAGGAGATATGATTTATCGAAGATTTAAACTCCTATGCACTTCCTTGTTAACTTACAACTTAAAAATTCTGTATCTCGGCTCCTGAGTACTTTTTTTTTCAATGAAAAATCTCTGGCAGTCTACAGCAAAAAAATCTGAAATAATTCTGGCAGATTAGGTGTTAATAATCAAATCTGCAAATTGTAACTAAAGCTGTAATTGTAGTGGAGTAGAAGTAGGCCTAACAAAAATGGAAAAGAAAGTAAAAGTACCCCAAAATTAAACTGTGCATTGTAAGCACTTGCATAGTACTTGAGTAAATATACTTAGTTACTTTGAAGCACCACTGAGCAGCCAATGACTGACAAGCTAGCTAACACCAGGTGTACTGATTGCTAGAGTGAAGAGAGACATGGGTTTATATTAATGGTCTTAATTTAAAATGTATACATCACACAGCTTAGATCTTTGGATTAAATTGGAGAGCAGACCTGTGCGATCTACTGTCTGTAGTGTAAAAAGTGAAGCCACAGTGACTTTACGAAAACACAGGGCATTTCTCCTCTGTCCTCTCTCTAGGGGTTTTCAGTTGAAATAACATTTGACTTTCCCATTGACTTTTTTTGTGTTTAAAGTTAATTATTAACTACAAATATATTTTTTTTTTACAAGCACACAGCAAGCTGGATTTTTTTTACAGTTTGAATGGAGTTTCTAAGTGAAAGTATGTAGGAGTAGTTAGGTGCCAAACTTTTGGGAGAGAATAATAAAGAAATAGTGATTTCTATTTTGAAATAGTGATTATTGTGTGCTCGCTGCAGCGAGCCCACAATAATAATCCATAATCCTCAATCAATACTATAATTCATCAACGCTAAAGGCTTGCCCTTGTGCAAGGCACTTACTGGTCCTGATGTGCAGGTGATAGTGCCTGCATGGTTTCCGCCACTGTCACTGAGTGAATGTGTGTGTGTGTGTGTGTGTGTGTGAATGGCACACTGTAAAGCGCTTTGGGAATGGCGCCAATGCACCATTTACCATTCACATAATGCTTTATACATACGGTATGGGGTTGTTGAACCCAACCATGGGCCAACGGGCTGTCATTCACAAAAATGTGTTTGTTTACATTATGGTAAAATAAAAATGCACGAAACGGTATATTACTGTAGCCTACCTTATCAAGGCCGTCAATACCCCTTTGTTGCTGTTGTAGTCAAGGATGATTTGTGGCTTCCTGTCCTTCCTGTGCGTGTGTATGTAAGGAGAATGTATTATGCTGGATGAACATAATACCTGTATTATACCCATTCATTTCCTAGGGCAGACATTTTTGACCCGGAAGTTGTGAACCACACAAAATTCACTGAAAGGGGTCATCAGCAATTTTCTATGTTCACCTTGAGGTCTTGAGGCAAGGTCTTGAGGCATTCAGAAGAAAAACACGAGAAAAAAAGAAACAAGTATACAGAGTGTACTTCAAGTATTCAAAGTGTGAGAGGATGTACAGAAAGAAGAAACAAAGTTGTGCTTGAATCGTTCTCTTTTTTTATTTTTTATACAACTTTTAAATAAATACCATTTTGGATCAGGTAGTGAATGTAGAATCAGCTATGCAGGCTGATAAACATTCCACTTATATCCGAAATGTCATTGCTGATCTGCTGTCAAAAAAGGGAAGGAAATAAAGTAAAGGAAAATGGCTCATTGTTGGCATGTCAAGGCCAGCGTGCATGAAGAGACAGGAGGACAAAAGAAGGAGAACTTGTCGACAGTGCTGCTGGCTGATGTGGCCGTAGACCAATATACAGAGGACGCAGAGAAGTACACTAATGAAAAACAACGCTCTGGCTGCAATTATGATGATTTGGTCGACTAACATGGCTAATGGCTATAGGCCAACGTATAGAGGACACAGGGAAGTAGAGTAATTAAATCTAATATGATTGCCAGACACTGTGTGAAGCTACACTATGGGATGTGGATGTGGTTTATGTACTGAATGTGTATCTGTTTTTGTGCTGCTCTCCATGGTGATGAGGAGAAGCCAGAGAGATAAACATAAAGTCTAGTGCAGGGGTCAGTCGCGGCATGCATGACTCCATGATTAGCTCATTCTCCCACCACTTATAACCACTGTGTTCACACGGGCAGACACAAAGATGCATGCTACCATTCATTTTCAGTGGAAGCCAGCGACATGAAGATACATAAAGCAACACCCGCCGTTTGAAGCTGCTACAAAAGATACAAAGCTACAAATTGAGGTGGAGCTTGAGGGTTCAACTTCCAGATACAAAGATACAAAACTACAACTGTAGCTCCGATGATGCAGCACGCTTGATGACGTCAACGAACGTGTTGAGCAACACAGATACAAAGCGACAGAGCTTCATTTAACCTCTCTGGTGATAAAATGGTCGAAAGAGTGATCAAAAAGGTCAACCAAAGAACACGCTATTTGTATAGGATTGCCCCCCTAGTCAGTATGAATACTTTGAAGATTCTTGCAGGGGCCCTCATACAAGGTCATGCTCCTCATGGTATCACAACACCACCAAGGCCTCAAAAATAAGGCTCCAAACTTCCAAAAACAAACTAGTAAGGCTACTTCTTCGCCTCAAACTCACAACCCATCTAACCCCGGTTCACTTTGCTAGGGTTGGATGGCTCAGGGTTGAGGACAGTACAGCAACTTGCAATGGGCCTAGTCTACAAGATACGACACAACATGAGCTTGTTGATCTGCTATTTTCAGCAAAAGCTTACCCAACAATACCGATGCTGGGTTTAAGTGGTTAAAGCCAAAAGGTCATTTTAAATAATTTAAATGCTAGAAATATAATTCATGTGAAAAACGGTATATATTATAATTTTGCATTCTCATAAATATTTTGGATACATTTTGGAAAATCGGTGTTCGAAGAGCTAAATCCGCCCCAACTCCAACATTCAGAAAATGTCCACTTTAATAATGTACTCCCTAAATGCTCCTGATGAGCAGATTGGTGCCTTGCATGGCTACATACATCCACCATCGGCATGTGAATGTGTGTGTGAATGGATGAATGCAACGCATTGTAATGAACTTGAAATGAAAAGCACTATATAGACCATTAACGCTACAGTCCAAATTCTTGAAAAGGCTTTTAGTTGACGTGGGACCGAACTTATTTGATTTTATAGAGAAGATCAAGTACTTTAGTTTTATCAGTGTGTAACCAAACATCATTTTATGGAGTAGCCATCGTCTGAATGAAGGGAGATTTGAGCAGCAAAGACACTTCAGTAATAAAGGTGCTGCGTAGGCTAATAGAAAAGCTTTTATGTAAGCCCATTTGGAAATGCAGCATTACTTACATTAGATGTACTTTGTACTTACTACTTAGTATTTTTTGGCACACTTTGTCCCATTGAATTTGCATCAAAACCATTTAGCCCTGGAACTGGTTGGAATAACATGTTCCGTCCACCGCTATGTCCAACCGGGGAAACTCCCCCCTGTCAGGTGATAAGAAGTGGTCTGCTAACTCCTCATGTGTTGAAGGAAGCATGAGCTGAGTTCTGGGCTCTCCCAGGCTGGCAGAGGGAGAGTAGAGCCCAGGATTACATGCTTAGGCAATTGGGACTGGGTGAAAAATAGGGGTTACAAAATCCTGGGATACAAATTTTGAAAAATAAATCAATAAATAATAAACATTTAGCCCTATATACTTGCATCGCTGTTTTTGACAATTTTGACACACCCAAAATAGGGACGCCAGTTTGAAAGTGGTTTAAGATTAAATATCACAGAAAATCTGAGATAGTATTGTTTATTTTCTGTGATATTTCATAATTTAAAGCAAATGAAGTTCGTTATATGTGGCTGTTTAGAACTGAAAACAGGAAAGTGGACCAAGTTACACTGAGAAGGCTAAGCAGGCAAGTGTGTCCAATTTCATGTCTGATTTATAAATACCATGCAAATAAAGGATTTTCAGCCCAAATCAACTGTGGCTTGGATTGCACCTGGAATTTGGCAAAACAAAAAAGAGGGAGTAATCTTAGCACTATATAAGTATAATATTGCATAATGTTGTCGTATAAACTTTTAAACCATTTTCAACCACTTCCAAAATGGCTATTTTGTTTTCAAATTATTTCACTATTTATTGTTTCAAAATCTTTCAGAAAATAAATGTAAAAAATGTTCAAGGGAGTATAAAATAGCGGTTAAGTGGTTAAATTGGTCATTACTGGCTTAACTGCATGTCTTTTTCTGATTGAACACAAATGCCAAGGCTACCTCATAACTCAGTGTGATATTTAAAATGGATATTATGGAATACACTGAATTTCAATAGCTCAAGTCATAAAAATGACAAAGATAGGACTATAAATTATAGACTGGTATGCTAATGAGCTTCCTATGGTCTTGATGTACTGTCTTTAAACATATGTTTCTACTCAAATAGCCAGACATGTTTATCCTTACTTATTTGATTTAAATATTCAATGTAAAGAACATCAGCCCTTTGTGCCATGGGAAAAGAGCAACTACAAGATAGATAGATCATAGATCATAGTAAAAATTGGCCATGAGAAATTATTCTGTATTATGGCTCCATTAGCGTGCCTTCCATTGCAAGAACACATACAGTACATGGTCCTGTACGATACTATGGCACAATATGCTCATTTGTGCTCAAGCTTTTAGTAAAGTAGTTTGTCCATATTATAGACATTTAAAGTGCTTGTGGGTCATTATCTTAAATTGGAGTCTTCAAATTTGATGGGTTCAAAAGGTCTTCATCAGTGGAAACATTAATTATAGAACTAGGCTATAATTATCCACCTTTATCAGCCAGCCTTAATTATTTTATCAGCTGTAGTTATGGCACTACTAGCACACTTTGAAGTGGCCTTTAAAGACACCTTTAATTTTTCTGTATTTGGTCATTATGGAGACAGTTGTAAGTGCAAGTCACCCCCACACATGTCACTGAGGCCCTATTTCTCTGGGTTTTGTATTATTGGTGGTGGGGCACGTACTCCTCTTTGAGCCAGCTACCAGCTACCAGCTACTGTAATCTCTGAGGTTTATGGAAATGTTGGTCAGCAAATCTGCACAGTCAGAACTGACAATCCAATATTATTTAGTCTGGTTTTGCATTTATTTCCATGTTTAGTATAGATACAAAACAAAACTGCCTAGTGCATTTCAGGTGAACCCATATGTCTAAACATCTGTGGTGAATTCCTGTAACACACTCTGGTTCACTTTAGAGGGTGGCCAGAATAATTACAATTAGCCTGGCCTTTTATGGCTATTATGGTTTCTCTGTAAACCGTGTGAGAACTGGGCTTACATGGTTTGGATGCTTATGGGCATAAAACTTGAGTTTCTCTTAATAAAGGGTTACAACAAGACCGCTTTTGTTTCTTTCATTCCAAGAGAAACCCACAATCATTACTTAATTCTGCCTGAATGAGCCGTGCAGAACCACATACAAAGTTCAACCACAGGTTGAAGCGCTGCACAAGAGATAATTATCAAAACTCCCTACCTGTATAGGAGACTGCATGTGGAAAAATAATTTGCTGCAAAATTACATTTGATTGTCCATAATGTACTGAAATATCTCTGGTTATTTGATAGATTACTGAACCAGCATGTCTGGAGCAGGCTGAGAGAGCCAATAGGGGGCAGAGAGACTCGAAGAAATCTATCTATCATCATGTTTGTTATGGGTAATTGCGTGTTGCCTAGAAGATAGAACACCCACATATATCACAGACGTTTAACTATTTAAAACAAATTGTATATTCACTGCCGAGTTTGCTATTATGGACAGTAACAACCCTTTCTGTGGAGGCTGAGCAGATTGAAATACAACAGTACATATTCGTAGAGATTACCATAGTGGTTGTTGGTTATATTTTTGTACAAATTTCTAAGGTATTATTTTTTGTTTGTTTGAACATGAATACATATTTCCACCCAGAAGTAGCTACAGTAGGCTATATAATACCTCGGCAACACTATTCATCTGGCATAAAGAGCCCATTCCTTTTCAAAGTTAACAATCAGTGACTGACTGCCTTTGTGGTTAAACATGTTATGTTCACGACTATGTATCATCTCAAAAGAGCAAATAGGTTCAAGGTGTTTATTTTCACATACACATACACATACACATAATACACATAGGCTACGTAATGGTAGCAGTATTATAGGCAGTGAAATTATTGTACTTCAAGGTCCCTCAATGGTGTGGATAACAACATAATAAGAATACAATAAAACAAGGTTAGAAAACGGAATAATACATAAGAATAGCCAGGAAGATAATATAAGTATAGGGCTAAGGGGCATGAAACCCTACAGGCTAATATAATAGTTTGTTTGTTGTAGTTTTTGGTGGGCCAATGTGCAAAGGGTACACCTAAATTGAACACATTATTAACTTGATAGCTGCAGATGCGTTGCTTATATCAATGTGTAGGCTACTAGGCTAATAGGGTCAGTCTTTCTTATGCAGCCAGCCATGTTTTTAACATAGCTTTAGTTTTTAACCTGAACTGAAAAACAAAATCAGCTTACGTGTTGAGAGGACTAGAGGTATATTCATACTTTGTTTCATTACGGTGTCGCGTGCTGAAAGCTCACAGTCATAACTGGTGGAAAGGAAGGACAGAGGTATAATGTTTTGTCTTTTCTTTTACCCTGCATTTGCAACTGGCCATGAATCAATCCAATCCAATCCAACTTTATTTATAGAGCACATTTTAAAACAACAGAGTTGACCAAAGTGCTGCACATACCAACAATAAAACATAATGCGATACAAAAACAGAACAATACAATACAATTAAACAGTTATACAAGTATCAATCAGGGTAAGGAATAGAAATGGGTTTTTAGATGGGTTTTAGTATAGTGGTAGTGTGGGAGCCAGCCTGACCAGGCTGGTTCCACAGTTTGGTCAGCTGACCTCAGAGATCTTGATGGCACATATAATTTAAGAAGATCAAAAACATCAACTGGTGCTAATCCATTTATGGATTTAAAAACAAACAATAAAATCTTAAAGTGGATTCTTAAACGTACGATTCTAAAACGTACTGAGAACCAGAATCAAGCTTGGATCAGGGGCAATGTGCCACGTGAAAGGGAAACTGGCAAAAGTGGAGGAGAGCAGAGCAGAGACTGAAGCCTAATTTATAGGCCTACTTAATAGTTTGGCAGTGTTGCTTGCCGAAAACAGACGATCTACACGTTGTGAATTGCAGATTGGTGAGCGACACCATACGACGGAGTACACATTCAATATGAGTGAGCAACAGGAGAGAGATGGCTGGCTGACAGAGGGATTTTGAAGGCTTGAGTTGATTCAGCCTAAGGATTTAGAGACACAAACAGACATGCACTCAATCTCTCTCTCTCTCTCTCTCTCTCTCTCTCTCTTTCTCTCTCACACACACACACACGCGCGCACACACACACACGCACGCACGCACACACACAAACATGGTGATATTGGAAGCAAATAAAGTTGACATTAAACCTCTCTGTCACACTTATTTATAATCCTCTTGTTCAAACATTTTCATTTTGTTGAATAAAGCTCAGAAATACCCAGCAATTACTAAGATACAGTTGTCAGAGACTATCAGTAATATTCTTTACATTTCACTTCTCGACTGATTTATGACAGGTCATTTTCAGTCAGACTACTCACATCATGAACATATTGGATTGATGATATACTGTACTGTATGACATACATTTCATTTGTCGTTAATGAATCTGAATATTGTCACTCTCTAGCATAACATTTAATTACCAACAAACAAAACCCTCCAGGGGAAATCAAGTAAACCAGAATTCACAGCAGGGGGGAAAGCAGCAGCAGAAGCCAAAGTGGCTATAAGTAGCCAAACAGAGGCAGCTAGGGTCAGTGTGAGCTGGTACACTGTTTGCTGTGTAGAATTTAAATGGACCGCCCTGTTACTGGCATGGGCATCCCACACCTCAGCTGACACCCTAGCTCAGTGCTGTCATTCAGCGAACCTCTAAAAGTGAAGGCCAACCTCAGATACATTAAATGATCAAGTCACTGCAAAACTGTCACTAAAATGAGGGATGCTATTTTCTTTGTCTCCGCCAGGCCGAAAGGCATGGCGAGAGAGTATGTTTTGCCCCCTGTCCGTCCGTCCGTCCTTCCATGTCCGTCCGTCCGTCCTTCTGTCTGAAAATGTCTGAAACTGCGCACACACACTCCCTGGATGCCACAGCAGAACCTCTGGCCCACATTTTTCAGATCAGCCTGTCATAGCGCCACCATGAGGCCGACTTTTGCAAAACATTCTTTTTTATATTACTCCTACAGATTTTCTCCAAAAAACACGCAAATCGGTACACAGTATCTCTATAGCCATGTGATCAACACGGATCTGTCCAATTTTCCATATTCCATCCTGATTGGCTAAGATTGGCTTCCAAAGTTTGCAGGATTGGTTCATTTTGAACAAAATGCCTCAAATCATGAACGCAGCATGCACTTTCCGTGCAATTTTCCACATACATTCCCACTTGGCCCAGGAAGAAATGTCACTTGAAAACTTTAAAATCAGCCTCATGGTGGCACTATAACAGGCCGATTCACGTTTTAGCTATAACTGCACCGATCTGCGTGCAACTTTGCATGCACACTCCTTAGAGGCCAAGGAAAAACCTTTGCCTTGCATTTTTCACATATGCCTTTTAGAGCGCCACCTTTTTGTAAAACAAAATTTTCAGTACTTCAGATTCTGTTACTAACATTGGCTTCTAAAGTTTGCAGGATAGGTCCGTTTTGAACAAGATTCCTCAAATCATGAATGCAGTGTGCGATTTCCGTGAAATTTTGCACACACATTCCCACTAGGCCGAGGAAGAAATGCCACCCTTTTCACATTGGCCTGTTGGTCTAATTTAGCAAACCACATTTTTGGAACAAAATGCCTCAAATCATGAATGCAGTGTCCGATTGCCTGCAAGGCCTAAGAAGAAATGGCACCCTTTTCACATTGGCCTATTATAGCGCCACCAGGAGGCCATAATAACCTACCTGACCTGGAGGAGACTTGTGCTCCGAGGAGCACTTTTTCTTGTTCATTAATGAGTTATCTGGAGAGAGGGAGGCAGGTACATCTCCCCAAGTCTTATCAATGTCCTTGATGATTAGCAGGCCTGCTCAATTAGGCTTGTAGTTCATTGAGCAAATGTGCATAACTGTAATCCCAGGTTCTCTATCATCTCTCTCCACCCAACATATTTCATATGTATGAGGAATGACCCCACAAATACGAAATATGTAGGTGGAGAGATAGTCTCTTCACTCAAAGGTTACAACCTGAGTGAAGTAACCGAACGTTTTCAGAAGGTGGCACATCATTTCCTGTTACAGTTTATTTTCATCTTCATTTGATTGGCACAGCAGCAGATTTGAACTAGAAACACATGTGAAGGTGTCTTATGTGTTTCCTGGAACAGGGAGGCCTACTGTAGGTTTGCCACCTCCTGAAAACCTGGGACTACAGTTATGCACAGAGCCAATAGTGGGGACACACACCATACAAGTATAGCTTTGATGTCCCATCTGATGAGTGTCATAGAATTGCCTCTCTACAGTTCAGTAATTCAGTTGGAGGGCGCCTGCATTTTTTCATGCTATGAATGAATCTCTCACCTTGTTGATTGCCTGTTTAGTTCACTGTCAAGGTGAATCCTGCCAATTAAAGTAATTAAATTACAGGTCTGACATGCCACAACGGTTATGGGCGCATGATGTGAAGTGTGTCCACTGATAACTGACTACTCCCATGTACTTACTGACCAGATGGAGCCCAGACCTAGAGTAAGTGGACCACCACAACCACAGGCAGATATTACATTTATATTCCATGGAGTCCACTCACACATTATGAATTTTCGGATAGCAATTTGACTTTTGCTAGTTTATGGCTGAAAAATATTTTCCATGCCATTAAAATTCATTGTGAGTGTGACTGATGGAATTCTGCTGTGTACTTACGCCTCCACTGTGCTCATCCACTTTCACCTCTTCCAGCTACATGATTAAAGATGAAAGATTATCGTGTCTGGCTGAGCAAAGCAGCACATAGAAGAAAACAACCTGTTGTACGGATGCATCGGACAGCTGAGATGGAGGAAATGCGTGGTGGACCATTTGTCTGCCGGAGGGGGGGGGGGGGGGGGGAGTTGAGATCATATAGAAGATAATCTGTTAAGATTCTTCTTATGTACGTGATGCAACACAATTTCAAAATCGGGTTAGGATTTAAAAACTACTGTACTGTGAGCCAAGGTTTAGTCTTGATTAATTAATCTGTTTGATAATGACTATGTGTGTTGTGTAACTAATGTGGGTAGTTGCTCCATAGATCTATAGGAAACGCCAACTCTCACATCAACATGTTTTGTTCCATTTTAGTTGTCCCAGACAAAAAACCTTTTAATGACAAGGACGTCCCTTTATGGGAAATGAGTGTTCATCTCCTTTGCTTCCTCCCTGCAGTTCACTTTCATCTCCTGCACAACATTAACAACAACAAACATGCTAATTACCCGCTAACCACAGTGACTGCTGGAGGCCCCACCAACTAGTCTTTTGTTGTCTCTTTCTCTCAGCCACAGAGTTCTCCTGCAGGTCAGTTCACATAACCTCTGGTTTCTTTGGGTGTTTCTTTTTTCTTCCTTTTTTTTGGGGGGGGGGCTGCCGGTATATCAGCATGGCTGTAATTTGGGTGTAGGCATGAGACCTCATGCTGAAGCCAATCACAGCACACATGAAAACAGGACAGTCCATTCACAGTGAAACCACTGTTTTTGGTGTCAACGCACACACAGCTTGATTACAAATAGCCAGCAGCAAGATAAGAATAGACCTAGCACCTAACAAGCATCTGTATTAATGCAAACTATGAATTTGCACAATGCATAAATATTGCAAAATTATATTTTACGCTTGGCTGTGGTGGAAGATGCAGTAAAGGGTGATGGAAAAATATTCTCATGGCAAGGCTCTGCAAGAGGCTAGCCGTGGCTGTGTATTAAATGGTCAGCCTGAGTGTCCAGAGATAATCTCGCAAACAACTGGACCGACCAGTGCCACATTCTCTGTGCAGACTGTCAGTAGGCCAGAGAAGTGCCTCCCAAAAAATGGTTTTCCCCACATAATTGTTGAAATGTTTAATCCATTAAGACCGGGAACGCATCTGTGTCATTTTAAGATTTCTTTGGCTAATAAAAAATAGCAGATATACAAGCTCATAGCGCGGCACTGAGTGCCGCATTAAGAGCTTGTAGATCTACTATTTTTGAAAAATCGTGAAAATGTGTGCAAATATTTGAATATATATTTTTAAAAGCGAACACTTGTCAAATATTTTGTCCCAAAGATTTGAGTTACAAATGTTTGCTTATATATATATATAAGCAATATATATATTCAAAGATTAAAAAATAGCAGATCTACAAGCTCATAGAGCGGCTCTCGGTGCCGTGCTATGAGCTTGTATATCTGCTATTTTTTAATCGCCAAAGAGATCTTAAAATGACACAGATGCGTTCTGGATTAACTTTTAATTTGATAAAAGAAGTCAATGGGGCTCAGTCATAGATATGTCATAGACGACTGACGTCATAGATGACTAGATGACTGATGTCACAGACTGGCCACGAGTACGAGTTCCACTTTGGAGCCACACCGTTATCCCGAGATCCACATAATTCGACCTGTTGGCCATATAGCACCATGACATCATGAATACTCAGGGAGTCAGACACTGTGATCCTCTCCAGGTGCTGTTGAATATCACAGCTGGACTAAACTGTTGCCCCATATCACTCCTAAAGCCACGCACTGATTATAAGCTCAGAGAAGTGCCCCCTTACCCATTAATATTATCCCATGTTGAAATGTCATGCATCATCACACTCAACACAGTGTGAAGTATAAGGTCAGACCGACCAGCGGACAGGTTTTGACATCCTCGGGGGGAATCAAAAGAATAGAACAAAAGCAGCAAAGCTGTTGGCTGTTTGTAAAGGTTCTTGGTGATTCAAAGGGCAGAGCAACTGGGACTTTATACCACAGAACAGGAGGTCCCCGGAGTTGTACACGGTAAAATCCTCACTGTTCATTTATGGATTTGTAACTCCAAGAGTAATCTGAGTTCCCAGAAGTTTTCGCCAGCTCTCGCATACAAACGGGAGGGGCGAGGAACTTCTGGGCCAAAACCATAGAGGTATAATATAACTAGAGGGCGGATTGCCCCGCCCCCCAGCTATCATTTCAATGAATGTGCTCAGTGGCGTTTTGAAGCACCCGGAAGCCTGCCGGAAGTAGAATTATTGAGTCGTTTTTGGACACACATAGAGTTATGAGCATGCGCACTAGTGTCCTTTTTGCGTTCTACGGCAGCCCGTGTGTCAAGGATTGAACGCGAGATATTTATTAAATACACTTGAGATGCATATTTATATGTAAATGCATATGTATTTATGTATAATATGTTTACATATTTATATTTATATATATAAATATCTCTCAGCATGTTTTGCTCGTGCGTGTATTTCTCCCCGCCTGCAGTTCCAGCTTTGGCCACTGGGGTGGCGGCTTAAATGTTTCTCAGCAACTCTGGGGGCTTGGCCAAAACCCCTGTATTTGTGGGCGGGATGTAATTTACGCTCAGAATCTGAGCGGACACGCCTCTTACCGGTCTGAGAGCTGTGCAACTTGTCTAAAAAGTCCGACGAGAGGCAAACAGCAGTACACAACAATGGCGGCCGCAATTTCTCAAGGGGAAATTGCTTCCCGTCGCTCCTATTTACATGCAACACCCACTGTATGTGGATCCCGCCCCCTTTTCTTCATTGGCTGTTGATTTGAATCAGAACGCAGTGGCCGCGCCCCTGCTGTCCAGGCTTTGAGCCGAAGCCTCCCAGGCTACTCCAAGAGTGAACAAACATGCTTTCATTTGTACAGAGTTAAATTAACACTCGGGATTACACAGTGTACAGCAGCCGTTCTCAACCTTTTCTCAAGCAGGGCCCGCTTGACAATCTGTGTTTACTTTGCCCACTTAACACGGCAGCCGGTTGGCTGCCATGTTAAGTGGTCAGATGGGTGGTTGGGAATTGCTGGCGTGCAGCACAGTCCCTGTCGGATCCTTCCATATGATCTGGGACCGCCCTGCTGGCTCCGTTCCCATCAAACACAGTGACGGGCACTTACCATGGCAGAATCATGACTGTGCAGCCAAGGCAAACTGGGCTGTAAAATCCTGATCATTTAACTCTGAAGGTCCTAGACACCGGGGGCATTGGTTTCATGCCATTAAATCACACTTAAATAGAATACATGAATACATCCACACAGAACATGACTATTACGCAGCCATAAAGCAACATCATTTTTATTTGGAACCAGGTTGATTTTTCACCATGAATGAAGGTAATTCTTGCATCATTTATTCGTTATGTCCCTGTTGTGTAATGACCTTGAGAGTTGATTGTGTGTCTACTCGACATGCACGTGAGGTATGCTTGCAAAGTGCATGCAACAAAAGTATTTTTTACTCTCATAGGCTACCTGTACACAAGACCTAACAATAAAGAACCTTGATCCTTGAATCTTGAACCTGCACGTGAGATATACTTCAGTACTACTTACTTAATCACTCTAAGTGTGTCTAAAAATAGCCCATAGGCTATTCATTGAAAGTCCATATGACATAGCTCGATCCATAATGGGTGAAGGGGAAATATCTCTACGAAGAGGCCATCTCATCTCTCCACGAGAATGAAACCGTAGCCTACCTCAATTACATTGTGCTCAATCATAGTGACAGGCAGAGCCATTCAATGCCAAAAAAAAGTCCAACTCTAGTCAAATAACTCTCAATTTAGCCTCACTATTGTATATTACATATTGTACTGTAGTTTCTATATTTATTTAAACATTCTTATTTTTTATAACTTACTCTGCAAACATTTTGCTATACAATTACATGGAGACATAACCTAGCAATACAAACAATTGATGCCGAATAGCTTAAATCCTCTATTCTTAAATGGACCTGAGTTGCAACTGCACTTGGACCACTTTTTTCTGTCTACACTAGGTCTCTTCGCCAAAAATAACAGACCTACAGTATTTCAGCTATTTTTGGCGAATATTCCCCCATAATAGGGATGCTGGTATTCAAGTGGTTAAACGTGGGTCCTTTTCCTGAACAGTAAGAGGTGATAATGTTGGCCCATAGAGGAGAATAAAGGTTATGGATCCACTCCAGGAAGGAATTACTGCTTGTATGGAAATACAAGGTGCCAATTACGGTAAGAACCAACTGAAGCAGCAAGAAGCAACAGTATGGGACAAATGAATGTATTGATGAGAGAGGTGCTGAGAGTGTGTGTGTGTGTGTGTGTGTGTGTGTGTGTGTGTGTGTGTGTGTGTGTGTGTGTGTGTGTGTGTGTGTGTGTGTGTGTGTGTGTGTGTGTGTGTGTGTGTGTGTGTGTGTGTGTGTGTGTGTGTGTTAGACATTGGCAGTGCACATACTATTGCAGTGCCAGTGCACAAATATTGTTTGTTTGAAATTAATAGAATTACTGCTTGCTTTTGATCACAAAAAAAGTATTTAACAATGTAAGTGCTGTATGTATAATGTAATTATGTTGATAGTTCCCATGGCAGTCTATTGAAAAAATAAACCAATTTATTGGGTGCATTAAACCTGCTGACACAATGATAAATGTAACTATAATGGGCTACCTGGCAAAGGGTAATGGGAATGTGTAAGTAGTGAATTACACGGCATGTCCTTACACGCCACCAGCTGGCATATGACAGTGAATCCTGATCCTTATTACAAATGACGTGCCCTCTACGTTTAACTCATCAAAGCATGCTGGCCTTGCTATGTTCAAACACCCCCCCCCCGCCCTGCTCTCTCTCTCTCTCTCTCTCTCTCTCTCTCTCTCTCTCTCTCTCTCGCTCTCTCTCTCTCTCTCTCCCTCCCTCTCTCTCTCCACCAGTTTCTTCCCCCCCTTTCTCTCTCTCTCTCTCTCTCTCTCTCTCTCTCTCTCTCTCTCTCTCTCTCTCTCTCTCTCTCCACCAGTTTTCCCTCTCTCTCATTCTCTTTCTCTTCCCTCTCCTTTCATCCTTGACCACTTCCAATTCTTCTCCAGGTGACTTGTGAATGATACGTTTGCTACCAAGGTTTTAAGCCTTTGCCAATTTTCTTTATGCATGTTTTTCTTCCAAGAAACTTTGCTAATAAGGCACTGCACTACATAGGTTTTCCTTGGAGAAATGATTTGATGAAGTCAGTCACACATAAAGTAGGCCTACCTTCAAGCAGTTTTAAAAGAAACAGAGCAAATATAAATATTGATTGGAATAACTGAATGCGGGCAGTGTCTGGTGCTTTGCCTAACGTTCATTGTTGGCAGAGTGTAGTGCGTTGTCCCGATGTCCACACAATCTGAATAATGGGTCTCTTTAATACTGATAGTGATTACAATTCATTCTAATCAAGCATTATTGTTCACTGAAAGCAGTGCTCACTGTTCTTTTTCTTGTGATGTGCTGTCATTTTATTTCCAGTTGTTAAAGGTAATGTCTTCCCTTTATGGGGATATGCTGAAGCAATCAACAATGAGCAATGAAGAAACATGCCTAACATTAATATTTTCATAAAAAGAAGAAGAGTTTGTTTGTTTGCTTTCCTAAACACTCGCAACTCCAGAACTCTTCTTTGAGCTGGAATGAAATACAATTTCTCATATACAGTAGTATAACCTCATGTTGAAATGTTTCCTCCATCTTTCTGTTGCTCAGTTAAATATGTACCCTATGCCATCCTTTGGCCGTTGGCCTTGACACATCATTATTTTCACTAATTATAGTGTCATTGTAGCATCAGTCAAGTGGATGACGCATCCTGATTTAAATATTTAATGGTGGCCTATAAATATGCTGATATTACAGTATGTTTCACATATTCTTCTCTGTAAATTACATGTGTATTGTCTATGGGATATTGTAAAATATCACAGCAGATCTATTTGTGGTATTCAGTGCGTATGCAGAATGTATTGCTAAGTAGCTCCCTGGGAAAAGGCTTGCCCAGGGAGCCCATACAACATACTGTAGAATAATTAACTTTTAATAGTGAAGCTGTCAAGATGTCAGAGCTTCACTGCCTGGTGATACAGCAAGCAGGGATGTCTAAGTGTGGAGCAGCTCTGGGTTGTGTTGAAAGTAGTGCTAATGTTAAAGCACTCCCCTGACTCATGGCTGCTATATTTTCTGAATGCAGTGTTGATAAATTACATACTTTAGTGTTGGCAATATTTGAGGTGCAATGCAGAAGCTTTCATAACCACTGACATATTGGCTACTGGCCTAGTAATTCAGGCACTCATTGGCTTATAATCATTCAGTAAATAAAGTTACTAGAGTTACAGCTGCCAGTGGCTGTATAGTGTATAGGAACCATGTTGAGGTAAAATCATCATCATTAGCTTATTCAGCCAAACCCTGCACAAAAGATTATTGATTGCTAATGGAAAGATATCACGACAATACCTTCACAATGTTTCTGCCACTGTCTTTGATTGCACGGTGGCATTTACATCACTACAAATGAATGAAAATTAGATGTTGCAAACGTGGCACTGGTGTGCTGCAGTCGTTGGCAGGGAGCCAATGGTCGAGTGCTGTGTAGATCATCACACCAGTGCCAATATGTCATGGTATAGCATGACCTCAATTGTTATTCATTTATAACACTGTTGCATTCATGTAGAGGTCCACTATTATGAGGACTGTATGTGCGTTTGGATGCTGATCCATGGATAACTGAGGACAAGACAGCATATGTTTTCCTTTGTCTGTGCAGTACACATGGATAAATTGGAATGTTATTTATGATGTTCATTCAGAACTGATGTTGTAACTCTATATATCTATCTGAATAATTTTCAACTGGAAAATATGATTTGACATGATAAATGTATGTCTTTATTGGTTTGAAAAGGCCCTTTGATTGCTATCTCCACTGACATGATAGGATTATCTGATCCCCATCAGGTGGGTCATTGTTGGTGTGGCTTACAGTATATAAGAGCCCAGTGTTGGTTACTCTGTCATTTGTTGTATCTGAGGAAGGCCAAAAGGCTGAAACGTCAATCAAATAAATAACTGCATATGAAGCCAGAGTATGCAACTTATTTCCCTAAGGTCAGCACCTCACCAAACCCTTGGTGTGCGTTAATAATACCTTGTGGATGTGGATGTGGGTGCCTTTCTCTCGAGGAGCAAGGCACCCCAAGCAAGGATGACAGACCAGTCTGCATGTTCACGATTTATTCAGCACAAAGTACTGTATACATAACAATTATCCTAGGTTTAATCTAGCATGCGCGCACGCAGGCAGCAGGAATGACTTAGGAATCATCCTGCAGCAGAAGAAGCAGGCAGCATCAGCTGCTGCAGTAGAAGCGCAATCAGCATCAGCTCAATCAGCTCCCATGAGTTCCTGGGTGCTGGCTTAAATACCCTCTTATAATTCCCTATCGGGCAGACTCTCTCAGAATCAAGCTATTCTTACCTACCACTCACAAGGTGTTTCAATATTAGCTTCCTGCATCCATCATCATATGTGCAGTCTGTTCTCTCATCTCTATTTGAATCACAGACAGACCTTTAGACACAAGGGTCATTGGCTGCAATGGCTGGTCATGGTGACATGTCCAGATATATTATGTGTCATCATGTTTCATTACTCTTAATATAGCAGTTCAAGCGAGACAGTTATGACTCAATCTACTAGTCTGACGCTCTGACCACTAAAACATATGTGTGTATTTACTCAAATACATACACAGGGTACAATATGTCTCTTGCATATCACCGTATGGTATAGAAATACCATAACAATACCTTCATGAACACACAACATGCATGGGGAGATTCTTTCTCTTCTTTCTCTCTTTTTTTTCATGGTTAAACTCACAGTTGCTCAGCAGCACTGTGTGTGATGAGGATTTGTATGATTCAAGAATTACTGAGTGGAACCCATCTGCACACAGCATGTGCAATATAAAGTAATCAGTTCAAGAGGATAGAGCCCCCTGATTCTTTCTGATGATGCTGCTGCACACAGCACTGGTTCAAGGAGCAAAGGCCTAAGTATAGATGAGTATATCTCGCTCACGTCATTTACTTGCATGTTTATTTTTTTTCCCTTTAATTTTTATCCCACGATTTTGTAACCAATTTTTTCACCCATCAGTGCCAATTGACTATGTAATCCTGGGCACTACTCTCCCTCTGGCAGCCTAGGGAGAGCCCAGAACTGAGCTCATGCTCCCTTCAAGCTAGTGCATGAGGAGCTAGTAAGCCGCTTCTTATCACCTGACAGGGGGAGGTTTCCCCGGTTGGACGTAGCATGTGGAAGGAACACATTATTCCAACCAGTTCCTTTCCCCTCCATCAGGCAGTATAGAGACCAGGATTACTGAATGTTTTTTTGTGAGGGTACCTACCCTAGGGGACAAGGGGAGAACATGCAAACTCCGCACAGAAAGGCCCTTTCGCTAACCCGACCTAGCGCGGAGGAGAGAACACGCCCTCAGTGCCCACAGCGTCCCCGGCGGGAATCGAACCCAGGACCTTCTAGCTGTGAGGCGACACGTTTCACTGTCAGGCAAGACGGACAATTCACTAAGCAAAGAAACACACCATTATGGAAAGTTAGGGTAAATAATGGATTAGAGGGAGGGGACGTGGGTTCCGGGGAGGGTCGCTGACCCTGAAGTCTGTGGGGAGGAGGTTGTTTGCGTTGTCAGCCCGGCACTCGTGGACTGTTACCCCCCTGCAGGATCCTGTGAAAAGAGAGAGAGAGAGAGAGAGAGAGAGAGAGAGAGAGAGAGAGAGAGAGAGAAGAGAGAGAGAGAGAGAGAGAGAGAGAGAGAGAGAGAGAAAAAGAGGTAGGGGACGAGACTTTGGAGGTGAAAGGGGTGGTGGAGGGATACGAAAAGCATAGAGGCTTCTGGGTGGTATGGGCATGGTATAAATAGTGCCAGGTAGATTGGTAGATTGGTGTGTGCATGGGGCAGAGTAAAGGTGTGTTTCTCAGCCTCCTGAACATCTGTTGTTCCAACTCCATATATCATCCAGTACATCCTATCAGTCAGTGCCCTCATTGAGTTTCAGATCATACCTGGCTGTTGGTTCAGATTGTAATGAGCTTATGAGCAATAAATACAAGCACTCATTCATCCCCAGTACCATTTCCCTTATGAAATGAAACCTGTGCCTTGTGGGTACAGTTTATGGCACTGATGCTGTTCTCTGATGATGATGAAAATCATGATGATGATGATGATGGCAAAGAGGAAGTTGATGATGTTGGTCGTTGAAATGTTTCTCGTTGCTGCTGAGCTTTGCTAACTATGTTTTTAGCTTTGTTTGGTTTATGATGACATTGCCGGCTATGTTTGTTTTTACATTAGGTCATTGAATTGCATTTACATGCCTGTGTTATTTTAAAATTGTTATTTTAAATGTTGATTATATAATCTTGTCCTGAAACTCAGCACTTTATACTTACACTTTATTCATCACCATGTATTTTGTATATGATTTTAGGATTGGGAATGTCAACCAGAGACCATTATTGTTTTCCCCGAGTCCACTACATTCAGTGTCCCCCGCTTTTGGTATTTTATCTTCTTGTATCTACTGTATGTCTTGCTGCAAAACCAATCGTCCTCTGCTGACAAATAAATGTGATAACAAAATGTTATCAGTAATGTTTATTACTGGCATTTAATGTATTTCCTCATTAAGTATTTGTGCTGTGCTGTGTCTTATGTGCTGCCAGCCACACAAACACAGAGATCCCTTGGCAGTAAGGGGTTTACTGCTCTGTATAGCTCCTCAAGGTCAGAGGAGACTGCATGCTGGCTGCCAGCAGCTGAGAGGCAGCAGAAAACAGAAGAATGATCGCATTGTTGAGACACAATGCATCCTGATCCTGACACTCTGTGGGAGAACCACTTCCCCCTTTTGCCTATTATACAGGCCCAGAATAGGTAATGTTCAAGTGGAATAGGTAACACGATTGATTGGTTTTATTTTAATTTCCTGAACCTATTGAGCAGATGCACTATAGCTACTGTATAGGCTAGTCTCACATAGGCAGACGATCTGAGACCTCCACCTGCCATCTGGTGACATATAAATACACTATAGGGGCTAGAATTGGGTGGAAACTATCTGGGATGGCTGGTAAGGTCTAGAAGGCCTTAGCCCTCCCTATCTATTAGATAGAAGATGATACATTATTATTATTCTAATTATTATTATTAACTGTAGAAGATATTATTTTAAATGCCGATGGAACCAGAGCTGCAACAACTAAAGAGTCACAAGAAAAACACAAAATATATCTAAATGATTTTCTACAGCCCAAATCTGCTTCCATTCACTTTTGTTGTGGTAAAGTGTGTCACAGGTGTCATGGCACGCCTACTTGAGTTACTCATCATTTGGGCTAAGCTCATTCAGCCCACAGGCAGAGGTGGAAAAATAAATAATATCAAAATGTAGTTAAAGTACCAAAAATAGAAAAAACTCAATATGCAGAATGTCCCATTTCACAAGTTTTCTAATGTATAAAATGCATGCAAATATTTTGAAAATAGCCAATCTAGAAGCTCACAATGCGTCGCACCGTGAGCTTGTAGATCGGCTATTTTCAAATGGCCTTAATGTATATGGCTGAAGTGGTTAATGTATGTTTTGTAATAATAATCAAAAACTAATCTAAACTAAAGTTTTCAAATAATTGTCGTGGAGTAAAAGTACAATATTTGCCTCTGAGATGTAGTGGAGTAGAAGTAAAAGTACTGAAAATTGGAAATACTCCAGTAAAGTAAAAGCACCTCAAAATTATACTTAAGTACGGTACTTGAGTAAATGTTATTAGTTACTTTACACACCACTGCCCCCACAGGCCTGTAAAGTCGTTGACTTTTGACCAATTAGAAGTAGGCTCCACCTGCTTGAGTGTGGCGTGTGAAACAATGGCTGCCTCACTGCATGCTGACGAGGAGGATTGTTTACTTTCTGTGTCCATGTCTCTGGAGGAACAAATAATGGGGACACACAGTCCAAAATATGACGTTATAACACAAAATCGAATATTTTGTGTGACTAATTGGTTTCAACATAGGACTATTAAATATAAGTGTAGCTAAAAGTCCCTTTTTTGTTCCCCATGCTTGCTTTTTGGAGGAGAGACTGCTTGCACCCAACAGAGTATTGTGGATTTGAAACATTTATCGGACAACATTATTAAACATGAAGGCAGCACAAGTCTCACATTGGATACAAACAGCATGGAGCTGTCAATGTTGGTAAAGTTATCACTTTGTCAACTTAACGAGGGTCACCACATGCTACAGAGACACAACCAGTGGCGTAACGGAGGGGCAGCAAGTGCTGCGGTGCGGGGGGGCCACCAGCAGGGGGGGGCCCCGCCTGCGTTGATACATATATTTCTACAGCAAAAAAAAAGAAAAAGTTGATTTATATTGGTCAAATAGAACCGAATTAGACCCGAATTAGACCCGAAAGTTTTCAAGGTGTTGTTGTGCGCGCGGTATTGTGTAAAGTAACTAATAACATTTACTCAAGTACCGTACTTAAGTATAATTTTTAGGTGCTTTTACTTTACTGGAGTATTTCCAATTTTCAGTACTTTTACTTCTACTCCACTACATCTCAGAGGCAAATATTGTACTTTTCACGTGGGCCTCACGTGAAACTCCCGCGGGGAGGCCCCGCGATTCTGCGTTACGCCACTGGACACAACAAGCAACTAGTGAGCTTCTCTTACATAAGGTAGGTTTAAGGCAGGTACAGACTGCAGGACCTTAACGTGGTCGGGGGGTCATCTGATCGTTAAGCATAACACACTGCAGGAGTTTATTTCTTGAAATCGGCTGTCATAATATCGTTGTGGTCTTCACAACAGGATTGATCCCCGACAAGGGCTGACACACTGTAGGATAGTTCACTAGGATGCTATCTCCAGAGGCAGACCCAATACATACATTTGAGTTTATTCCAATTCATTTTAATCGACGTATCCCGTGATATGCCTCTCTCCCTCTCCCTCTCCCCCCTCTCTCGCTCTTTCTCTCTCTCTCTCTCTCTCTCTCTCTCTCGCACGTCAAGTGCGCAGAAGCGGTCAGTGACAGCGTTGCCATGTCCGCTTATTATAAGCGACTTTGGGCTTGTTTTTCTGTAGAGTTGCTTGTAAATATTGGTTGTTGCGGGGTGCATTTTTTGGGCTTATTTGTGTAGTTGCTTATTTGGCCTTGTTTCCTAATGTTGTTTAAACCAGTGGTTTAAAAAACACATATTATGTATTTGTCCGCAGACCCCCCTTCTGTAAATATGTTGTGCCATCATAGACCCCCATACAAGATTTGTGTGGATTTGGAAAATATTCCACAATTTTCTCAAGAAAATAGCTGCGACGCGTTGTGAGCTTGTAGATCGGCTATTTTCAAATATCCAATGTATTTGTAAATAGGTTTAAAGTGCTCAAGTGGCCTTTTCTTGGGCTTGTTTTCATAGACCTGGTTGCTTATTTCTCTCGCAACATCTGGCAACGCTGTTCAGACAGCGTGCACATGCTGCATACACACACACACACACACACACACACACACACACACACACACAGAGCTCGCTCTATGTCTCTGTATGTGTGTCTCTCTCTCTCTCTCTCTCTCTCTCTCTCTCTCTCTCTCTCTCTCTCTCTCTGTACAATTCCTCTAAAATAAACAGCCCACCAGGCTCGCTCACTCTCTCATTTTGTTTTATAATGTTAACTTAATACAGGACTGGACGGTAATATTGCGATAGGGACTGTTTGTTGTGGTCAGATCCAGCGACGCCCCCCTAGCCACGGTGGCTGTAATGTGCTCTCATTGGCTGTAGCGTGCATCTCCTCGCAAGGTGGTCGCAGCCCCGTTCATATTGTATGATATTGTCTGCTGTCCTGTCCCAGACAGAGCTGAATATCTAACATGGTAGTTATCTGAAAACGGTCGGAAAGCCGTCGCAGAGCGGATTATCGCGCCCATATCGTCTCGCGGTGCCTTTCACACACAGCGAGCATTATCTCGCAGATCAAAGGCCGATCTGCGTCAGATCGGGAGGTTTTGTCGGCGAGCACCAAAAAATTTCGGCGACAGCAATATCGGACCCAATCTCCTGCAGTGTGTACGGGCCCTTAAGGGCCCGTACACACTGCAGGAGATTGGGTCCGAGAGAGAGAGAGAGAGAGAGAGAGAGAGAGAGAGAGAGAGACACACACAGAGACATAGAGCGAGCTCTGTGTGTGTGTGTGTGTGTGTGTGTGTGTGTGTGTGTGTGTGTGTGTGTGTGTGTGTGTGTGTGTGTGTGTATGCAGCATGTGCACGCTGTCTGAACAGCGTTGCCAGATGCCACAACCAATATTTACAAGCAACTCTACAGAAAAACAAGCCCAAAGTCGCTTATAATAAGCGGACATGGCAACACTGTCACTGACCGCTTCTGCGCACTTGACGTGCGAGAGAGAGAGAGAGAGAAAGAGCGAGAGAGGGGGGAGAGGGAGAGGGAGAGAGGCATATCACGGGATACGTCGATTAAAATGAATTGGAATAAACTCAAATGTATGTATTGGGTCTGACTCTGGAGATAGCATCCTAGTGAACTATCCTACAGTGTGTCAGCCCTTGTCGGGGATCAATCCTGTTGTGAAGACCACAACGATATTATGACAGCCGATTTCAAGAAATAAACTCCTGCAGTGTGTTATGCTTAACGATCAGATGACCCCCCGACCACGTTAAGGTCCTGCAGTCTGTATCTGCCTTAAGCAAGCCTATAAACCTCTTAAAATCACACATTCCCTTTCTGTATACAATATGAATAATACACGTTGTTTGACTTGAATGAAGACTATCAGTATCATAGATGTATTTTATCGAGACATTTGCTTACAAGCAAAAGTCAGACTCAATAAAATACACATACACACTGGAACACCGTGTAGTGCATCATGTAGGTAGACCCTTTTCTGACAATGATAGAGCATCACTGTTCAGTAATGTGGTCTTTCATTCTTGCATATTGTTTTTGCTAAAAATGGAATGTGATAATGTATACAGAGAAACAAATATTCAAATGAGAGAGAGAGAGAGAGAGAGAGAGAGAGAGAGAGAGAGAGAGAGAGAGAGAGAGAGAGAGAGAGAGAGAGGACATAGAGAGGTAGAGGGGACATAGAGAGTGAGAGGGAGAGGGAGAGAGAGAGAGAGGGGACAGAGAGGACGAGAGAGGGAGAGAGAGAGAGGGGACAGAGAGGACGAGAGAGAGAGGGGACAGAGAGGACGAGACAGGGGACAGAGAGAGGAGAGAGAGGGGACAGAGAGAGAGGGGACAGAGAGGACGAGAGAGGGGACAGAGAGAGGAGAGAGAGGGGGGGCGGAGACAGACAGACAGACACAGATAAACGTTTCTTGACACTTGCTACATACATAACCAAGTATAGGCCTACAGTAGTGCCAAATGTTGCACCCTGGGATGTGAGCAGCGTGAACTATGGATAGCCTATAATGAATGTGTTAGCCCACCCACCCACAATCACCACCATCCGCCTCTAGAAACGATTCAGAATAATGATGTTAGGATTGGTTTTCAAAGTCGTAGGCGTAGGTTTGTTAGTGGCTGTGTGGCTTTCCCCTTCCATCAAAGACTTCTATGTCATTCCATAATAGAACCTGTTACAAAACAAGAGACTTATGATCCAAGTTGTTGTGTTTTACTTTTTTGCAATGGCCATTCAGCAGAAGTGCAGTTGTAAGTCATCGACCATAATGCAGTAAAGGGAATCATGGGCATGGGAGGGGGTGAGCAAACTGTTATGAGCAAGGCCGGGTGTCAAGGCTTTACAACAAATCTAGCAGTGGCTCAGGGAGGGGATATCCATAAAGTCTGAGGAGGAGCAGTAGGCAGGTGGTACTTTAACAGCAGGCTTTAGAAAGGAAGAGCATATCATTATGACATGCGTATATAATAGGAATATCATTATTATTTTGATTTATTGTAATTTTGTAATAAACAATATGGCACAATGCAGCTTTAACACAAAAGTGTTAACACAAAAGCGATGCAGAACAGCCTTAGTTACATAGTGTTATTAATTGGAAGGACAAGAAGTATGATCACTTCTAAAAGTTATGGAGTTCTTGCTTCCAAATACCTACTGTAAATATGTCAAAATGTGGAGAAGGTGCACTTCCTCTGATTGCCTCCTTGGCTGTGGGTGCCTCTACAGTAAATAGAAATGCATTTTGTTTGTGGACTAGTGCTGCTACTTTCTTTGGGTTTTTTTAATACCTGCTGTCTGCACATATATTTGAACGCCAGCTAGCCAGGTATAGTGTGTTATAGTCTGCTAAAGCTATTTCCAACTACCCGTCTGAAAGCTTGTAAACAACCTTGATGTTTAGCTCCCTGATAAAATGTGGCTCCAGCAGAAATATGATCCTGCAAACGGGAAATATTGATCTTCTCAGGACGGAATTCATCTGCCCACTGGGAAATATTATTCACCTGAGAACATACCACACACTCTGTGTGTTCTGCCATCAGGTTCACACACCCTTCCAAAAACGTCCCCCCCATTTCTCAGCTCCTACAGCAGGTGCCCAGAAGAGATGATTGCATTTAGTTTCATTGGGATTAAAGGGCCATCCAACCAAGCAACCTTTACTATCACTATAATATATAGTTGTAAAAAATTGTCAAGTCAAGTTGATAGCAGAGTTCACAACACAATGGTGAACAATATGGTTATAGTTATAGTGCCTGGTGTGGACAGGGCTTAAATCTTTCATTGCACAAGTGTAGCAACTAACTAAATAATAGAACTAATTTAATCAAATGTCATAATAAAACATGTAGGGTGGAACAAGTCTATAATATATCGTATGGAGTATACTATGTCGTCTGTTATAGTGCTCACAGCAAGTAGTTTTTATTTGTCAGCTGTCATGTCAGTCTGTTGTCATGTCAGTTTGTCTTCATAATAGTCATGATATTGTATTAAATTTCAGTGTGAACTGACAATAAAGTATTATCGTATCGTATCGTATCGTATTAATATAAAACATTTAATGCTAACATTGATATGAAAAAAACAACAACATTAATATACTTTTCAAACCCTGTCTACACCAACATTCAGGTAGAAAATCAAATTAAAAGTCATGATGATGGGGCAGAGAAAGCCGAGTGGTTAGGGCACCACATGGGCTTTAATGCCTGTGAGCGAGTGCCTGGTTGTGTTGGCATGACACTCCCCTACTCTCTTTGATTGATTGAATTGATTGAAATTTTTATTAGGCAAAAGAATGTAAAACAACACAGTTACATTTATAATACTTTTGTCTAAAAGGTCCGACCAAAAAAGTCCTTGCGGACTTGTTTCCGTTGGGGTCCTTGAATTAATTTCATAGACATATATAGTAGCAACCAAACAGTTCAAAAATCAACATAAAAATACAGAGGGAAAAAAAATACCACTATGTACAAAAAAAGCATGAAAAATAAAAAATATATAC